>NC_068295.1:19147322-19453572 GCF_025860055.1 Xyrauchen texanus | reverse complement strand
GTTGTGTCATTAAGTTTTTGGGATATTCAGGAATGAAAAATGCATGCGCAGGTTACTTTACTTCCTGAACAAGTGCGCACCCGAGTCCGAGTTGCTACAGTTCTGTGGCGGGGCGGAGGGCTGGGTTGTGATTTCGCACACCCGGCCCCTAATCAGGCTAATCAAGCCTTCGAGAGGGATAAAGGCCAACTCGAGACTGCAGTGCGAGAGAGAGATTTACAGACAGCTGTCCGACACCTGTGTGTGTGTGTGTGTTTGTCTTTTTGGTTCAGTTTTAAATTAAACTATTATTTATATTGTCAAGCTGGTTCTCACCTCTTCTTTCCCTTGAACCCCCCTTAAAAGTTCCAATGCAACCGAACTCAGACCACCTCCTACAAGTAGTCTCGGGTTCGTACCACGGTGCGCTCCCCTTTCCGCATGACAGCTTTCACATTACCAATTTTTCATGCGAACCGTGCTCTGTTTCGAACTAAACTGCCAGTGTGAAAGCACCCTAATTTCCAAATCACCTTTTTTTTTTACCATAAATCTCCTCTTTCAAATGTGAAAATAAAAGTGGACATTTATAGTGAAATACAGATGCATATTGGGCATTTTTTACTATAAATCTCCAGTTTCACATTCTTCTACTTTTGTTTATGGTGATTTGTATTCTTTGTGCGTATCACCACCTAATGGTCAGGGATGATAATTTATAGTAAAAAAGGACTTAAAAATTGATCTGTTTCCCACCCACACATCATACCGCTTCTGAAGATGTGGATTTAAACAATGGAGTCCTATGAATTACTTTTATGTGGCCTTTATGTGATTTTTAGAGATTCAAATGTCTGGTCACCATTCACTTGCATTATAAGAACCAACAGAGCTGAGATATTGTTCTAAAAATCTTGTGTTTTCTTTCACCAAGAAAGGCGGCACTAGGCAGCATATATCACTAGGATTTCCAAAGGTAAGGGTAAGGGAATGACAATTAATACTTTTAACAAGCAAAGCAAGAAAATAAATAAACAGACATTTACATCAAGTACAGTAGGTTTAGTTTCAAGTCTTTTGTTTATTTAAGTATTATAATAGTCATAAATTTAAATTTTGCATTTTCAATCCCAGAGCATCAACTCTGTCATGTGCACAATGATTAAATAAATTATTCTGAATGACAGAGAACGCTAACAACGCTTATCAAGCATGTATATTAAGGCTAGTTTCTGTGTAATAAATTATTTGATCTAGTGGTTAAACAAAGAAATGTTGCTTTATCCGGCAGACGCTTAAAGTTCACATCCAAACAGTGAATGTGCAATTAACGAAAAATAAACAACGATTTTAATACAAGTTCAAGGTAAGAGTGCTGTTATGAATACAGAAGTTTTATGACTGTTAAATAAAATGCAAAAAAGGCACCATAAAACATTGAATTACAAATGAAAGAAAACATACAGAAAAGTTATAACAAAAATTATATGAATTATATAATGTGTTTAGAAGACTAATGTTTCCATCCAACCCTTTTCTGCAATTCAAGCGTGAATTCCACAGCTGTTGACATTTTCTCAATTCAATTTTCAGTTTTATGAGCATAATATGCATCACAACTGGATTATAAATCATCTTTAAAGCATATTCGTGTTAAAACAATTTATCACATTTGCAGGTTTCCTTTACACATCTGAACAGTTGTGCTTCCAATTGAACAGTGCCAAAAACATCTTCAATGTATAACTCAGATGCCTTTAACGGAGAAAAAACAATTAACAGCTAATCATGGTTATCTTTCTACATACACGTAATAATGATATACACGTTACATTTTAGGTTAAATACAAACATTTTAGTTAAAGCACTTATTACCATTCAGAATTATGGGATAAAAAATTTAGAACAGAGGTTCCAATGCTGAGGTTCAGGTATAAGATGCCTGCTTGCTACAGAATTTAAAAGCTGTCAGAAAATACAACAGAAATTAAATATTGCTGCACTTCTATTCAAAACACATCTGTGTAAATTTCAACATGATAGGCAAATCATTTCTCATTAAATGGATGCCGGTTACAAAGCAATTACAAAGCATATAAAAATGGTTCATTATGATATTGTGACTGTTGAATTGTGTAATCATGATAACGAATCTGTTTTCTTCCTAATTTTTTACATTTTAGAAGCCAAATGTCCACATGAGGACTCTGAAATTAAACCAATTGTCACAAATACCACACACCTCACAGGACCATGCATGAGACCATCCCTCAATAGCATTCAGCTTTCTTCATATGCTAAACCTCTAAGGTTTTAAAACATATATTTAAATTAAGAAAACACATCTCTGTGCAGGCTACATTTTGAATATATTTAATCTGTATTCTGAAGTCCCTTGCAAACCCTGCTGAGGTTTGCATAGTATCACGGCTTAATGTGGTTTGGACAAGACCATCTGGTTTTCTGCTATTACTCCCATAATTCTTTACATATGCCAGTAAATGGATGACAAAACATTTAGAAGGAAGCGAGAAATTAATCCTAATGCTGAGTGAGGGTTTATTAGTATATGTGCATACACACATTTATTCCTATTTGCTGTTGCCTTTTAAACATGCCGTTCCCATGCAAGGTTGAAAGAAGAGTTCATTCAGTACCATATTCCTTAAAGGGATAGTTCACCCAAAAATGAAACTTTTGTTATCATTTACCTCATTTGTTCTAAACCCATATGACTGTTCTGTTCTTAGTGGAATACCAAAAAGAGATGTTAGACAGAAATTTCACCATTCACTTTTGTTTGGATTGGATGGACAAAAGAAGCAATAAAAGTGAATGGTGACTGAGGCTATCAGTCCCTAACATTGTTTCTAGCATCTCCTTTTGTGTTCCACAGAAGAAATTAGGGGTGTAACAGTTAGAATTTCTCATGGTACGGTTTGTATCACAGTTTTAGGGTCACGGTTTCGGTATGGTTCGGTATTTGCTTTGTTCCAGAAAAATATTACTGCCAAATCCAAAGAATAATCTATTTGGTAAAAACTTCAACAGGTTTTCTCTTAAATAACAATCATTGTTTAAAAATGGCATTTGTAGTAAAATCAATGTAGCCACAATATAAACATGGTTACTGACATTGTTACAAAATATAGTAAAATCATGGTTAGTTTATAAAAATGACGGTTATAAAACGATGGTTAATTGTATCAAAACAATGATTTCTGCTCAGTAAACCATGGTGACAGCAGTCATGGTTACTACAATTTTACTATAGTAAAACCATTGTCAACATTTTAACTTAGTACCTGCTCTAATATGCTATATGCATCAAAATAAAGTGCACTTCAAATTCATCTCAACATATATTCAATATTCGTAAGCTGTACATTATAATAGAAGGAATAAACTTGCTATTAAAATGCATATGAGAGGGGATGTTGTGATAATGCTGCTTGAGTATTTTAATAATATATGGAAATCCCACATGAACACCCTAAGCACTTTAGTTATTGTTTCATGTCTGTCCGAATTAGCACTTAATGCCTGCTTATAAATGGAAGGGACAGTGTAAAGTTTCGGCTCACCCTTTCACTGGGTGATAACGATTAATCGTGTATATATGTATTACTATAACAGCATCTTAATGATATTATTCAAAGCACATTATTGATGCTCGCGATAGATTACAGCCGCTCGAGGAAACAGGAAGAACTTACGAGCGTGTTTAAAATAAACCCTCATGTGCATTATTGACATATATTACCAGTATTCAGCACTCGTGTCGAGCGATGTCTGCAAACAGTGCCTGATTTGTAAACGTCTTTTCATTATCGCTGTTGGAATTGACTGCAAAAAGAAAATGTTCCCAGAAAGGAGAAATGGAGGGGGCTTTTCTATCAGTGGCTTGTTTTTTCAACTACACACAATGCTTGCAGAACAGTGATGTCATCAAGTTGACCCACGTGAAACAGGTGGAGTGTATCCATCTACAGATCCATTCAGGTGCATTAGCGGAGGTTGTAACTGTGCCTGTTTGCGTCTGTTTGACACAATGTTTTCTTCACCAAACCTTGTGCTCCAGATGTGTCATTAAACTTGAGGTGAACCAACCGTGGTGCCAGTACTTTACCAAACCGTGGGCGGTTTTTGTACCGTTACACTCCTAGAAATAAAGTCATACAGGTTTAGAATTTTTGGGTGAACTATCCTAATCATTAATTCTTCTAATGCTTCTTTTCAATCAGTTTCCAACTGATATTGATTCTCTTATTCTATTTTTGACAAATTACCCATGCATTGACATGTACGTACGAACATACACTTATGAATTTGTCTGTTTTTGTGCGTGTGTGAAAACAAGATGTAGAGTGCATTGGACACTCCATTTCCTTTGGGAAAAAAAGCACATGGGGGACATTGTGTCCACACTCCTCAATGAGGTCCCTGTGCTCAGTGGTTACTCCAGGCAAACGTGAGGCAAGGTAAGGGACTCTGGGCTATCTCTTGGTCCAGCCTGGCTGGATGATAGCCCTCTGGCTCCTGTCCGTAGCAGCTCAGATGAGAAGGTTGTATCGGTGCTTTGTTGTTGATTGATGAGGTAGTGGTCACAATCTGTGGCCTCCAGCTCTTTATCATTGATGTACAGCTCTGTATCATCCCAGTCGGCCAGTGGCTCTGGGTCACTAGATTCATTGTTTCTGTTGCCGCTAGTGGATAGGCTGGGATGACAGTCCGCAGCAGCTGGTAGCATGAGATTCTGAGCAGATAGAGACTTCCCAAGCCCACGTTCAACCTGCAGTGAAGCAGATGTTGTGGTAGATATGAGCCTCAAAGGGTCAATATCAAGGCTCAGGTGTCTTCTCCAAGACCCTTCTTCATTGGGGCTGCGCTCTGGCTTATTCCACAGCTGTACCGTGGTTTCAAGAATCTCAGCCTTTCTGTCTGACTGGACCTCAGTTTGAATACCCAACAGGCAAGTGTCTGGACACTCTGCCCTGCTCTCCTGTAATGTTTCTGGGATAAGGCTGGTAGGCCGGCCCTGAGGCGGTGGTACTATAGGCGGGAGCTGAAGAGTTGTGGTTGAATGGACAGTCGGAATAGGCCTAGTCAGAT
Source organism: Xyrauchen texanus (assembly GCF_025860055.1). Taxonomy (NCBI): domain Eukaryota; kingdom Metazoa; phylum Chordata; class Actinopteri; order Cypriniformes; family Catostomidae; genus Xyrauchen; species Xyrauchen texanus. Next base: position 19,448,481 of record NC_068295.1, on the reverse strand, counting down.
CAGTGAACCGCAGGTGACTTCTTGAAAGGTTGTTGGGGGTGAGAATGGGAGGAGGGGAACCTGGGTAGAAACTGTCTGAACTAGAAGGTTGATTGTTGAGTAGGGGGGAGGGTGGAAAGGAGGAGGCTAAATGTGGGTAACCAGTACCCAGGTTTAGTTCACTGGGAGCCAGGGCAAGATGCAGGCCATGGTGAAGGTTACTGCTGCCAGAGTGAGACACTCCACTATTAAGCTGGGAGGAGGAGGACAAATCCTTGCTATGGATGGAACTTTGGTAGTCAGATGTCTGATCCAGCTCGAACAGGGGAAAGGCAGATAGACCCAGCATTGAGGAGGGACCCTTCTGCAAAACTTGACGATAGATATCCAGCAATGAGTCCAATTTTGACTCAATGGACTGCACCTAGATTATATAAAGAATACAAATCAGTAGGGATGTCTTAAAATATAGATTATAGATTAACACGTTATTTTATCTATATATTTTTAAGGCATCAATATGTTAAAATTAGCCTAGCTTTAAATTAGAAGCCTAATTTGCATGCTTTCCTATATACTCAGTCAGCCATCTGTTTAACAGACTGGCATAATAATGCCGGGAGTCCACAAGAGTGTGATATACTGTAACATTTACTGAAGCCAGTCGTGGGTAGGAAAGGCACCGGAATCGCACACAGAGGACAAGCTGATGCAGCACAGCATATGTCAGTCCTAAGTTACTTCAAGAATGAACAAGGTGATGTTGATTCGTTTGCAGGTTAGTGTATAAAACTGGAGTACCTGCACAAATTGAACGATTCGAAATGGCAATGTTTATTATGATGTGTAGGCTATATGAAAGGTACATATAAAACAATATATCATCCAATGATGGCTAGAGTAAATAATCTTTGTCCTTTGATAATGATTTGGGTTAAAGTTATGGAAAAATATGTGAGTTGCGCTCTGTGGCAATGCAGAACTTTGACGCTGAGCATTGGCAGTGTGTGCTTACCTTTGTAGAATATAATTATTATGAATTTTAGAACACACCTTGTCATCTGTCAGACACGTCTGGTTTGTGACCCCATTAAATTAACCCTGCCGCTCCCACTCTACCAAAGTTGTGTTGAGAAATAAGGTCGGAAAGATAAAGACTATTGTGCAACAAGCAGCCCTATTTATATCTGGAAAAAAAAGATCCCGATATATTGATAATCGACGGGAAAATCTTCTGATTATTAATGTGTGAAAAAGGCATCTATCACAAGCCTAAAAAGCTGATAAAACAAATTCACATTACATTTTTTGCAGTTGCAAGGTGAAAAAAATATTATGCAGAGATTGTATAATACCAGAGACAGCATGAAAATGTAAAATGAATGGGTTGTAATACTCAATATGTGGCTGTAGGAATGGAAGTCCTGCCTTTCAGATAAAAGAGACAATCTGCTTTTTGATACAGTTATAAAGTTTATTTTAAATGCACATTAACCAAACAAGCCTAAAAATGTGTTCAAGTATGTTTCATATACCATCGCATTCATGTGACCAATTGACTTACTTGTCTTTCAACTTTACAGACACGGCCGAGCATACTCATGTCATGCTCCAGGGACTCCCCTTCTTGGAGGATTTTCTCTCTGCCTTTCTTGTCTACAGAAATCTGTCCCTTTCCCAGTATCTGATCCACCCTATGAGACAAAAGAAGTGATTTTAAGCACACATAAAGGTACACCTTTACACTGTTGTTACTCTAGCTCGAGCACGGCACATCGCAGCAGGATAAAACCTGATTCAGGTTAGTGAATAAGAAATTAAGTTAGTTCATCAATATCTTTTTCATTTTTAAAAAGAGAGCAGAAAAGATCTGTCAATGTATTTCTGTAATTGGTGTATTTAAAACAAATTCGAATTATTAAAGGTATTATTTATGTACATTCTCTGTCACTTGGTCTGTGCAAGACTTGGCTGATATAATGCACTCAATATACCTAAATCAGCTGGTTAAAATGCCCACATCATAGCTGGTTGCAGGTCATATTAGAGGCAGATTCTCATTTGGAGTCATTTTAATTTAGAGAACATTGTAATATGTCTCTACGAACAAGATAAGTCACCAATAAATTAAGCCCAATCTCCTGGCTTTAAATTTCAAATGTGTTTAACCTATATTTTCTAAAAGTAAAATTTGTTAATGTTAATGGTTACATTTGCATATTTATTGCATCAAAGCTAACAGATATGAAATAAAAGTCACAAAACTCCAATTTTGATTTCATGGGGTCAAATGCTGTAGGTCCAATGGGATTGCATGTTTCAGTATGTGGTTATGTATATGTCAGGTGTTAGAAAAAGTGTATTATGCTTCAATGTCTCTCCAAATCCATCATGCAGTAGCAGTTTGAGTTAAACAAAGAGTAATCACATGAATCTACATCAATTGGCTTCACCAATCAGAATGTTTGTTACACAATTAATAGATCACCTTGATTGACAAACAAAGCTAAAATCAGGGGGGCAGGTCCAATGGTGAAGATTATATGGCCTTTTAAAATACACCAAAACGAGAGAGGTTCATAACACACCCAGATTTTGTATTCTGCTTTCTAATTTAAGGAATAGTTCACCCCAAAATGTAATCATTTAATGTAATGTAATCATTACTCATTTACTCACCCTTACTTACCCATCATTTACTCAGCCTCATGTTCAAAACTTGCATGATTTTCTTTTTGATGCTAGGCAGAATGTTAGTCTCAGTCACCATTCACTTTCATTGCATGTTATTTCATATAATAAAAATAAACGGTTACTGAGGCTGTCAAAATTTTGCTTAATGTCACCTTTTGTGTTTCACAGAAGAAAGTCAGTCACACAGATTTGGAACAGCATGAGGATGAGTAAACAATGTTTTTATTTTTTTAAACTAGTGTAATAGTTCCAGTTATGATAACATATGGTAAAATAACCCTTCAATATTGAATAGCTCCAGTTATATACATCTTCATCATTAGAACCCCATACACAGTATGCATTGTTTCAGGTAAGTATAGCCCCAAGAGCGGTTCCCCAGCCTTCTACAGGCCTCTGACCCAGAGTGCTTCGTCCTGCTTTGGCTGTAATACAAGTGTAGAGAGGGAGAGGAAAGGTTCCTGGCTTTGGTGCCAAGTGTCTGATGTGGACGCACAGGTGTGGCGAGTCTGGATGAGAAAACACATTGGGGTCAAATAAAGTTTTTAGGTTGTCTCGTTAGAGAAAAAGAGAGAGATGGTTAAAGACAAAGTGCTTATGGCACCATGGCACAGTACTGCTACTGACCTCAGCTACACGCAATTCACAAAGACACATGAATGATCAAGCCACAGGCAACTCAGCATCTCAGGCCAAATCCACACTAATCCATTTTCAGTTTCCTACCATTATTGTTTTCCAAAGAGTAATGGAGAGCGTTTTCTAAATGCTCTGTTTTCGGTGGAGGAAAACGCCATTCTAGTGTGGATGAGAGGCGTAAACATAGCGAAGTCAATGCGTTTTCAAATGAAACGTACTAGTGGACATGGCCTCAGAGATGACAAAGAGTTCTATAGTTAGGTTAACATCTAATGGATTGCTATTGAAAGTCAATCACTGAGACTAAATGTAAGTTCTAAATGATTGCCCAATCAAATCTAGCTGACAGCAGTGGATTACATACCTACTGTTAGGCTGAGCTTTTAAATCTACTTTTTTGATTAGGAGGGCATTCCATGCAGGACATTTTTTTACAAACTGTACAAAATTTGTATTACTTTATATTTAGAAAATTACACTGAAATAGTGTTTTTCTTAATCACTATTTATGTTTCTTTATCTTCTTCAGTAATATATCCTAGCATCCCTATTATAGATGTTAAGGTTGCTAGGAATAACATATTCCCATGGCAAATCTTTGTGTAAGTGTAAATCTCACAAACTTTGCTTCTCAGTTCAACTGAAATGCTGATTAAGAAAATAATTTTTTCAGTGTAAATAAATACAAAATACTAGCGAAAGTAGGTACGTATCAATCTAAAAGTTAGTCCTATAAACAGGCCCATTAATGCACTGCATCACGATTACTGTATGTTAGTTTTTGCTCTGTCTAAAATTACTAAAAAGGGAGACAATTTTAAATGAATAGTGGAGAAATTTAGGAGAGGATGTGTTGGATAGAGCTAACAGCTTGAGGCTCTGGGTCAGTGACAAATCAAATACCTAGTGTTCAGCCTTTAAAGCTGAAGTATGTAACTTTTTCTGTGCTAAAATACTACCTCCTATTCAAGCTTAATATGCAAAGACAACTTAAAGCAGTTAATAAGTACATTTTCTTGAAAAAAGTAAGCTCTGTCTCTTTGGCACTATGAAAATGTCTCTGTTTGTTTTGAGCAACCTGTCCATACAAACACATTTACATTGACTCAACCAATGGTGTGAGTTGGGGGCGGGACTATCTCTTTGTTTGACCAACAGCTGATGGGGGGAGGGGGGTGTATTCAGAAAGCTCTTTTGGGAACAAAGTTTATTTTTGCAATTCTGTTTGGTGGCGCTAGTGGCGTTGAAATGACATACTTCAGCTTTAAGTTTAACACTGTTTTAAAACTTAAATTGTTGTGTTGTTGAAACCAGTGTCCATTACAAGAGGGTAATGATCACGGAGGAGCTAGACACGCAGCCTCAGCAATTTACTTTTTTCTGTATGTTTAAGAGTTAAAAGAGTTTAGAATAGGGGACTGTGGGTCAGCTGACCCTGGGGCAGTCTGTTTCCTCTTGGCCTGGCTGTAATACAAGTGCAGGGAGGGAGAGGAAAAGGTCTTGGTTTTGCTGCTCAGAGTCTGTGGACCCACAATGGTGTCCAACCTGAATGGGAGAGCGCAGACAGGAAGGTAACATGTAGATGTAGAAGGTATTTAACTGCATAAGAAATCATAGTAGTTTATCAATTTTCTGTACTTTGAAACTCTGTGAATATCTGACAAATGAATTGTATGTGTGCCTCATAGAGTTTGTAAACCGCATATTTATTCCTTACACCTCCTGTCAAAGTTTTGGACACACTTGAGCATAAGTGTGAAACATTTCTCATAATCAGAAAAACCTATTTATATATAGAGTATGCTTAAATGTTGAATATATATATATATATATATATATATATATATATATATTTTTATTATTATTAATTTAAAAAAATCTTACAATTTTGAAAGTTTATGCCTATGTGTGAATTTCTCAACAAAACATGACATTTTATGTTTATTATATTATTATTTTAAATGCATAAGCTTCTCAGCATACAAGGGCTTCAATGCTGTTTAAAAAGCATCCTAGGTGAATATGTCATGAAGTTGGTTAAGAGAATGCCCAGAAAGTGCAGAGCTGAAATCAAGGTAAAGGGTGGATATTTTGAAGAAACTAGGTATAAGATTGTTTTGAATTCATTTACATTTCTGATCACTATATAATTACCATTCCTCTATTTTATAGCTTTGATGACTTTACTATTAATATTAGCTACATTTGTAAAATAGTAATAAAATATAAGTAGGTGTGTCCAAACTTTTGACTGGTAGTGTATACAGTATATTTACAGTATATCTGATTATATAAATACCTCAATTGGTCATTATGCATAAATACCAAAGTTATAAAACTAGGTCTTGTCAGTTCTCACCTAGTCTGAAGACTCTTGATACGACACAACATATCCAGGTGACCAGCAGAGTATTGCTCAATCACATCCTTCACATCATACGGTCGCAGTGTCTCTTTAAATTTCTTCTTGGCCACATGGAATTTCATTATCCTGTCAATTGAGAAACAAGAAAGATTTGAATAATCTGACTAATCTTTGATCAGAAATTACAAAAACTACACAAAAAAGAGGCAGATGTCTCAGAGATAAGAAAAAGTAAACATGCATCTTTTGACACAGTCAAAATCTAATCTTGATCATGACAAACAAAATGTATTCCCCGTTTTGCTTGCAAAAATTTTTGTATACTAAATATTGTGCATATACCAAGCACTTTTGAGTAGGCTATACCATGGCATAGAGAACCTAAGTGGGCCCCCTTTGTAACAGGGCCCAAGATTGTCACCGCTTGATGACGGCCCTGTACTCTGGAACTGATCAAAGTCTTTTGAGGTTAATCTTCTGGAGAAGTTTGGCTAAACAGCAAACCTGTTTGCAACTATTAGACTATCTTGTGCAAGTTTGATCATAACCATTAGAGGGCAGCAATAAGTCACAAATACAACATCCTAGTTTACTGTATCTCCACAAAAAGAGAGAAAAATAGGATCAGATTTACCACTGTTTTAAAAACAGCAAGGCTCATGCTGAAGTGAAGCTATGTGTTGTGAAAGACATTAGCTTTGTAAACACTTTTTAGCTTTGGGTGACTACACTAAACCCCAAACCATTTTATGTGCAAAGTTCTTTAGAGCAAAGGTGCAACTGCAAATATTGACACAATGGTGAACAAAACTCAGTAACATCTTACAGATTGAGACCCCTGTCAGTTTTTCAAATCACTCAGATACGCATCATGTCAGATGAGCTGGTGTGTAAGCAGAACTGCCTGTGAGCCAGTCCATCTGACACCCTGGGAAAAAGACATAGGGAAAATCTCAGCCCCCTGCCCCCATGAGACCTAATAGTTAGGGGCATTGCGAGTGAAATGAGAAGTTGCCTGAAGCAACAATTAGTGAGCTCTCCCAGCAGGAAAGAGACAGTGAAGATGTTCTTGCTCTAGTGTGATACTCACTAAAAGAGCAGGGTGGGCAAAGTATGGGTCGTCAACCCATGTGACCACAGTGTGAATACAAGTGATTTGTTTGTCCACACTGAATGCAAAAATGCTGCATGACATGACCGAAATTCAGAACATTTAATATAGAGTTATGTGAAACAGGATTTTGGACCAATGAGGTTTCACTGTGAGTAACCCAATGCAATGTCACAGAAATAGAAACCAAGTGACCGGAAAAATGTCTTGTCACAGTTGAGGCTAGTTAGGGCAAAAACACAGATAAAAGTCCTTTTCATACTGACAGCGAATAAATCGTTGGAGGTTGTGGAGTTTCCATGCTGTTTGTTGCTAGTAGGTATTCCTACTCAACTGTTGTCTGCACTCCCATTGGTGGTCGCTGTATTTCTTCGCTGCTCATTTACATAAAGTTGAACTCTGCTTAACTTTTTCATATCTGTATTAGGGCTGTCGATTTAACACATTATTTCAGCGTAATTAATTATATAAAATATAACGTATTCGAAATGTGTACACAATTAATCTTGTCCCCGGACCATAATAAGGAAAATTCCTAGCATCGAAGCAATTCAAGCTTGAAGTACCACCTGTTTTGTCCGGGGGCCAGTAAGCAAAACTCCAGCTATATTGGCAATGCACAGCTTATACAGAGAACAAACCAAAAACCACACTCACATGTTCTTGCCTATGAGGACACGTTCTAGTCTGTATGTTGGCTTGACAAAGCCAACATACTGTTATTCCAAAAACTTTGTTAAAATTATTATTATAATTTTTTTTAAATCCCTAAACCAAAATCACAACTCAACACATTTTCTCCACATAGAGCTTTCTTGCTACAGCCACCAAATTTGGTACAAACATTCAGACTGTTCTGGAATAGTGAGCAGTTCTTTTCTAATTGATCAGACTTAAGGTTTCTGCACAGCGGATGATCAAAATCACATAGACTTACATTGACGGAATGTTCAAATGGGCCATAAGCATTCTCGTTAATATAAATTCTAACTAAATTCAAACTCTAATGTAAACAAACCCTCACAGTCCTTTAATCTGCTTTAAATTGCTCTCTATCTATCTGACTTTTTATCTTACTATCTATGTGACAGTCAGAATCTCAAGCTAGATAGCTGGCTTTTTGTCTTACCGTGAATATATATGTCATATATGTATATCCATCAAACTTCAACTTTTAAAACTGGTTTGAACTTTCAGACTTTGTCAAGCCAAAGGTAATCTTTCAGTGCAGTGCTGACTGAAGCCAGTCTCACCTGATTGCCCTGATGACTGCTTTTAGAGGAGCAGACAGATCTTCCACAGTCACATCACAATGGCAACCCTTCTCATCAAAAGCATCATCGGGTCCAAGATTGGTGTCAGCTGTAAGATCAAGAAAGGAAGACAATTTGAAATCATATTAAGCAGAAAGGTTTTTTTGTAGTGGATCCTCACTGATCTTGAAAAAAGTCTCTGCAGAAGCAAAACTAGGCTGAAGACTAGAGAAAGCCAAGCTTTCATCAACATATCTATGAATCAACATAGCATTCAGAGCAAATTATTTCCTCAACCCCCTCACCTTCACAGTCCACTCTAATCTTTACAGCATACACACAGGAAGTAAGCGCCTCTGTATTGAAACATTAAATTAAGTCGGGAGGCAACAAAACCTTTTTTCATTAAAAACATACATTTTTTGGTCATGATTATATTGAGCACAACTGATAATTCTTTAGATGTCACTATCAGTGTATTTATTAATAGATACCAACTTCAAAGAGATAGTTTACCCAAAACTGAACATTTTTATTCACTCGTATGTTGTTCTATAAACATATGACTTTCTTCCTTGGAACACTAAAGGAGATGTCAGGCATAAGGTAGGTCAGTCACCATTTACTTTTCTTGCATTTTTTCCCATACAATGAAAGTGAATGGTGGCTGATACTAACATTATGCCCAATGCTGCCTAGTCTTTCTTTGTGAGTTGCATAGGTTAGGAACAACATAAGGATTAGTAAATTATGTCATATTTTTTATTTTTTTGGTGAACTATCCCTTTAAGGGCTTAAGTGTGAATCAAAAAGAAAAGGTCTGTCCAAATGTATCTTTAGATGATGCTTTTAGGACTGATTGAATTCTTCCATCTAAAACTATGGAAGTAACTGTAGATGGGATTGGTGACCTTTAGTCTCAGAAATAATTGCATGGCACAGATAAATGGCAGAAGATGAAAGATTGCAATCAAAATGTGAAGCAAAAGGTTTTTAAAAGTTAAACGGTGCCTTATAGGCCATATCATCTGTGGTAAATCTACACTATGTGTTACAGTCAGGTCCATAAATATTGGGACATCGACACAATTCTAATCTTTTTGGCTCTATACACCACCACAATGGATTTGAAATGAAACGAACAAGATGTGCTTTATTTGCAGACTTTCAGCTTCACCAAGTGAAATGCATGCTCAATCGGATTCAGGTCAGATGATTGACTTGGCCATTGCATTACATTCCACTTCTTTCCCTTAAAAAACTCTTTGGTTGCTTTCGCAATATGCTTCGGGTCATTGTCCATCTGTACTGTGAAGCGCCGTCCAATGAGTTCTGAAGCATTTGGCTGAATATGAGCAGATAATATTGCCCGAAACACTTAAGAATTCATCCTGCTGCTTTTGTCAGCAGTCACATCATCAATAAATACAAGAGAACCAGTTCCATTGGCAGCCATACATGCCCACGCCACGACACTACCAACATCATGCTTCACTGATGAGGTGGTATGCTTTGAATCATGAGCAGTTTCTTCCTTCTGCATACTCTTCTCTTCCCATCACTCTGGTACAAGTTGATCTTTGTCTCATCTGTCCATAGGATGTTGTTCCAGAACTGTGAAGGCTTTTTTAGATGTTGTTTGGCAAACTCTAATCTGGCCTTCCTGTTTTTGAGGCTCACCAATGGTTTACATCTTGTGGTGAACCCTCTGTATTCACTCTGGTGAAGTCTTCTCTTGATTGTTGACTTTGACACACATACACCTACCTCCTGGAGAGTGTTCTTGATCTGGCCAACTGTTGTGAAGGGTGTTTTCTTCACCAGGGAAAGAATTCTTCGGTCATCCACCACAGTTGTTTTCCGTGGTCTTCCGGGTCTTTTGGTGTTGCTGAGCTCACCGGTGTGATCTTTCTTTTTAAGAATGTTCCACACAGTTGATTTGGCCACACCTAATGTTTTTGCTATCTCTCTGATGGTTTGTTTTGATTTGTCAGCCTAATGATGGCTTGCTTCACTGATAGTGACAGCTCTTTGGATTTCATATTGAGAGTTGACAGCAACAGATTCCAAATGCAAATAGCACACTTGAAATGAACTCTGAACCTTTTATCTGCTCCTTGTAAATGGAATAATGAGGGAATAACACACACCTGGCCATGGAACAGCTGAGCAGCCAATTGTCCCATTACTTTTGGTCCCTTAAAAAGTGGGAGGCACATATACAAACTGTTGTAATTCCTACACCGTTCACCTGATTTGGATGTAAATACCCTAAAATTAAAGCTGAAAGTCTGCAGTTAAAGCACATCTTGTTCGTTTCATTTCAAATCCATTGTGGTGGTGTATAGAGCCAAAAAGATCAGAATTGTGTCGATGTCCCAATATTTATGGACCTGACTGTATTTAGAAGGGTATGAAGCCAGTGTGGTAGCACAGCTGTATATGAGAAACATAGTTCTGAGCTCATAGGCCTCAAACAGGGCTGAAGCCTACAGATCGCTGCTGCCACCAAGATGCTCATTTGTACCTTTGTGAAATCTTCTATATAGGGCTGCTTTTGTGGAAATGAAATGTATTGGAAATACAATAATTAAAAATACAATACAATAATTATTTTGATACAATAAACAGAAAATATGATCAGCTGCCATATCACTTCTTTCCACTCAGCTTGTTGTTTTGGACCAAAAGCTCCACATACTTTATAATGTATATGTGAACGGCTGGTTAAAATCCAACAATACATTTATTTTTACATTTATGCATTTGGTAGACGCTTTTATCCAAAGCGACTTACAGTGCACTTATTACAGGGACAATCCCCCCCGGAGCAACCTGGATTAAGTGTCTTGCTCAAGGACACAATGGTGGTGGCTGTAGGGATCGAACCAGCGACCTTCTGATTGCCAGTTATGTGCTTTAGTCCACTACGCCACCACCACTCCACTCCAAATTCTGTGTTAATTACTGCAGTATCCATTTTATTTATTTTTTTGCACTTCCTGTAACTTCACTAATGTTTTCCCAATGTCCTGTGGCTAAAATTGGCATATAAATTTCCAGGAGATACACTACTCAACTGCACATCCTACCACAGAAACTTGTGACACATGTCTCAAGCATAATAAACACGGGAGCAGATTTAATGTACAGAGAATAGAGACTTCACGTGGCCAAGCTGCCGTATATCTTCGCCTAGCCTGAAAACGCTCACCCACACTGTTAGTGAATCAGTTAGTGTCAAAGCGAATCCGCACAAGATGTGTGTGAGATAGAGACTGAACAGCAGCCAGAGAAAATACTAGTTTTGAGATTTTAAACTTCAACAAATTTCACTTTAGCATTCAATTTATTTGATATCTCTTTGTATAGTGTCTTATAATACATTTGCAATGTACTCTTTAAGTTTATCTTGCTAATAAAGCTTGATATAAATTGAATCAGCCCATTTGATCCTATTATTAAAAAAGTCCACTGGAAATGGCAGAAGATTTTGCCCAACATTTAATAAATACATGTCCACTCTATTTATGGCATGTAAACATCATTTTATCAAAGATGTATACCTGTAGAAATGTGTCTAATTAACCAATTTTTTGCTAATCCTTTAAGACAAAGTATAAAATAAATATAATTATATTTTAATATTTGTTTTAGTGTACCATGTACAATTGTGATTAATCACAGAATACTGTGCAATTAACTTTTTATCGATTCAAAGTCCTAATAATACAAATATAAATTTGTTGATTGGTTGCAGGGCGAATTCTGTACACATGAATTATTTTGATTTAATTTTATTACACCAAAAATTCAACGTGTACATAAACAACATTTTTAATTGTCTTGCAGTGATTCATTTTCCCATGGAACCATGGTGCTGTCAATCCCTCATGTCTAATGAGCAGGACTCTGTCAATATTGAATATCTTCTATAAAAAATGTATCTTTCTCTGCTTTTCTCTCTCTGTGCCCTCAGGGGGAAATTCTGGTGATGGGAGCATGAGCTAAGGTTAGTTAGGGCAAACAGAGAACCATGCTTTCCCACTGCAGCCCATGGTGTTTGTAAATCCTATATTCAGGAATAAAAACTGCCACCAATTATGATAATGAGTGGAAAGAGAATAACTGGCTTTTGCATTGCTTTTGTTTAAAAAGAGTTTCATGATGCCAAAAGAAGCAGATATACTGCTCATAAAACCACTAATTATTAAAAAAATGGTAAATGAAAATGAAAAGCACAGGTCTACACAAAAATATCACTCTGATTATAAGTTATTGAGAACTATAAACTGTTTTTGTAATTACAGTAAAGGAGCAGTCACACTGGAATGTGAACATGCAAAATTACTTTGTGCACAGTGCTGCACACCATGCAGCTTTGAATTTGAAATTCAATTATTTATTTTGAGCTGAAAGATCAATCTGTGATGTTTAAATGCTCTATTGTCCATACGCCTTTTCATTAAGCAAATTAGCAGGTCAGAATTCACCAAACTTTGAACTTCAGTAAGCAGTGAAAGATTAAATTTCTTTACAAACTTGCTTTTCCGCTCACCCGCTCACACTGCACCTATTTGGCCAATCAGAAAAATCTTTCACCTTCAGCTGTGGTGCGTGATTGGCTCTTGAGTCTGAGCGATGGACGGAAGCGAGTTCGGTCATTGAAGCTCCAGCTCTTCTGGACTTTGGCAGGACTGCTTCCCTCCACTCCCACATCTGTGCCAGGAGAGCGCCGATCATTCACTGACATCTGCCTGCTCTTTATGCTTTGACCACGAGGACTGGCCATGCGCACACGCTCCCGGAAACTCAGCTTTTGGCTGCAGAAGAAAATAGGGATAAAGATGGATGGAAGAGGACATATGCGAGAAACGAAAGACAAAGGAGATAAAGAAAATGAGGATGACAGGGAATAACAAACAAGAACAAATAATAATTAAATCTTGAATTTAGACAAAAAGGTATTTAGTTAATGGTTGATTAAATTAAAACTGTTAGGATGGTTTATTTTGAACCAATAAGATTCTCTTCCTTCAGAATTTACTTGATTCCTCCAGTAAAGAACTAATTTTTATTGTGCTTTTAAGCATGATATGTAACACCTATTACTTGGATATAATGATATGTAACACCTATTGACATGTATGATATGTAACACCTATTACTTGGATATTAATATTCTGTGCCAAATCTTCAAAAAGCTATCCTGCACCTTTCTCAAAAACTGCATCAAAAGACTATCATGAATCTTACATTCCCACCACCACTCAGCAAGCAACATTTTGAAGCAAGACTCTCTGACCACTCTTTTTCTATTGCTACCTTATATGTGGAGCAGCCTTGCAACACCTTCATGAGCTGCCTTTCCAGGCCTCTTGTAGAGGCCAAGAGAGGCTGGACATTTACAGAATGCACCGTTTATGAGCAAAACAAATATGAACCTGGGAAATGCCAACATAGTCTCATGAAAATTCATCACAATACTACAAGGTGGCAAATTAGTACAAATTTGTGCAAATTCATTCATACGAAAAAGTACAACATATACATAATCACATACGCTTCATGATCACTTTCTTATGTATTACACATGGTTAGGTTTAGTTATGGGGTTTTGGTTAGGGGTTAAAGTTACAAAAACAGTTTTGGATTAACATGGAACGAAAGCCACATTGGGAACTACAAGGACACAAGGGAAGCACCTCTCAATGTAGGCATATAACTCGTCTAATTTCACTTGTCAGCTGGCCACCTCGTACTATTTTGACCATTCTCGCTAGATTGGGTTGGAAATGCTCCTTCCAAGATGATGATTCCATAATCAGGGGCTCTTATTCATGCTAGATGTGTATATCCTGTTTATCACTGTGCTGTGAGCTCATGCTTGGTAGTTTGTGTGTGTGTGTGTGTGTGTGTGTGTGTGTGTGTGTAAAAGGAATGTGGGGTCTTGGTGAGGCATAAGACATAATGATGTAAAGGTAATTTATAGGCATACAGAGCCAGTTCTCATGCACATGCGACATGCAGTTTTACAACTATTGCTTTTTAAATGGTAGGATGTAAAGTGTAACCTATAGTCATTTAGTCATTGTTTAACTCATTATTCCAGGTATTACAATATTAGATGTTCAAAATTAGTCAACAGGAGATTTAGCTAGTTAGCATGGCCTGATTTAAAATGGCATAACCTTTTAACCTGTGACTCTAGAGTGATTAGTCACATGACATTGAAGGTGATCTGTATAAATAAAAATAAAGAAAATATAAAATTCTGCAAAAAACGGCAGATTTCAAATCGCATACTTGAAGGGGATCCTGCGCCAACCCAGCAACTGCCATTGAGATGAATGGGAATGCTAACAGGTAGCTGCCTTCAGAGATAATAGACCTCTTGGTAGACATTCTACTTTTATTTTTTGCTAGGTAAAACCACAAGCATGTTACATAAAGTAAATCGTAAATCAGATATTGTATCATATGTGGAAGAAAATGGATATTGTGCAATCATTCCTGTGGGGTCATGCACACTGTATAGGAGGGTGTTCGATAGAAAGGGGACAAGAAGATCTATCATTGCCAGTTATATCCTTCAGGCAACAGGCAAAGGGAGCAGACCTTTAACTTAGATTCTTTGTAAGGAGGGGGCGGGGTTTTTCTGAGGTGCCCACCATTATCCATGCATGGGATTAGTTAGCATTCACATTGATAATTTTGCTGGAGCAGTGGGGGGGATGCTGAGTACCTATGGTTCTGTGTGGTATATCTCCTGAAGAGCCTCTGCCTACTACTTTGACCCTTACTAAGGAAATGAGGAAGACAGATGGCAGATGAGCAAAGTTACTGTGAGGTGAAACAACTTCCTTAAACACTGAAAACCAAATAAAATAAAAAACCAGTAAAAATTTATAAACTGAACAAATATGACAAAATTGAGTCATGTTTTTGCTTATAACAAGTTTATTTTTCTTACCCCACTAGCAATTATTTTTTCTTGTTTCATGGGAAGAGATTTTTTGGCTTGAACAGACAGTTAATCCCCAAAAAATTACAATTCTGACATAATTTACTCACCCTCAAATTGTTTCAAATCCATATGACTTGCATTTACTTCCGTAGAACACAAAAGAAGATGACAAACAGAATGTTGGGGACTGACAACCTCAACCACCATTCACTTATATTCTATCTCTTTTACATACTCCATCTTCTTTTGTGTTCCAAAGAAAGAAAGAAAGAAAGAAAGAAAAAGTCAAATGTGTTTGGAATGACATAAGAGTGAGTGAATGATGGCAGAATAAAATTTTTTGGGTTAACTAACTCTTTAAGAGAATTATATAGGTTGTACAAAAGATGGAGCAAAATAAACACAAAACCACACATACAAATACATCCACACAAGAAATATATACCTGTCTAGCAACCAACCCTTGACAAACTGTCCTAGCAATTATACATTTTCTTTCGTTAAACATGTAATTCCTTTAACCCTAACCAGTAAATAAATGGATGCAAACAATTTATAACTTTCTCTATGTTTGTCCATATACAAAGTACCATAAGCCACGCAAAAGTATTCACAGCTAAGCCGTTTCCTTCAATGCCTTTGCAATTTGGATGTTACCATGTTTAATGACACATTTGCCAGACAGTGAGGAGCTTTTCCAACTGTAAATTACTTCATTTATGTCTGACTGCTAGTGCTCTGCAAATATTTAATAAGAACCATTTAAACATCCAATTACAGCGTTAACTGAAAGCGTGAGGCAACATAAAAGGAAAAGCCTTTGGGTGCAACCATAAATTACAACAATCAAAACAGTAAGCTCTGCCCCTACTGTAATGACGTTGAAGTTAAAAACATAAAAGGAAATGTTACACTTTTTAATTAGGCCTTTATTTCTCACCAAACTATTGATAAAGGGTGTTTAAGATCATCCTAATGCATCTATGTGGTGATCTTCTGTTTCTTTTTCTCTTGGTTCTATTTCATAAATATTATAATCAATCATGAATAGAAAAGGTGCATAACAGTTCATCTATGTGGGTACTACACAGAGACAAGTGGGCCATTCCCCTACAATATTACAGAAGGCACTCTTCACGTGCAAACATACACACGCACATACACTCACTTTTTGGCACTGATGGACACTATCATGCCTATATTCAGACTCTATCGTCTTCGATGCTTTCTCTAAGTAAGCTGTTACTTAGCACAATTAAGCTGCTCCACATCTAAACAACCATTACCACAATACTAGAACAGTCCTTGTACAAAAGTTAGTTCCAGCCCTCTAATCTGATTGGACAAAGAACAGTCCAAATATGCTTATATTTAATATTTTAGTACTGAGACACTTCAATGCTTGTATCACTCTGCTTGTCTTTTTTCATGGTGTCAGGATGAGAGTCATGCTTTGAACATATTGTATCTGAAGTTAACTTCATTGTTCATAGATTTGTTGTACAAATCATTATCACATTTATAATCATGTTGTTGCACTGAATACCAGTACAGCAGTACTCTTGTTGGTGTGAAATTTATTAACTGTATACTTAAACTACTATAATACAATCCCACATCTCTAAAATGGCAAATAAATGGAAATCATAGGTGATGAATGGATAAAGTAAGACATATAACATGCTACAACTGAATATACTTGAAAATACACAAAGGTGTGTAATTCTGCTTCCTATTTCCTGTTTTTATTGATGTCATAGCCATTAAAACACTATCGATATTAAAGTAATAAAACATTGCAGACACTAGCATGATGTAGATACAAGAACAACAAACCTGCTGATGGATTCTCCCTGGTCTTTCCTTCAGGAGTTAGTACAAAAAAAAATGTAGAAAGAAAAGAGGCAGGATATTAATACTTAACATGAATGACATACACTAATGAGGAGACTACAGAAAAGACACAAATGACTCAGAAATATACTGAGTGTTTCATATTGAGAATGACCCATCAATATATTTCCCTCTGTGTCACAGACAATATCAAGTTTAAAAGTTATAAAAGAAAAGTTAACATAAATATACCTTTACACACTCACACGTATTAAGAGTCAAAAGAAATGGAAAGTCCTTTTTAAAACAGACAGCAAACAAGCAGACATGCAAGCTATGAGCAATGCACAATCAAGCTGACTAAGACAAGCGCTTGCAGGAGAGGAACAGCTTTGTTATGAAGGGGTGATCTGTGAGTAGCACATCTATTTTCAGAGAGATTTTACAGTATGTGTGATTTCAAGGTGTCTGTCTCCAAACTACCCTGCTGGAAAATAACATTTAAATCAGCTTGAGGTGATTAGCTGGTCCCTGGTCTTTTTAGATGGTTTAGAGAGGTTTTGGGCAGATGGTCAGGCTAGTGAACAGATTAACACTAGCTTTGCCAGGCTGGGAGACCAGTTAGACAGGCTTAAGACCAGTAAACCTCCTTTGGCTGGTTTAAGCTTTTTTTTTTCCATCAGGGTGTCTAGGTGAAGTGTTAATTTATGTAGGTATCTGTTCTTGGGTAATGTGGAGGGAAATTACAGTTACGCACAGCATCTACACAAGGAAACATGTGGATCTTTGTCTCTCATTCAGTAATGGAAGCCTCGTGTTCAACGAAACCTTGTGCTCAATGACCAAATGTGATTTTTTTATTATCTTCAACCAAGCATAAGATTAGGCCTTGTAGGGTAGGGTACAGGAAGAGATGATTATGCTTTGCAAGAGGATAGATTGAGGGAAAACATAATTTATTTGCTGTGGGAAGTGGGAAAATGAGAGCTACAGAAGCACTACACCAAATATGACACCAGCTGCCAGAGTTGTACCTACTTTATAGGGCTGCAGGTATGCAACGCCTTCAAATGAGGCTTCCAAGTAGCAATGGAAACCGAGTTCTCATCAGCCGCATAGCTACGCCACACACACTACGTGCAGAGTATACAAAACCAGAAAAATAGGGAAGGAAATGAAAAAGTGGAAAATAAAATAGAAATACACAAGGCCAGGAAAAAAAAGCAGGGATTGGAAAAAAGGAGAACAACAAAAGAAAACAAAATGATTAGTAACAACCAGTTCATGTCAGCGCTCTTCCATCAGTTCACTGCATTAATACATGCCTTTGAGGAGGGAGAACACTTTTATAGAACAGCCATGTGGCTCTCAGGTTTGTTCTGGAGAGGTCTGTGGAGTAGAGACGCCACGCAGCCTGGTGCAGGAAACACAAACACACACACAGGGACATGGGTGGAGAGAGACAATAGCATGGTGAGGGAACAGCCAGTCGATCACTGTTTTGGGCTCAAGACATTTGTTGAACTTCTGATTTGCAAAGCTGCAAAATTTGGTCACATACAGTGATCCTAAAAAGCATTTGGACACTTAAGCCACACATAAATACACATATCAGCCATAACATTAAAACCACCTGCCTAATATTGTGTAGGTCCCCCTCATGCCGCCAAAAGAGTGCCAACCCGCATCTCAGAATAGCATTCTAAGTTGATATTCTTCTCACCACAATTGTACAGAGCGTTTATCTGAGTTACCGTAGACTTTGTCATTTCGAACCAGTCTGGCCATTCTGTTCACCTCTCTCATCAACAAGGCGTTCAGAAATTCCACTCACTGGATGTTTTTTGTTGTTGGCACCATTAAGAGTAAATTCTAGACTGTTGTGTGTGAAAATTCCAGGAGTTCATCAGTTACAGAATTACTAAAACCAGCCTGTCTGGCACCAACAATCATCCATACCATTATCAAATCAGCCAATCGAGTGGCAGCGGTGCAGTGCATAATATCATGAAGATATTGGTCAGCAGCTTCAGTTAATGTTCACATAAACCATCAGAATGGGGAACATTTTTTATCTCAGTGTTTTGGACCGTGGCATGATTGTTGCTGCCAGACGGGCTGGTTTGAGTATTTCTGTAACTGCTGATCTCCTGGGATTTTCACTCACAAGAGCCTCTAGAGTTCACTCACAATGGTGCCAAAAACATCCAGTGAGTGGCAGTTCTGCAGATGGAAATGCCTTGTTGATGAGAGAGGCCAACAGAGAATGGCCAGACTGATTCGAACTGACTAAGTCTTTGGTAACTCAGATAACCGCTCTGTACAATTGTGGTGAGACAATTCATTTCAGAATGCTATTCTGAGAAGCGGGTTGGTGCTGTTTTGGCAGCACAAGGGGGTCCTAAACAATATTAGGCAGGTGGTTTTAATGTTGTGGCTGATCGGTGTTTGATGTGTTTTATATTTTCATTGTTAAAAATCCTTTTAGTATCAAAAAGTAATAAGCAAAATAAACGATATGTAAGCAATTAGTAGGCTGATTTAACAGAAATGACCCCCCAAAAAAATCACACAACTTATCTTTAAAGGGATAGTTCACCCAAAAAATTATAATTCTTTCATAATTTACTCACCCTCATGCCATCCCAGATTTGTATGACTTTCTTTCTACTGCAGAACAGAAGAAAATATATTTAAAATCTCTGTTGGTAATTTCAATGCATGTGAATGGTGGCCAGAAATATGAAGGTCCAAAAAGCAGACAAAACCAGCATAAAATGAAACCCTAAGACTCCAATGGTTAAATTCATATCTTCAGGAGGGATACGATAAGTGTGGGTGAGAAAACAATATTTAAGTCCTTTTATATTATAAATCTCCACTTTCACAAAGTGAAACTAAACAGGCACCACATGTGACTTTCCTTTGTGTTCCCCACACATATCATATCACTTTTGAAGATATGGATTTAACCAATGGAGTCTTAGGGTATAATTTTATGCTGGTTTTATCTGCTTTTTGGACCTTCAGATTTCTGGTCATTCTTCACTTGCATTGAAAGGACCAACAAAGCTGAAATTTGACTTTATTTGAGTTCAACAGAAGAAATAATGTCATACACATCTGGGATGGAATGAGGGTGAGTAAATTATGAGAGCATTTTCATTTTTGGGTGAACTGTCCTTTTAAACATGTATGAATGTCTTTGCATTATATACTGTAACAATATACCAAACCAATTATATTTTATACAATTATTTATACAGCAAAAACAGAATTTCACAAATTTGAGTTTATTAGGTTTCAAATATTTAAAAACTTCATTGTCAAACTATAGCAAACTTTGTCTTCTCCATTGCAATACCATATGGTATAAGCGGAAGGATAAAGTAAAGTAAGAAACTTTGTGTAATATGTAGTTAATGTGTTGAACTACACATGTGGTTACTCTGCAAGGGAACTTGTGTAAACTTAAGGGGAATGGGCCTTATACATCCATTAAAATGACCTTGTGACCAGTTGGTTGAATCTAATTGGAAAAAATAGCTCAGAAATTTAGTTTTGATAAAAGGTTTAACATAATTTATTTGCAGATGCCTCTGGTTGGATATTTTGTATCTAATGCAATGACATTTAGACAATGTTACATGTGTTTTAAGTGTCCATAAGTGTCTGGTCATTTTGGGGCCACTGTATATGATAAAAAAAAATATTTTCATGAGTGTATTTCACACTGATGTTCTGTCTCCAGATATGTGTGTGGAAACAGTGTTGAATAAATGTCTTGATGCCTGGGTGGCACACACAACATCAAAACAGCCAGAAGACAAAAAAGTGGCATGGTGAATGAGAAGAGGCACACACTTATCCAGTGAAAAGCTTTTACACACAAACAAGCATTTTATAGCACATAAAAATCTATAATAATTTAAACCAAAATGCTGCCTGTCCAGTTAACACTTTAAGTGTGTAATTATTTCTACATTAAAAATTGTATCTTGTCACAGCATAATATGCAGAGACAACTGTAAGTAAGCCATTCATGGGATGATACATCCAGAAATCATAAACCCTGTGGTGCTATCAAAGCATTGCTTTGTTTGTTTGAGCATATCGACTAGCCCGACACAGCAACATTATTATTTTACTACATACATATTTTAACTATATCTGACCATGCAGATATTTGACAACTGCTAGATAAATTTAAAAAAGGAGCACATAATGGGATAATGGATATAGCGTTATGTATCAAAATTAATAACAGCTTTAAAAAATAAGAAAGGAATGGAGGAAGTTTTGTGAGGAGAAAAACATCACAAGTGCGAAAGACTGAATATGGAGCTCTAAAATTGCACAGCTGACAGAGTGACACAGCAGTGAAGACAAAAAAATCATTCCATACAAAAATATCAGCAGAGAAAAGACACCAATCGTAACATGCAGGAAAGAATCCAAACCCAGACATAGCTCAGAGTCATACTCCACAGATCAAAATTAAGATATAAATTCCTGTGTTATATAAAGGCCTGAAGTGATTAAAGGGACTTGAGGGAGCACAAATAATGAGAAATAATCAGGCCCACACAGAATCTGTGCCTGCAGAATACTCTGCAGGTTTCCAAAGAATCAGAACGCCCATTATTCGTAAAGTTCTACACATGTATGTTTGTTTAATATTTTGGCTAAATCGGGTATGCTTTCAGCTACTAATAGGTGTGTAGTACTCTAAGCTCCATTTAAAGGGACACTGTGCACCTAGAGATAATGCACCAATGCAGTTTCTGCAGTGCTACACATTATAGAACACATCACGGTCAAAATACATGATTGCTGACAATAGTAATTGAGGCTGGATGGTTGGCTGCCCACTAAAAGGCCTTTGGAAAAAGAAAAGGAAATTAAAAACAAAGTTAGAGACAGAACAGAAAGAAAAGAGAAAATAAACACAAGGACCAGTGAAAATATGAAATCTTCTCTGTCTGCAATATCAGAAAACAACCTGGAGAAAGAAAAGACTTCACTTTAGTTCATGGTGATTAAAAATATTTGGGAAATTGCATGTGGGTTGCCAACAGCAGTCAAAAGGAAGTAACACATTTTGATAATGTTACAGGACCTCAATGTTTTCTAGATGTGTGTGTATGTGTGCGCACATTTTCCTGGAGTAAAACTGGTTCCCCAGCTAGAAAAGAAGGATGCATCATCCATTAGGAAGAGCTATTGTCCTCTGGGAGGCTCTTGCTCAGAATTCCTTCCGTGGAAACACATCATAAATATCTGCAAGTGTTTCCTTTGGCTCTAACAGAAGATAATAGTCCTCAATGTAATCAATGCCCACCCTGTTGTTCATTCTCTTTTCTCGTATATAAAATGAACATGGTTTTTATTGTGTAACTGACAGAGTTTTGGTAATTTACTAATTATTCAGTTTAAGCTGATGCTAACAAAGTACAGTAGGGTGCCAATATTTTTCATACATACCTTTATAATATCAGTAAATTACAGACAAAAATACAAATAAGGAATTGATATTCATTTGGAAACTGGATCAATGAATCACTTTAAATGGGCTTATTACATGGCTCTCTGAAATACTTGATTGTGATAGTAAATGGTGAAGGACACTCGATTGGTCAATCACAGCATTCTGTGCTCAAATATTTTATATATTTGACTGTTGTCCATGTCAACAAATCTCCTACATTGTTTCATGTCTTTCGTATGTCACTATGCAGTCTCTTTCTTATTACAGAGCCTGAAATTTAGGGCGGTACTGCAAGTATTGCGCACAGATTTTATCATTCCCGCAAGTTCCATGTTCATGATGCGGGGAATTCCCAGACACTTAAAATAGCTGAGATTTAGTAAACAAACCCATAGAAAATAAATAAAAACATTAATCTTGTCTTTGTATCAAACTGTAATTCCAGAATCTGGACAAATAAATTAAATCTTCCACTTCTCTCTCTCTCTCTCTCTCTCTCTCTCTCTCTCTCTCTCTCTCTCTCTCTCTCTCTCTCTCTCTCTCTCTCTCTCGTGCAGCTTTCAGTAGCTCATTAAACACTTGTTAAGTTTAGCGTGCATACGTAGTGAGGAAGTGCGTGGTCGCAAACCTTTAAAAACCTGTTAATTCGACATGCAAATGGCATTATACCACATCTCTGAAAGCAAACAATGTAATAAAATTATTGCTTCTGTTTATAATCAACAAAACTGTCTACATCGGAAGCCCCGCAACATTGGTGCGATCTAGTATTGCTTCATTACATCTTGGAAAGTGACTGAAAAAAGGGCCATAATAAGAGTTTAGTATTACCCCCACCCCCTGCACACACCCACCCTGTCTTACATAATAAAATAATTTAAACTCACTATCACATCCTTTTTTTTTTTTTTTTTTGGTAAGTAGGCCGTGTAATAAATGAGATAATGTACAGTCAGGCAATCATTATCACAAAATAAACCCATTGTAGATGATACAAGACCCCTGATGGGGTTAATTTTATAATAATGATGAATCATACATATAGGAGAAACCTAAAGTTTTGCTTCCTTAGTTCACTCATAAAGGCAAATTCTGTGATAATTTACTCACCATCATTGTTGTTCCAAAGCCCTATGACTTTCTTTTTTCCAGTGAACACAAGAGGATACATTTTGGAAAATGTAAACACTGCATTCAGACAGTTAAGGCCTTTGCACACCAAATGCTAATTTTCGCAAATTTTTTAAAATTGAAACAATGGATTCCTATGAAGCCATTCACACCTGGAGTGAACATTTGCACGGCAAAGGAAGGTTTTAATTTTTTTTATGGTGTGTCGTAAAGCTCTATCTGATCTTATTTTTATTGTCTTCATAATGTATTCCATATTTCTGATTTTTTTGCCTTTGCATTTAATCAGAGGTGGGTAGAGTAGCCATAAACTTGACTCAAGTAAAAGTACAATTACTTAAAAAATAATTACTCAAGTAGAAGTAAAAGCAATAATGTTACAATTTACTCAAGTAAGAGTAAGAAAGTATCCATTAAATTATCCATTAATCTGTTACTTCCACATATAACGTAATGGATGTTTACTCATATATTCCAGTACATGATACACATTTACCATGCATTACAGAATGAATAATAATAATATAAATACAAATAATAATAATAATAATAATAATAATACTATTATTTACAGTTGAAGTCAGAAGTTTACATACACTTAGGTTGAAG
The DNA here is from genome assembly GCF_025860055.1 of Xyrauchen texanus. Classification (NCBI taxonomy): domain Eukaryota; kingdom Metazoa; phylum Chordata; class Actinopteri; order Cypriniformes; family Catostomidae; genus Xyrauchen; species Xyrauchen texanus. Next base: position 19,424,412 of record NC_068295.1, on the reverse strand, counting down.
TCATTAAAATTCAATGGACAATGACCACAAGCAAACCTCCAAAGTTGTGTCAAAATAGCTTAAGCACAACAAAGTCGAGGTATTGGAGTGGCCATCAAAAAGCCCTGACCTCAATCCGATAGAAAAGTTGTGGGCAGAACTGAAAAAGCGTGTGCGAGCAAGGAGGCCTACAAACAAAATGTATGTAAACTTCTGACACACTGGGAATGTGTTGAAAGAAATAAAAGCTGAAATAAATAATTTTCTCTAATATTCTGATATTTCACATTCTTAAAATAATGTAGTGATCCTAACTCACCTAAAACAGGGAATGTTTTCTATGATTAAATATCAGGAATTATGAAAAAGTTTAAATGTATTTGGCTGAGGTGTATGTAAACTTCTGACTTCAGCAATATATCATTGTTATTCATGGAAATTGTCATCATTCACCCCCATTTTGTTCGAAAACCATATGCATTCTTTCTTCCATGCATCAAATTAAAGGGAACCAAAACATTTTCAGGGAAATGATGATAGAATATTAATTTAAGACTGAACTATCACTTTAAGGATGCTTCTCAGATTTGGAAGAATCTGTCATTTAGAAGAGAAATTTGGAAACCTTTTGGAAACCTCAGTGTATAATCAAACCAAAGTTTGATTATACACTGAAGCAAGATCATGCTTTATTCATGCGTTCTGTCATTATTTCACAGCTTTGACATCCTGTATGATTTTAGTTAAATGTAGTTCCAGCATTGTTAGTGTAGAAAGAATTTAGATAATTAGTTTTGTACACTAAGTGTAAATTGCACCTTATCTCTGTGTTTGGAAGCTTGTTGTCCATAAGACAAAGCTGCACGCATCTGTCAAATGCGGCACACGTGCCAACCTTGCACGTGCAGAAATGCTCACAATCGCAATAGGCAGGGAGAAACATTTGCTCTTAACGTTGATGTTTACAAGGATTTACACAGTAGGCACTGATATGTTGCAGTGCTGATATAAAAATGTAAACTGAGGTTATAAGAGCCCCCAGTACCAGATTCACGCTGAAAATGAAAGAGCATCACCATGACACAGACAAGCCCACATTATCACAATCTCTAAAACATTCCTCACCATGTTCTCTTGTCCAGTTGGAGCTGAATTGTTTTATTTTTTATTATTAACAATTTTTATTGATTCCATTCAACAATTAAACATAACAGAAAATGTGGAATCAAATTATATACAATTAAACACTTCCCCCCGAACACCCCCACCCCACCCGACACAAACATTCACCCCAGTAAATATTTAGAAACATGAAAAAAAACACAAAACAAACACACACACAAACACACACACACACACACACACAGTTGTGTTTCCATGTTTTATGGGGACTTTCCATAGACATAATGGTTTTTATACTGTACAAACTTTATATTCTATCCCCTAAACCTAACCCTACCCCTAAACCTAACCCTCACAGAAAACGTTCTGCATTTTTTACATTTTCAAAAAACATAATTTAGTATGATTTATAAGCTGTTTTCCTCATGGGGACTGACAAAATGTCCCCACAAGGTCAAATATTTCAGGTTTTACTATCCTTATGGGGACATTTGGTCCCCACAAAGTGATAAATACACGCTCACACACACACACACACACGCACCCAAAATCTATACTTTCAAAAAACAATCGAATTGTACACACACATTTAAAACTAAAAATCTCTCTCCACTACCCCTCCCTGAAAACCTTCTAAAAAGGTCAAATATCTGCCCCATTTCTATCAAATAAGCCCAGATTGCCCAGTCTTCTATACAATCTTCTTCAAAGGCCACCACCCTCCCCATTTCCGAGCATCACTCATGAAACGAGGGCGCTCCAGTCAACCTCCAACCCCTTAAAATAACCTGTCTGGCGATCATGACGCTAGTAAGGACCCAACTCTTTATGTGCCTATTCTCAATGTCGATGACCGCCCCGTCACCCAAAATACAGAGTCTGGGGCAAAATGAAAGCCAAGTGCCCCATACATTACCATAAAAAACTCCTGGATCTTAACACACCCCCAAAAGACATGGGTTATGCCTCCATCCTTTGATTGGCATTGCCAACATGTGTGTGTGTCTTTAAGAACAGGCCTATGCTGCAATTTTAATCTTGAAATATATCCATGTCTTGGTGTAAAATGAAGGCACTGTGTGGAGTGAAGTAATGTTTGTACAGTTGAAGGCGACTCGAGTGACAATGTGCAGCTGTGAAGTTCCGCTGTTGTAAGAATCCCATTATAAAATCTCAATAAATTACGCATTTAGGAACGCCCATTGTAATGAAGTAAAAATTTATTAAAAAAATAATTTTCATCAGAAATTGAGTGAATTACAGTGAAAAGTACTCACCATAAAATATACTTAAAAAAATAATTTTATTTCCAAAAAAGTTACACAAGTAAATGTAATGGAGAAAATGTAGCGCTTGACTACCCACCTCTGCATTTAATCTTGTGTTCTCTTATATTTCTAACAATTTATATATATTGCGGCATCTTTGCCTTTGTATCACTTTTTTTAATACACGACTTTACGGATCTCAAGTGTTTCTCTTCGCCAAATATTAATATTAATATTATTGTTGTGATTTGCAGTGCATACCGTGTGATTTTGTATACAAAAAACATGGTGTTTTTTTCTCAAAATGATGTAACCGTTATTGTTGTTGCTATCTTTAAGTTATTAACAGCTGTGCTGCCATTAGCAGTAATAAAGTATCTAATAATGGGTCAGACTTAAGATGGTTTTTGTGTTTAGATGATGTAACGTTTAATTTGTAACATGTAGAATTTTGAATAAATGTATAACACAACAAGACAATAAGACAATAAGATACAATATTGATCCAACTGACAATTGTTTTAACAGTCATTATGTGTGTGCATCACGCAGCAATTTTAAACAATTGTACATAGCACCAAATATATACAGTATGTGTGGTGGAGTATAATCAGTATTTTTTATATTATTATTATTATTACACATGATTCTAACCACACCTCTGATGTACACACGATAATACAACTTTTTCAACAGGTGAACTGTCTTTTGAAGTGTCTCGAATGTTTTCTTTCTCATCAACAACAAACTCAACAAATAAATAAAAACATTAATCTTGTCTTTTTAATCAAACTGTAATTCCAGAATCTGCACAAATAAATTAAGTCTTCCACGTCATCAATGCTACAGCGTGTAAATAAATCTGTTATCTTTTTCGATCTGCTCATTAGAGAAATCGCTTGTTTGTCTTTCATGGTTGTTTTAAAAAATTCATCTATAATGAGCGAAGAGCAGACCATCTAAAAGGTGCTTTCCGCCCACCTAATGTATCGGGATATTAAATTACAAGGTTAATAGCGCCACCTATCGGAAAGGCAGGAATGTGTTCACTCAAAAATGAAAATTCTCTCATTTAACTCATGCCATTCCAGATGAGTATGACTGACTTTCTTCTGCAGAACACAAAAGAACATTTTAAGAAAAGTAGCTCTATTGGTCCATACAATGCAAGTGAATGTGGCTAGAAATTTTAAGGTCCAAAAATCAGATAAAGGCAGCATAAAAAATAAATCCAGTGATTACATCCATATCTTCAGAAGTGATATGATAGGTGTAGGTGAGAAACAGCTACATTTTTAAGTCCTTTTTATTTATTTTTTTAAATCTCCACTTTCACATTCTTCTTTTTTTTGACCGATTTGCATTATTTGTGCATATCAACACCTACTGGGAAGGGAGGAGAATTCATAGTAAAAAATGACTTAAATATTGATCTTCTTCTTACCCACACTTATTTCTCTTCTGAAGATATGGATTTAACAACTTGAGTCTTATGGATTGCTTTTATGTTGCTTTTATGTGCTTTTTGGACTTTCAAAGTTCTGGCCACCATTCAGTTGCACTGTATGGACCAACAGAGCTGAGATATTCTTCTAAAAATTGTTGTTTGTGTCCTGCAAAAGAAAGAAAGTCATACACATCTGGGATGGCATGAGGGTGAGTAAATTAAATAATTTTCATTTTGTGGTGAACTATTCCTTTAATGGCGTTCATTTGCCTTGCTTTTAATCTGAAAAGACGCATTATCATGTCGCCTCTGGTGTGCAAAGGAGTAAATGATGACAGAATTTTCATTTTTGGATAAATGACCAGTAATTATACAACACAGAGCAGTGTGCATTATCATGGATGCAGTTGAAGTTAGACTGAAAGCTTTTGGTACACAAAATCAGCCTACAGTATTATCAAACAGATTCTATATTAACTTCTAATGGATGAATATGTGCTGAGTTGCTTGCCTTCCATTATTGATGTTTGAACTATCACATGTGTTTCAGATGAGGTTAGCTTACCTGTATCAGGCTGGCTGCTGGGTTTCTCCTCTTCTCAAAGTGCTTCTGTCTGTGCTGCTCTTGGACCTTCAGAGCAAAGCCAGAGCCAAGAATACCCTACACCCACATCCACCCACAGCAAGAACACAAATGTCCATTGTTACTCAGGTTCAATCCAGTGATTTGGACTAAGAGAGACTGAGAGCGTGCAAAAAGAGCTACAGAACACTTGACGAGAGTGAGTAAGACAGGGCACTCAAGAGCTTTACAGCCAAACATACTGATATTTCTTAAACACATCATAAAAATCATCACAGTACAAACAATCTTCATGCCTGGGCTCACAAAAATAGCTTTAGTGAGTTTAAGTTTTCTCTTAAGAAAACACAAATCACCCATCCCTCAAAAGTGAGACATTCAAATCATATTCATTCATTCATTGAGTGTGTTTACCTGCACCATCTTACATCTTATACTTAATAACCGACTATATGTAAGGTCATGTAAACACTTTAAACTGTGTTATTTTATTGGGTTAAGGAAATAAACAGCTTAAGCTAAGACCAACAAGCACACATAGGTTTTCACACAGGAATCAGCCTGATTTCGCTCTGCATGTAAACCCCTTTACCAGCATTCTTTGCTTACATTCTGACATCAAAACTTGAGAAAAAAAACGGACTATTTAAAAATATCACATTTAAATGTTTCATGCATTGTCATGCGTGATTCTTTTTTTTCATTCATGGTTTTTATATTTCACTGATTTTTGATAGTTAGCAATGTTGTATTGTACATGTAAACACATTAATTAATCTTTGTCCCAATCTGCACTAATTCCAGTGTACAGTATGCCAGGTTATAGTTACTCACAGCAGGCAAAGCGAAGAATGAGATGCCCAGCAATGCAAATCCAGCAGAGAGAAGTCGCCCCATCCAGGTCTGGGGAGTTTTATCGCCATATCCAATGGTGGTGAGGGTGATCTGAAGAAAGACATTTAAATGTTGAAAGGACAAGGAAGTCAAAGACACAAGGAAATACAATTATTCTATTTATATTTCAATATACTTTTATGGTACTCCAAGGTACTTCAAAAATGCCATTGTTTTACACATGTTAAAAACATGGCATTACCATGGGCCATGTCTAAAAAACATTGTACCGTGGTACTTTATGTGAGAAAGATAACAGAATAGGCTCTTATATGTGATGAAGGAAATAATGGTAAAATGTGGATATTATATAATAAATGAAAATGCTTAAATACTGTTAAAGCAAAAAAAAAAAAAAAAAGTATAATTAAGTACTATTATGCAAAAACAAATCTGTGTTTTTTTTTTTATCATTCCGCCCCTCGAGGTCTGTGCACGCTGCTTCTTCTTTCATTGAAATTAACTACATTGCTGCTTTTAAGTAGTGAATCTAAACGAGCCAACTGGTCACTAGCTAAGAAGTCCAACCAAACATTTACGTACATTGATCCATAATTACTAATTACTTTATTGAAGTGAGACAACAGAAACTATTTATCATAAAATGAAAATTAACCAAATACATTGAAGGTATATAAAAAAAGAAGAGAAAATTCTGTAATTGTTTTTTCACCATCATGTGTTCTATACCTGCACAACTTTCTGTCTTCTATGGAATACAAAAGTAGATGTTAGTGAAAAAGCATAAATGATGACTGAGGCTCACATAACATCTAACATCTGCTTTTGTGTTCCATGGAAGAAAGCAAGTATTTGTGTTTGTAATGACAAGAGGGTGAGTAAATGCGGACAGAATTATAATTTTTGGGTGAACTACCCCTTTAATTCATCGTTATGAGTTAATATTAATTGATCAATTAATTGGCTGACTAATAATTTAAAATAATTGGTCGAAAATAAATAATGTTTGTGATTTTTGCCAATTATAATCATTTTATTTTATTTAGGTCTATTTTTTCAGCCAGTCAACTTGGAATCATTCCCGGACTACCAATCATGGCCAAACAGCAGAAATAGGTCAAATCCAGGCCAGAGTGCATTGTAAGCAGCCTCGGTCTATGCACGCTGATTCTTCAAAACAAAGGCCACCAAACAGGACATTCCTCAATAATAGCCAAGTCAAGCTCCACTCTTATTAAAATCTGCCCATTGTGCCACACTAAACACCCATAAAGTAAAGCTAAACCGAGCTGTGCTCTTAAGTTACGGCCACACAGAAACATAGCATTAGATCCATCTTTTAGCAAGAGAAATACTTTGGTGGCATGTCAAATAAGGAACAATCAAAAATCTTTCACTCTTTTCCACACACATAATTGAACGCTTTGGATTCTTGCAGTCAGGGGATACTTTAACAAAGCCCCAGCCAAAGCAAATTCAACATATCCAGTAAAAGTGAGTGATTTGTCAATTGCAAAAACACTGCTGCCTTTTACACTGCAGTGAGGCAAAGACTAGGAGTGTGGGAGCTCACCCACAAAGCCTGACTCCTGTTCGCCTGTTTTGCTCCTCTGAAGGCTGCCTGTCAACTCCAGACACTGGCTTGGGCTCAGCCCAGGATAAATAATGGGTGGCAGTGGAAGATTGGCCTGCCGCTGATTTGTCTCAGTATCACAGATCTAAAGCAGGAGACTATCCCCTCAGCTGACATCACTTCACCTTTAAACTGCTTTTCTGTGCTTGGTGGGAGCTTGAAATTACATGCATTGATTTAAGTCAGCTGGTGAGTAACCGTGACAAGTCATGCTGTGTGTACCACAACTAAAACCTGCCACGGCTTATGGTTGTAGCTCATATCATTTATTGATTTATGAAATACAGAGTGAAACGGGTTACACGTAAATGGAGCATACCAGAATATGGAATGCGCAATAGTAAGTAAAAAAGCCCTATGAAATCACTTGAACAGCCAGGTTTTCTTTCCTGTGTTGTTGTTGTTTTCTTATTTAAAGTGATAGTTCACACAAAAATGAAAATTGTCTCATCATTTATTCAACCTCATGACATCCCAGATGTGTATGAACGATACACATCTGGGATGGAATGAGTGGGAGTCAATGATGAGAACATTCAAATGTTTGGGTGAACAAACGCTTTACATAATTCTGGGTGGGAAAAATTCAAGTTCTTGTCACTTTATTTTAAAATAGTCAATAGGCTTTAGTTATGTTACATCCATGAAACATTATTTGCTAAAAAATTTAAATGCATGAAGATGTCCTAAAAATGTACTAACAGACAAAAAGCCACAAAACTCTTAAGCCATTTTTTCACAAGCTCTCATTTCCGATATGATTCTTTTGGGTATATTTCAGTTAATTATACAGGGGACCTTCTAAATAGGTACATCATTTTTCATCATTTTGGTGACATTTTATCCTTTTAAAAATGAACAAATCCATGTATTCCATCAATAAATATGATATTATATTGCATATATAATATATTTTGACATGTTGTGTTTAATAGCATATTTTTTCTATTTACAAGTATTTACATTGATTTGTTGAACATGTGTTAAAAAACCTGCACTGTCTCTTTAAGAAAACCAGCATTTCTGTAAAGAGAGTCTGTAAATGAGTCTGTAAATGCTATAGAATTAAATGTTTTTGTTTGTTTGTATGTTTTTTTAACAACAACTGAATATGAAGATCAGAAAGAGTATTAAAAGAGGCATTATTCAATGACAAATGAGTTGAGTGGATCTTGTCTTTGGACACACATTACACAGAACAACTTATATGAATTTGAAAATATTTAAAAAGAAGGAGCTGAGGAAGGGAGTATGATGACACCAAGGAATTTAAGGTGGACTTACTGTACCCCACCAAAGAGCATCGGCATAGGTGGCAAACTGTGTGTTAAATTCTTTCTCTACCAAGTAGACTAGGAATGAAGAGAAGATCAGCACCAAGAAGCCAATGTACCAGGCAGTCACAAGCTCCTGAAAACAAACATCACAAAATAAAACATCCAACCAATTTAAGTAATATTTACAGAGATTTGACATATGTCAGGAAAATGAAATGTTTAAGCCTGAAAGGAGATTGAAACAAGTAACTCTGCTATTATATAGACCACAGTGATTCATTGCGGGGACCCATAATCTCTCCACTAAATGGCGGGTAACTGAGGGCCGAGAAAGTGTGTGGTTTGGCTGCAGCCCGCAGCTGGAGTTTCAGCCCCAGAAGGGCTGGAGAGAGAGGTTGATTGTGGAGAGCTCAAAACTCACATGCAATTTTATGACCTGAGAAGGCTGTACTTTTACTCATTTCAGCTTTAACTCTTAACAGCTTTAGATTTTTCCTACGTTTCAATTTGTGATGCACTATGGATATATTTAGATATAAAGTTTCAGGAGAAATATTCATAAAGGTTCAAAGTTAAATTTTTTCCAATGGTTTCGTATGTTGGCTTCAAAGACATAGTTCAAGACCCTCTTAGAATAATTTTTGTGAATTCCATCCTTTAAACAAAAAACATATTTTGCTATAGCTGTTGGGTAAACAAGTGAACCCAATAAAACCACACTGGCATACATTAAGGCAAGGCTCACTTATATAAAGGCATTATATTTTAACCTTTATATTATATTTGAACTGTTATCCAGACATATTTTTAAAATATCAGATATGGGCAAGTTGTCACAAGTTACAAATGTTCACAATTTATCCATTACAATATTTTCTGGCTAAAACTATGGTTTTATATTTATGTGCGTTACCTTTCACATTTTTGTATACAGTTTCAAAAATGTAAAATGTTTGCCAAAAAGCCTATAATAGAGCGTTTAATGGCCGGCTTCAGTGACAACGAGTGTGGGGTATGTTACTCAAAATAAGTAATCCACTACAAATGATTAATTACTTCTCTAAAATGTATTAAGATTACTTCACTGATTATTTAATCATATATATATATATGGCTGAACTCAGGGCTGCACTGCTAATCTGGCATACCGGAATACTGGCATTTTTCCGGTGGGCCGACGCTATTTGGAGCCGATCAGGGGCGGACTGGCCATAGGGAGAACTGAGCAGGCCAGTGGGTCGGCCGTGAAATGGGCTGCGATAAGCTAAAATGAGCCGTTGCATTATGCAGAACAGACCACAAAATGCTGCCGTGATATGCAGAAAAGGACAGCGAACACCGGCCATTGAAAATTTGGGCCAGTAGCTATATAAAATCCCGGGTCGATTTCTCTTCCCAGTCCAGCCCTAGCTGAACTCCGGTATTTACACTGTCAGTAATATTGGTTCTGTTTTTTTGTTGCTGTAGTATCCGAAGCACGAGCTGTAAAGGCACAGCACTCTTCCAGAAAGAGGGTGGGGAGCACACAAAATCAGCGTGTTTTTGATTCCACCTAAAAAAGAGGCATTTATAACATGGTATAATAAATGATCAGTGGGGTATTTTGAGCTGAAACTGCACAGACACATTCTGGAGATGCCTGAGACTTATATTACATCTTGTAAAAAGGGGCATAATTGGTCTCCTGTAAGTTATTTTCTAAATCACTTTTCCTAGAAAAGTTTTTTGTTTTCCGCTTAAATTCAAATTGTCTATATTTCCTCCCCATTCATTAATGCACACCCTTCAGCTGTCACAGAAACACTAACAGTTGTACATATGAACTCATATTTTAAATGTATTATATGGTACATATTACTTTAGTGCAAGTAATTTACTTAAAGGTGCACTCAGTAATTATTTCCTCATCAAAAAATGTTAACTCCTAAAAGACATGAATTGTAATTTTGCAATATATGTAGGAAATCATTTCCACTCACATTAAAATGAAGGTCACACCAGTAACATTATAAAAGTTGTTTTATTCTACATGAAGAGGATCCGCATGTGGGGGCTGCCATGTTAGAATCACATGACCAGCCAAATACTACTCGCTTAATCTCAGTAACCATCCTGTTATCTGACAATTTCAGTCATTGATTAAAGTAATCATGGCTGACTGTGAACACTAAATTTCTATAATGGCTTCTGAAACTGAAATCTATTGATTTTAAATGATGCTGCATCCAAGCCGCTCAGTGTAAGTCCAAGATGACGCAAAGACAAAGGTTACTGAGTGCACCTTTAAAAGTAATTACTTTAACTGAAAGTCAGTTACTGTAATCTGATTACAATAATTTAAAATATAATGTATTATATTACCTTTTGTCTAAAAATGTATTTGATTACAGTAACATATTACTTTGTAATCGGATACACCCAACTCTGGTGAAAACTTACCCAATATAGCAAAATATGTTGTAAAAAAAGGTCAATGTGTGATTAACTGTATAATTTTTTGTTGACAATATTTTTTGCAGCCAAGACTTATAAAGAAATTAAAAATGTTCAAAAGCGAGCCCTCACTGAGAAATATTTACTGGAGTACAAAGTGTGACAACTAGCCCCGGTCTCCCCTATTTCCAAAAGCTACATCTGTAGCTCCAACTGCATCAGTAAGAAATTGCATTAAAAAATAATATTCATGGTTTCTCCTGTAAAATCAAAAACACATCATATCATACCTTGCTGTGAGCGTAGACTACAGATCCTAGCAGTTTCCAGGTACCACCTCGTCTGTCCATACGCACCATGCGCAGGATCTGTAAAAAACGCAGACTGCGAAGAGCAGACGTGGCAAAAATATTGCCCTGGCTACCAGCTGAGACAACAGCGATGGATGCAATGAGTACAATAATGTCTGTAACATAAACACAGGAGACAGAAAGGGTTCACACATAATTTTACATCCATAGAACAACAGAAATAATTTCATAATTGGCCAGAAAAAGTCTGTAGAAATGATTGTTGCAGTCAAATTGTCCCATGACAAAACCTATGCCTATGACAACACACTTAAAACTTCACCAGAGCAAACTTAGATTGGTTGTTTTAGATGTCAATCAGATGGCAGCGTCTTGTCTACTGTGGGTCATTCTTTTTTTTGACAGAGAACATCTACAGTCTACAGAACAGTCTAAAGGCAAGGGAGTTTATTTGTAAATAAGGAAACAAAAATGTATCTCGAATTTTCTCTCTAATTGTATTGACTTTTAGTTTGTTTTTAGTGCACTTTTATCATATTTTAGTTTAGTTGTTCTTTTTCTGAAAACGTATCTTTTTTTTATTTAAAGAAAATATTTTGTCACTGCTAGTTTTGGTCTTCATAATGATTTTCAGTAACAATAATAACCTTGGCTAGAAACTAAGAGCTTGCTGTTCTTAGTAGCTTTCTGAGACATCAGGGACAAAGATATTTCAATAATTAGGCTGTTTCACTTGTGTACGTCTTTCTCCCTGTGATCAGAGAAAGAGAGAAAAGCAGAAGAGAGAGAGACAAGAGAGAGAGAGAGAGAGAGAGCAGAGAAGCCACAGCCTTACAGAACAGCATATCTGATCCGTCAATGTGCACTGAAAAACCTCTCCAGCTCCCAACATGTCTTAACCAGGAATAATATTGTTCTTCACTCAAATCACCACTGTGATATTTTCCTGCTGAATGTTACACTTAAGGTTTGAAGTAAAAATGTTTTTCCTTGTCACATATGGCAAAGGTGGCCATCACAACGTTATTTGAAATTTGAAATTTACCTTGAAGGTTGCTACAAGGTAAAAGTGGAACATTGAGGAGCACAAGCAGATGGGAATGAATGCAGATTTATGGACCTTGAGAACAAAAGTTTAACTATAATATGGAAATCCAAAAATCATAACAGCTGTGCCACAACCAATAAAACAGTTGCCAGTCAGATTGGATGCCACAAATGATCATGCAAACTGTTCAAAGGACTATGGAAGTGTAAAGCTTTTCAGAAGGATGATGTGAAGGTGGAAATGTGCTTGTTAAGTTCAAAACTGTGGGCAATTATAAATTATACTCTCCTTTGTCTGCTAAGAATCATGTTCCTGAATCAATCTTCTGAATAATGTGCCTTAAAAGATCAGGTTTAAAAGATACCTGAGGTATGATAAATCTTCAAAATCATGCCATACTGGCCATTTAATTACTTTCTATTTTTCCCTTTTTAAACAAATTATTAATACAAATGTCTTCAAATAAATGCTTTCTAACTTTTGCTTTTGGCTTTTATGAAAATGGCAGCATTTATCCCTGATTAAAGCTTTCAATGATCTCTTAACCTGTCCAATGTAATTTTCTTTGTTTTTCACATAAAAAAATAATACTCAGCTGAAACTGACAGAATTTGCAGGGATCTTTAAGGCCCCATTTGATTTATTTTTGTGTTACTCATCGTACGTAAGTGTAGGGGGGTCAATTGATCATTTGATATTTATGCTTGAGGATACAAAAGAATTCTGGTTCACCAATAAATTCAATTTAGTATTTCAGATTGGATTAACAGGGAAAATTCAGGTAATTAAGTTAACTTTTTTTAGTCATAATGCTAAATGTGGCCCAATAGATCTGAATTCACTCTAATTAATACATTATTTAAATGATTATTTATTTTGTATTCACTGAATTAATTAACTTTATGTCTTTTAATATTTGCCATGTTACCTATATGAAAAAAATACAGTTGCATACAGTTTGAAATGAACATGTTTATACTGTATTCGTCTGCTGGCAGTACAGATTATAGAGGATGTGGTTAATTATCATGTTAAGGTCAGTGTGCTTCATTAAGAGACTGACGGGCTAGGTGGTATTCAAACACAATTTGTAATGGGACATGCTGAATAAATGTCTAGAATATGGAGGGGAAATTGTGCTCTCTCTGTCTAATAATTCAGAGTTAGTCACTGTGCTGATGGGACTCTGATGGAGCTCTGTCTCTTAACAAATGGAGATGAGGATCAGAGCATGACACACTGATATATTCACACTGGAGCCTGAAATTACCCTAATACATCACAATACCACATACCACACATGTGGGTGTGTACTTGTGTGTGTAATAAATACAAATAGCATTGGCTGGTTATTGCCTCTAATCTCTTTCCTCAATAGGGAATTAAAAGAGAGCTCATGAAAATCGTTTTGTTTTAGTCATTATGTCAGTCATCGATCCAGGGCAGAGATGCTATCATTACCCCATCCGTCAATATCCTCACCAACACGGCAATCATCCATCATCCTGTACACACACACATATGGTACACGAGCAGCTTGCACACTCACAGAACTCGTGGTTTTTATCTTACCGATGACACAGAATGGTTTTCTAGCGAAGCGCAGTCGACCTTGCCATCCCCTGTATCGACAGCAGCATCCAGCAGACCAGATGCGTATGATGTACTCCAAACCAAAAACAACAATCATCACAAACTCCTGTAAAACACAAATGCATATAAACACCTTCAATGATATCATCAGAACAACAATTACACAAGGAAGCCCCACACATATAAACATAATACATTTTACATATGGTATAACAGTGTTTCTCAACTGGTGGGTTGCTGGTCTTTTGTGATAGGGTCCCGAGCAGTAGGGAAAGAACAATGTCAGGGTTCTTCCTCCACTGAAACATTTTTGACAGCTACCCAAGCTAAATTTCAGGCTGCTGAGGCAAATTTATTTTATATTTATCTTGTATTTTTAAATATGGGCCGGGCTTCCTTTCATATGGTGGTGCAGACTAAAAAACTGATGCAACCCATTTCAATTCTAGCGAAAATTGTATAGTTCAAAGCCCTTCGGAGGAATTCAAACCTCTCGAAAAGTAGACAGCCCGATATGCTAAACAGAACTGACAATGAAAAGAGACAACACTGTGCCATATGCAAAAATAAAGTTTTTTTCAAATTACAGTACACATCACTTTTACTAAAATGTATCACAATTTAAAATTAGTAACAGTAACTGTGATCTTTAAAAAAAAAAAGAAAGAAAAGTAAATACAATAAATACAAGTTTTTTTACTGTGGTGTTTCACTACGTGATTTCCAATGTAAAATCTGGGTCCTGAACCACAACCAGTTGAGAACCACTGCAGTATAATGGTTATGGGTGCTTCTTCAATTAGAGGAAATTTTCTGTCCCCAAGAAAGATATTAGAGTAGATAAAATGTTTGCTCGCTTCTTTTAATAAATCACTATAATTACTTTTCTCAAATTTTTAAAAGTGTCGACAGATTACATTTGCACAGTTTATCTATTTTAGATTTGTCTCTCACCCAAACTTTTTAACTCACACTCTACATATGTTTTTGTTTTGTTTTTTATCAGGGAAATTGTACTTTTTCATAAGAACTTAGCAATATTAATATATCTTACAATTCATACAAAATCTTTGTTGAAACACTGACCCTTAACATTTACTTAGTTTAATTATTTTAAACCATGACTTGCACAATACATAAGAAATATTGGCATTATATTAATGATGTTAGCCAGAGGGGAACTGGCCCCCACAGTGAGTCTGGTTTCTCCCAAGGTTATTTTTCTCCCATTAACCACAGAGGGGTTACCAGGATATCATGTTTGGGGGGGGCATTTGGCTTGTTTGGGGGGGGCAACATAAACAATTGAAAAAATCGGTGCAAAATTAAGCTATACTACACACAATCTGTTTTAGTGCATATCTTTTTCTAAGCCAGGAACCCAGAGATAGTCTATTAGACTATAGGGCTTAAACTGGATTTTTGTTGTGTCAGACCTCACTCATCTGCTAGCGATGGAAAAATATGCACAAAACAATCCACTTTTAAATTTTAATTTATCATCAGATGCAGAGGCGTTTCCAGCATTGAAGGACATCCGGGGCTTAGCCCAGACAATTTTATTTTCACACTAGCAACCACTTCCCTGTAGTCCAAAGCTGGTGAGAGGGTATTCTTTGAGTTTTGCTCTGGCTGGGCCTGTTTCTACAGTTCCTAAATCTTCCACTCTAGTACTATCCTCAACATCCTCTCTCCTCCCTGAATCATCTGTGATGCAAAAGAACAGATACAGCACATAACTTATTGCAAATCAGCTTCAAACAACTAATTCATCAAGTGCTACATATGTCAAAGTGTAGACCAATACCATTGAAGAAAATGTATTGGGAAGAGCAGATCAGTGGGATTGCCCTAAAATCTGTCATGATTCTTGAATTTTCATGTACATTAACATAAAGTCATCACAAAAGAGTTATATTATAGTGAGTAAAGTGAGGTAAAAAAAAAATACTGAATATAAATAATTTATATTTTTTGACATCAATAGTCAAAATGATGTATAAGATCCTAAGTTAAAGCAATACATGAATGACTTTAGTCTAAGTTCATTGACACACTATGGCATCGAACTGTATATAATTCTCATCATCTCTATGAGAATAATTAATCTGTCAAAATCCTTTCATTAGGATCATTGAGATAAACAATGTTTCACTTTTAACTTTCTCTAAAGTAAAGTGACTGATTAATTGTTACCAGTTTCCATGCCTGATTCTGGCACAGCTGCTGCTGCTGCTCCTCAGTCTGTTGCTCATCTTTGCTACACTCTACAAAACCATTTAATCAAATCAAAGTGTATATTTCCTACAAAGTAATATAACAAAACAAGTCACACATACATTTTGTGTTAATGCTTATTGGTTATCACCTGATAAACAAGAAAAGTACACTCAGAACGGGGTTTGAACCACAGTCTCTGGCATGAGAGGCGACTGCGTTAACTCGGAGCTACCAAGCTGCATCAATCTAAACAAGGAGGTTAGAGGCTACAACTCTGAGGTTTAGCCTACTGTGGGTGAAAGCCAGCTAGATGATGATCTTAAGACTTTAAGGACAAAAACAAATGTGAATTCTTACCCACTGACTTCTTTCGGAAAAATCCCCAAAGCCTCATTTGCTTAATTTTTGCTGTCTTTCCTGCTAATTGCCGTTAACTCGCCACTAAGTAACGTTAGTTGATGTCAACGACTGTGCAAGCTCCTCCTCTACCTGCTGCATATTCAACAGAGAGGAAGAAACGGAGTCGCCCATAGGCTACTGACAGCAAAGGAACTTATTCTATAGGCTAGATTATGCCTATGTCTATTTTTACAGGCTGTATGTGCAAAGCAAAAGCACAATGAAATAAGGCAACTTATGATTTTGGGGGTTTACATAGGTTTTTGTCCGGTTTCATATTTGTCAGTCAACTATTCAAAATACATTCGGGGCTACACTCAAAACATTCGGGGCTGAAGCCCCGGCAAAATCGGCTGCCGCCGCCTCTGATCAGGTGGACAGATTATTTCTCAAATTCTCAGGGGAGGCAGAGATTATCCTAGGGGAGGCACTGCCTCCCCTAGACACGCCCCTGATTAACCAACATCTTATGGAGTTTTGTGTTCCTTGCCACAGTCGCATTCGGCTTGCTCACTGGGGTTATTAATACAATTTTTTAAACACAATTCACAATCGTATTTTATCAAACTACACAATGATGACTCATAGATATTAGTTTCATTTTCTGTTCATGTCTGATCCTCTGCAAAGCTGCTTTGAAACAATGTGTGTTGTGAAAGGCACTATACAAATAAAAATGTCTTGAATATATATATATATATAGGGTTTCTTCGTTTGATATGAACTCTGTAATTTAGGTTTAACTAATTTAGTATAGTATCAATATATATCATTCAGTTGATAATGTATGGTCCATATGAATGCTGTTAAAGCTATAAATAAACATGTCGTGGGCAGATGCGTACACATTACAACGCGGCAAAAAAAATTTAATAGAAAAAGCCCCGCACTACAGTTGTAGTTTATAGCGTTTCATCAAAGACTTCTTCAGGCGTTCTATTGATTTCTCGGAAGATTCTTCCAGTTGCAAGTTGCAAGTGTTTCACTGTTACAGTCTTGATTTACTCAGGAAATTTCTCCAATGAGCCTGGCAATGCACTCAACTGAACCAGAAAATGTTGATGGTGGTGGAAATTGTCCTGTCCTCATGAACTGATGTCAAACCATTTTTATTGACCTCTTGGATGGTTTAATTCACACAAAAAACAACCTCTCTCAGAAGTATGCGATGACTGTAAGTTCCTCAATTTATTTTTAGAACGAACACGAGAGTATTTGCTAAATCAATGTTTTACGATGTAGTTAGTTTTCGGGAAGCTCAATTTTTCTTGTAATTTACTTCCATTTTACTCACATATTTATGAAACTATCATGAATGAGGCCCATTGAGCAGTCATTGCCTCTATGGTTATCAATTAAAGCTTTCTTGCTGAAGAAAAACTATTTTATAACTTTTCTTAAAATTAGAGATGGCATATGAATTTCCTGAAAATCATAACAAAAAAAGTAAATAAAAAAAACATCCTGCAGAGTGAGGCAAAGATATGAAAGCCCCAAACAGTGAGGGAGAGTGCAATATATATATATATATATATATATATATATATATATATATATATATATATATATTTTTTTATTTTTTTAATATATTTTTTAAAGTACATATGAAAGATAATCCTTATTATAACATGTATTGTATGGCTGTACAGTTTTCATGGCCATCCATGGTCCACCATTGGGGACTGCGGTCATGTCTAGTTAACATAATTGACCTCTCAGCTATTCCAATACTACCATGTTATTGATCCCTGCTAATTGCACTATTAGCTAAACCCCAGCTGAGTTGACAGAGGCTTTTACCTGATTAAAACATCTGCCTGAACAAAGAGTTTAAAAAACAGAGAAACTCCTCTCAGAACTCAACACCATGCCTTCACACCATGCATTTACAGTAAATTAAAACTGCTCACTGATGCTGTGTGCTTACAATCAGGTGTAGAATCAGATAATACATAAAAGTGTGTAATTTATGTGCTAATTGCATTACCAAATGGATTTGCAAAAATAATGACTGCTTTCAAATAAGTTTCCCAAACCCCCATCATATATTGGTTGGATAATTGGACAATCTTGCCTTTCTGTTACCCCCATCTATGGGGGGCAAGAAGCCTGGGATAGATTTAAAACTGGGCTATCCTGATTCACCGTGACAATCAAACTGCGTTTCCCATGGCTTGACATAACACTGTTTGCTTATGTTGAGTACTATCTGACACTGGATGCTGTGCAGGCCCTGCTTTCCCACCAGTGGGGGAGGTGCCAACTTCCCTGCTCTCAGGTTAGTTCAAGGCTTATGATGAAAGCATACACACCTCTCAAGACAGACTCTTTGGCTGCTCTGCTAGGATTATGGTGAGACGGAGGTGTTCTATCACTAAAAGCATCATGGTGCTTTGTATTGTTTCCTGAGATGAACCAGCACAACATCTCACTGCAAGAATGAAACCAGCTTAGCATAATACAACTTGGATCAAATGGCCTAATCTGAGTGATTTTCTCTTAACATGAGTAATGAAGTCTTTGTAGGGATCTTTCAACACCATCAGAGAATAACACTGACATCTGATGATAACTTGTTTTGAAAATTCCCATAACTAAATATTGCATCGAATTTCGGGTGCATATCTTTGTTCTGCATGACTACTCAAATTTGCTAGCCGACAAACCATTCAGAAAAGTAGTCGACTGCTTGGCAGGTAAATCAATATTTCATGCAAATGACTCACAAAAATATCTCATGCACCTTGGTGTTTCAGGCAAGTCCTGCACAGCACTGAGTGGAAAGAAAGTCCATGCAGCTGTAATGATGTGGGTGAGAAATTAAAGTGCACATCCCTGCTAAAAACATAGCTTTAACCAGTCTAAGATGGGTAGGTCTTAAAGGATTAGTTCACCCAAAAATTCTAATTCAGTCATTGTTTACTCACCTCTGTGTTGTTATATGACTTTCTTTTTCTTAACACAAAGGAAAAAATAAATAAAAAAAATGTAGTGCTCATTGAGGTCATACAATGGTGACCACCTCTTCAAAAGTCTTATAAATTATTCCATGAGACACATGATTGTTATGAAAGCATACTATATGGTTTTGTGAGAAACAAACCGAAATCGAATGTATTCTTTAGTGAAAATGTTCACGTACCATTGATCTCCTGTGCTCGTTCATAATGGGGTATAAGAGCAACAGTTCAAGCTGCGCCCTCGCAACATTGGGGTGTTAACTAAAACAAACAAATTTTGTTTATCTAAAAACAGGTCCTCTACAGCAATAACGAAAACAGAACACAACACAGCTGGACACAAAACAGAGAACAGGATTACTAAAGAGTTTGTAGTCAAAGAACTGATGCATTTTTATGCCCATTCTATTTTTATACTTGGAGTACTCGGAAATCAATCAGAACAAAGAGTAGGCTACAGGCAGCCCCAGTCACACCATGTCCTAACCTGACGGCAAACGACACGCTATAAAATTTATATTTTCTATGGAGTTTTTTTCTTAACCAGCAGTTCCCCGTCTGTCGCTCACTTCGACGTTGTGTCAAAGAAGCGACACTAGGGGTCTCTCTTGAGCACCGAATATACCTCTGATCTATGAAAAAATGAGCAATACACAGCGGCGTTGAAAGTCCTTTTCAGGACGCATTTTTATAAAGATGCCTTTCCGCCCCTGTGTAGTTCCTGGATGCGTTAGAGTGCTCTCCGCTTCAGACGGCCACAGGCGCTGTCTCGTGTGTCTGGGCTGCGATCACACCAAGGCAGCATTTGTGGATGGTTTATGTTCTCACTGCGAGAGCATGACCATGGCAATGTTGCAGTCGTGGCTTTCCTTCAACCGAAGGAACGCCACTCCAGCTGCCCCCGCGTCACTCCTTCCCACGGGATTGAAGACAACACGGCTGGCGATGGAGGCGTTCTGGGGATGGCAGCGTGCTCTGTTGCCTCACAGCCAGCCTGCCTATCCTCTGGAGCCCCCCGAGCTGGATGAGCTCGCCGCTGCATCGGAGAGCGGTCCGTCATCTTACGCGGGTGACTCGTCTGGGCTGCCACCTTCGGGCCAGCACGCCCAGGCTGAGGCCGACGCCCAGATATCAGCCGCCGCCAGCGTGGGGCTGGACTGGAATCCTCCGTCTTCCCCACAGCCGTCGCGGCTGGATGATTGGTTCCTGGGGTCCGTGCGCCGCTCATAGCCACGCCCCCCCAGTCCCTTTCTTCCTGGAGGTGCATGATGAGCTGACAACTGCATGGAGAGCACCACTCTCCACTTGTCACAAAGCCCCTCACTCATCCGCTCTCACTACCCTCGACGGCGGAGCAGCCCACGGGTACACGGCGATACCCCAGGTGGATAGGGCGGTTGCGATCCACAGAACGCCGCCACCTTGTGCTCCCCTCCAAGGCCTGTAAGACGATGTCATCATTGGCCGCCAAAGCCTACAGCGCCAACGGACAGGCCGCTTCCGCCCTGCATGCCATCCTGCAAGTCCACCAGGCCAAGGCACTCAAAGATCTGCACGAGGGTAGTCCTGATCCCGACGTGCTGCAGGAACTGCGTTCAGTGACCGATCTCGCCCTCAGGGCCACAAAGGCCACAGCGCAGTCACTTGGGCAGGCGATGGCCACACTTGTGGTTCAGGAACGTCATCTGTAGCTGAACTTGGTCGAGATGCACTAGACGGACAAGACATGCTTCCTCGACGCCCCCGTCTCCCAGTTCAGCCTCTTCGGCGACACCATTGAGGACTTTGCCCAGCAGTTCTCCGCGGTGAAAAAGCAGACGGAGGCCATTTCACACATCTTTCCCTGCTGCAGACCTGCCGCCATAGGCCAAGCCCCATCTGCTTGACCTGCGGCTAAAAAACGTGCAGCTCCGACCTCAACCCGGGCCCAGCTCTCAGCCCCCGCGTCGAGGCCTCCACCGGACCTCCTCCTCAGTCACTAACCCGCCCACTGCCGGGTGTGCGGAGCAAGGTAAGTGCTTCGAGTCTTTTCTCAGCACCAGAGCCTCGGGATGCACCTTTGCCTCCCGACGCTGTACTACCTGCTCCTGCACGCTGCGAAGCCCCGCCGGGTACGTCAAAAATAATCGTCCCGTTAGTGCCCCTAGCACGGATCTTGGATGCGTGGCTTTCACTTCTCAACCTGTCACGCTGGCTGGCCAGGACCATCAGACTCTGTTACACAATTATATAAAAATAGATTGGCCCTTTCCCTAAAGACGACCCTGCTGATCGCGCTCGCTTCCATCAAGAGGGTCGGGGACCTACAAGCGTTCTCTGTCAGTGACACTTGCCTAGAATTCGGTCCGGCAGACACACATGTGATCCTAATACCGCAGCCGGGCTACATGCCCAAGGTGCTTACCATGCCCTTCAGAGACCAGGTAGTGAACTTGCAAGTGCTGCTCCGGGAGGAGGCAGGCCAAGGCCCTTCTTTGCTGTGTCCGGTACGTGCTTTGCGTACCTACTTGGACCGCACGCAGAGCTTTAGATGTTCTGAGCAGCTCTTATTCTGCTTTGGTGGACAGCAGAAAGGGAACGCTGTCTCCAAACAGAGGCTCTCCCACTTCTCGCCATTTCATTGGCCTATCACACCCAGGCCGCCCCCTCCTTGCGGGTCCGAGCACACTCAACAAGGAGTGTTGCGTCCTCATGGGCACTGGCCAGAGGCACCTCCCTGGCAGACATATGCAGAGTGGCGGGCAACCCCTAATACAATTGCGAGATTTTACAATCTCAGGGTAGAGTCAGTTTCGTCCTGTGTTTTCTCAGGTCCGAGACAGTAGAACTCGGTAACACGCTAATGGACTGACCGGGTGGATCACTTGCACCTAGCGCCCTTTCCCTCGGTTAAGGTAAAACTGTGCGTGTTTTCTCCCAGGTGATCCCACTCACTCGGCTCCCTGGATGACTCCTCCATAGCCCCCTGGGTCCGCAATTCAGTGGAGGAATTTTCTGACCCAATCCACTGCGGGTACTCAAATCTACCCTGTACTGGAATAGGTGCTCCACAGGTCAGGGCTCCTACGTGGACTCCCCCCTGTATGTATTTTTCGCGGTACAGTCCACTTACGAGCGGACCCGCATCTCCCTTGGGCAGTTCCTATTGCCCCCGGTTGCCGTGTCTGTAGCACACTCCTCTCTCCGAAGAGGCGGGATCTACCACCTCTGCCCTCTCTGGGCAGGTGTGGTCTCCGCAGGGTCTTTTCCCCCTGAAAGAATAGGAAACTGGGTAAGACACCCTCCTCGATGCGTGTAAGGGCCCCAGCCGTTGACTGCGAGAAACATAGAGAGAAAATAGGCCCGGCTAGGCTCGGCCTGTTCCCTGGTTGGCAAGCATCGCCTTGTTCCTTGTTCCCCTGTCTAGGGTAACTCTAAGGATTCTGACGACTTTATGGGGCATTGGGGGAAGGGTACGTGCAGTCTGATACAGCTGGTCGTTTTGGCACGTCAAGTACCTGCCCGCTCCTGTGTCAGCAGTACACGTACACGGCTCAGCGCATGGCATGATTTAAATTGGACCCCTAGTGTCACTTCTTTGACACAACGTCGAAGTGAGCGATAGACGGGGAGCGTCTAGGTTATGGATGTAACCTCCGTTCCCTGATGGAGGGAACAAGACGTTGTGTCCTCCCGGCCACGTCGCTGAGCCGAGCCACTGTTGTGGCCAGACCATTTCTGGCTCCTCAGAAAAATCCTGAATGAAACAGATGAATTTCCCCGCCTTTATACCCGTATGCTCGGGAAAGGGACAGGCAAATTCTGTCTGCCAACTCCTCATTGGCCATTTTTCATAGATCAGAGGTATATTCGGCGCTCAAGAGAGACCCCTAGTGTCGCTTCTTCGACACAACGTCTCGTTCCCTCCATCAGGAAATGGAGGTTACATCCGTAACACTAGACGTTACCAGTGATGGTACAGAATTGATGCATAGAAATGCATCAATTCTTTGACTACAAACTCTTCAGACATGTTTATTCAATTCTGTTCTCTGTTTTGTGTGCAGCTGTGTTGCATTATGTTGTCACTATCACTTTGACCTGTGTTTAGATAAACAAACTGTCTCGTGTGTATTTTTGCTTGAACGCCTCAATGTCATGGTGCGTGAATTGTTGCTCTTATTTATGCCCTATCATGAACATGCAGAGGAGATCAATGGTCAATTAATATTTTCACTAAATAATACATTAGATTTCGGTTTATTTCTCACCAAGTCTTATTGTATGCTTTTATAACAATCATGAGTCTCATATAATAATTTATTACAGTGTTCTCTCAACTGGAGTGTCAAGTCTATTTGGACTGGGTCGCTGACAACAGGGAAAGAACATGCCATGGTTCTCCCATTAAAATTATTTCTGCGGCTGCCTATGTGAAATTTCAGCTCTTTGTACATGCAAAAAGGCTTCTCATCTGCAATGTGATATTTTGGCAGTGTAATGAACAACTTGCGGCAACGATCAGCTCTCTGATCTACTGTATCTCTGGCGTGCACGCTCGCTGCGCATCAATGCCCATTTGAATTCTAGTGAGAAATGTTTTCTCAAACAGGCAGACCCTGACATTATAAACAGCAGTGAGGGGGAACAGAGCAACACTGTGCTATGCGCCAATATAAAGTTTTTTTTTAAATTACATAATTATCTATGCAAAAATGTTTCACAATTTTACAGTAGTAACAGTAACTGTGATATTTTACCAAATGTTATAGTTTTATATTAAATAATCTATTAGGTTGAATCTGTACTATTTTTCATAAACACTATATTATATTACACTATGTAACACAATTTGTTCCAGGGTAGTAAGTGTTATCTCCTAATTGCTTATGCCTCAAAAGTACAGACAATGGCTATTATTCCCCACAAACTTTGCTTTTGTGACCAGGACAATGAGAAAACGGGCAAATTTGTGTCTTTTCATTCACAAAAAGTCATAAAAAAAACCAACACATGAATCCAAATTAACATGTATTTATACTAAAGTAATACAAAATTGACTACAAAAGATTTAGAAGGGAGTAGATTTTCGAGATTTACGATTATACTGTAAATCACTTTCACAAATCAGCCCTCAAATGTAGTCTCCCATCATGTTCTCGTTATACTGTCCTTGGTAGCCCAGTATATTATATATGATATTTCAAAATATCACTGACCTGGTCACAAAAGCAATGTTTGTGGGGAATAAAAGCAATTTTCTTTACTTTTGAGGCATAATCAATTAGGAAGTAACACTTTACTACCCAGGAACCAAAAAAAAATCAAATAAATGTACATAGGGGGTTTTAAAGTCTGGAACTCCAAGACTTGTGGACAAATTAGGAATAAAGTTTTCCTCCTGTGCAAGATATATTCTGTCAGATTGATGATTGATATTGGGAAATAACCTGGATAATAAATATAATTGGCTTATATATAAAAGTTATATAACTTTTAAAAAGGGGAAGAGAACTTCTTTTTGTTGTTGATATCAACCAAAAAAAAATTATGTCAATTGATACATTCATTTATACTTGAAAACCATTAACAAAACTATGCACGATAAAAGAAAATGCTACCCAGGATACATTAAACACAGTTTTTTACTATAGTAGGTCGCCCCTTGATGTCCAGTGTAAAATCTGAGTCCCAAAGCAAAACCATTTGAGAACCACTGATTTATTAGACTTCTGAACTATATTTTAGCAGAATTTTGAAGCTTGAAGTGGTAGTCACCATAAACTGCAATTATATGACATCACTGAGCAAGATTTTTTTTTCAATTTCTCCCTTTGTGTTAATAAAAAGAAAGTAAGTCATATAGAGTTATAAGAACACAGGGGTGAGTAAACAAAGACTGAATAAAAATTGTTGGGTGAACTATCACTTTAAATTATTTAAGCTGGTCTTCTATCCTGCCTAAGCTGGTATTTACATTGCAGTTTGCTTTTAACTTGCTTTGTGAATAGGTTGACTTTATTTACACTTATAAGTAATTCAAATATATTTGGATGTTACAGTTTACTAAACAAAACTAATGTCACTAGGCTACAAGTGCAACCGATGTCATATGATCCACGACTTGTCGACATAAACGCAATGCGACAACAAATTAGCAGAACTAATGGATGAATCTGTGCAACCCGTTCTCCATGGGCAAATGGTGGATGTGTGTTTGTGCATGTCTCACCAGTATGAAGAGACAGTGATTGGAGAGCTGCGCATGAGCAGGTATGGTGGAGAATACAGATAGAACCAGACAGCCGAACACCAAGGTGAACCTGCCAGTAAACAAAAAAGTAAAGCAAACATTAGTTTTCTGTTTGTGCTATATAGCTGTTGTCCCTGCTGAAAAGACTGTAACAATATTCATATGATAGGCAAAATGTTAGCCTCCATTTTCACCAATCACTTGGAAAAAGATGCAATAAAGAGTGAATAGTGACTGAGGCTATCAGCCCCTAACATTCTGTCTAGCATCTTTCCATGGAAGACAGTCAGTCATAGAAGTTTGGAACGACATACAGTAAGTGTTAGTAAATTATGACAGAATTTTCACTTTAGCTGCCTGGAGGGGACACCAGCATCCACAACACAAGCTAGTGAGCATGCTGGGCTTTTCAGCTGGAGTGACTGTATACTGTTCCATGACTGAGCTGAAACTAAAGGTTTCTTTGTTGTGATGTGAAAGCACCTTAACAAATCATCAGAATGAACCCTATTAAAGAGCATTTAGAGTGGCATTAGATCACAATAAATTCCAATGGTGCTTTTAAACATCTGTTTAGTGACTGAACAGTAAACATAATAGCTGGTGAAGATACTGGAGGACCTGAATTGCAAGCTGTGCACATACGCACACTCACACAAGGCCATCTTCCATTGCAAACCATTACTTCCACCATCATTAAAACTGCAGAGATTTGTTAATGATGGATGTACATCCTGCATAACCCTGTCACATCGCACACCCTCCAGCTATCTGCCACTGTCCAAGAGATATTTACAGGCTGAGGGAACATACTGTATGACAACTGGATGTTGTTGATAGATAGTGCTGTTTTGAATTTTTTGTAAATACTGTGTAAAGAAGTTTTTCATTTCTGCAATTTTGTGTGACAATTTTTGCCATCTTTAAATTGTATTATGACATTCTGTTGGCCATCATCTCTCTAGATATCGGTATTGGCATTGGTCATTCACAAATCCAAATTTGTTGCAGACTAATAACTGTTTATTTTTCCGAATGACCCATTTGCAGCCTACAGTGCATTAAAATAAATGTTCTGCGCTAACAGGAGAGGGTGCTTTGCAGTTTAAATATTAGAGTATGTCTATATACTATACTGAATACTTTTATTTAAAAAGACCAAGGAAAATCATGTTTCTCACTGAAAAATAGAAAAATGGCTTGGTGAGGATTTTGTAATTACTACAGTTTAATTTAGTAATTTCTTTGAATCTGAGCATAGTTGACTAAAACTTGTCAGTCACAGGATAGATCAGAGTAAAAGACACAATTTCAGTCATTGATGTTGACTAAATGTGTAGTAACTACATTTTGCCTTTGCACCATTTATCTGACAGGCCTAAACTTGGCATCATTCTCCCACTAATGCTTTCACTGTGGATGAAATGTGAATAGAGTACATTTGAGAGGTGTTTATTCAGTAGGTGTGTCTGCGTGATTGATGACAAATAAGTTGTGAATCTGTTAACAGCTGTTATCACAATCCAGCTGACAGCCCTCACCTGTTCCTCTGTCCAGTCTTTCTCTTTTTTCAGTGAGACAGCCCCTGTCTGACCAATGCTTCACCCTTTTACTGCTTGGCTAACACATGTACACCCACTCAAATACACACACACAGCCCAGACTCTTTCAGATAATGTGAGGGCTTCTGTGAATCTCATAACATTTCATACTAGAACAATCCCTGAAGACTGGATTGTGACAGAATTTATGAGTCATTGCAGGATATAGCACTTTCCATATCCTAGTGGTACAGCAGACCACAACTATTATACTCAAACTGGTGTTGTGCTACTCATCTAAAACATTTAAACATGCATATAGACAAATGAACAAAGTCTAAACAAGGGCTTCTGCAACAATAATCACTGAAACCCAAAAGACACGCAAAATGTAAGCAGCAACATACAGTACAACACAAATATGCGCTCAAACAGCACCATGTCAATTCCAATCAAATTTTTTAAACTAACAAAAGAATTTTTATAAATAAAATAATAATCTTTGATAATTTTTTATTGCATACATCTATAAAATAAATTATTTAGCTGCTAAAGCTGAAAAAGAAAAAAACTTTTTTTTGGTGGTAAATAGCTTTTTTATCCCAGCTTAATGTGCAGAAACAAGCATAAGTAAGCCATTGGTTGGATAATTTTCTCAAAAACTGTAAACACCATCTCTTTGCTCATGCAGATTGATAAAACAACATGGTGACTGGCATGTGTTGGGGGTGGGACTATCTGTTTGTTTGATCCAAAATTATTCAGGGGCATATTCAGAGGCTGTTTGAAAACAATTTTTATTTTTGTAAATTAGTTCAGTGGCACTAGTGGGGCAGAACACACTTTAAAAATAAAAATAAAAGTTTTTTGTTTGGTTGGTCTTATCTCACCTAAGGCACCAAGTGAGCCAGGAATGCCACTGGTTCCCTCTCAGAAAATAGGAGCATGACAGCCCTGTATATCCAGACCAATCTTGCAATGCTATTTCAAGGATCTGTCACACTCAGAGGTGGGGCAAATTAAAATAATAAAGCAGAAAGGAATGGCTTTTTTTGCAAACAGCAGCAGCACTCCGTTCTGTGCTCAAGCCAGACAATGTGTCTCTCAGCATTCAGAACTGTGTGGTCACAGCATCAGTCTCCCACAGACCCAGACATCCAGCTTCTAAAGCTCTGAACCCAAGAGACCTCCATCCACCAGTAAAAGGTGGGGGGGATTACAATAGCAGATCATGTTTTGGAAGCAGCCTGTAAGGGGTTTAAGAAACATTCCGACCGACAATGAGGACATGCACTGAGTTGAAATTTAAATTATTTCCCCATGAGCCAGGCCACCTGCAGTGTGTACTGTTTGACCAAACATGACACAGTAGAGCAGGGCTAGTCAACAGATGGCCCGCCAATCACTTCTCTGGCCCTCCAATTGATTTTGATAAAAAAAATTCAGTCTGAAACATCCAAGATCTCTCTGTGCAAAATTCAGCGGCACGGCATCAGCGTTCATCAGAAGCGACCCATGGTTAAGTTTTGGACCGGAGTGCGAGTGTTTAAGCTTCTCTGGGCAAAGTTTAGCTACAATGCTTTCCAAAACATGAACCAGCAACATTGTAGGTGAGCATATCACATCTTCAAATCAAAATGTATTTATGCAAATTGCCAAGCTGCTGGTTGCAGTCAAACATACAGACTTAAAAATGTAAGACAAGAAACAAGAAGACAATAAATGAGAAAAAAAATAAATAAAATAAAATAGATGAGAAGAGACGAGATGAGATGAGAAGAGAGAAGAAAAGAGAAGTGAAGAAATGAGAAAAGAAAATAATCGAGAAGAGAAATGAAGAAAAGAGAAACTAAGAGATGAGAAGAGAAAAAAAGAGAAGAAACGAGATGAGAAAAGAAATGAGAAGAGAAGAGAAAAAAAAGAAAAATTAAGAGATGAGAAAAAACGAGAAGAAAATGATAGGTTGTCCCTGTTTCTCTGACAATCGGCTGGCTTAAAAGTCAGTCTTTGCATTCCTGACAAGATTAATACGATAATTCATTTTCCATTGGATTAATATGAAATATAACGTACGTAATCCACCGTCCCAAAACACAATACAGTCTGAGTTATAATGACTGCACTGTGAATTATTGCTTGTACAAATAGCCTGTGGACATCTGGCTCTAATTTGGCTTGAGCCCCTAATGGCTCTCCCCTGTCTGAGGAGGAAGGCCTGGACACTGGCTGCTGTTTCCATTGCAGCTGGAACAGAGTGCGTAACACAACTTAGACTTCTGACCAGATATGCACACAGGCCTGGGTTAATCACAAAGTAATAACAGACAATAATGAGGTGAGGCTCAATGTCACTGCACTGTCTTGAGATTATTAGAGCAACTGGGCTTTAGGTGCTGATGAGGATGCAGAGGAGGAAGACTGATAGTGCTTTGTACTACATGTCCAAACATTCAAAAGGGCTTTTCACTGAGAGGGTGAGATTACATCTGGATTTGAATATTTGAATGCATAGGGCAGGTGTAACACAGACTCAGGTAAGTTGGGATCCATCAGCAGTTACTTTATTGAACTCACAGAGATAAACAGGCAATGGTCAAGCAGTGGGTAAGCAGGGCAATCGTAGACAGGCTGAGCACGTAGTGAGGCAGGCAGATCGTCAGGGCAGGCAGCAAGTGGCAATACGAAGAGGCAGGCAAGAGTTTCAGGTAGGTAGGTAGCAATCAATCATAGTCAGAGAGGTAAGCAAGGTCGGTAGGCAGAGAATCAATCAGGTTTAGTAGTTAGAACGCTCAGTAGTGTAACCGGAACAAACAAGACTTCGCAGTGACAATGTCTCCTCGGGAGACGTCTCCTCCTCCGATCTCGGACCACCGGCGGGTTTGAGTAGGGAGACATCGGCTTGGTTGTGATGGCAATAGGTGCGGAGAAACCTGGTGATCTCTTGGTTTAGGCGTTCCGTCTGACCGTTAGACTGGGGGTGGTACCCCGAGGTGAGGCTGACATTGATGTTGAGCAGTCGGAAGAAGGCTCGCCATACCCTGGAGGTAAACTGGGGTCCACGGTCCGAGACGATATCCTCGGGTAGACCGTAATAGCGGAACACCCAGTGGAGGAGGAGTTGTGCGGTTTCGAGGTCTGTGGGAAGCTTGGAGAGTGGGATTAAGCGGCATGCTTTAGAGAAGCGGTCGATGACGGTCAGTATAGTGGTGTGGCCTCGGGAGACCGGCAGGTCGGTGATAAAATCCACAGCGATGTGGGACCAGGGACGGTGAGGTATGGGGAGTGGTTGAAGAAGCCCTGCGGGTGGTTGCTTTGGGGTCTTTGCCATGTTGCAGGCGGAGCACCTGTGCACGAAGTCGGTGGTGTCTTCTTGTAGGGTCCCCCACCAGAAGCGGTTCTGCAGCAGGCGTGTAGTTGTAGCGATCCCGGGGTGCCCTGAGTTTGTGGCGTCGTGAACCCAACGAATGACTCTTTTGCGGAGGCTGCGTGGTACGAAAGTCCAGTTGGGCGGACAGTCGGGCGGAGGCGGTTCGGTCGCTTGGGCCTGGGTGATATCAGCCATGATGTCCCATTGGATTGGGGCCAGAATTAATGTGGGCGGAAGGATGGGTTCAACACTGGGGCTCGGGGGCATGGTGTCGTGCTGCCGGGAAAGTGAGTCGGCCTTGATGTTCTTGGAGCCCGGCAGATAGGAGATGGTGAAGCGGAAGCGTGTAAAAAACAGCGCCCAACAAGCCTGCCGAGGGTTGAGCCTCTTGGCTGAGCGCAAATATTCCAGGTTGCGGTGGTCCGTCAAAACTTGGAAAGGGTGTCGAACTCCCTCCAGCCAATGTCGCCATTCCTCCAAAGCGGCCTTCATTGCCAAGAGTTTGCAGTTGCCAACGTCGTAGTTCCGTTCCGCGGGCGAGAGTTTGCGGGAATAGAACGCACAGGGGAACAGCTTGAGAGGATTGCCCTGGCGTTGAGAGAGGATGGCACCAATACCTGAGCTGGATGCGTCCACTTCTACTACGAATGGGAGGTCTGGGTTGGGATGGTGCAGAATGGGAGCCGAGGTAAAACGTTCTTTGAGCTGGCTGAATGCCCGGAATGCCTTGTTGGACCAGTGAAGCTTGGTGAGTCCCCCCTTTACCATGGTGGTGAGAGGCGCGGCGACAGAACTGAAGTTCCTAATGAAGCGGCGGTAAAAGTTGGAAAATCCTAGGAATCTTTGCAGCTCCTTCACAGTGTTGGGTCGTGGCCAGTTTAGTACCGCCCGCACCTTACTCTCGTCCATGGCCACCCCCTCTGGGCTGATGATGTACCCGAGAAATGCCACAGTGGTCAAGTGGAACTCGCACTTCTCTGCCTTGGCGTAAAGTTGATGCTCTGCCAGACGCTTTAACACGGCTCTGACCTGGGTGATATGTTCCTCCAGTGAGTTGGAGTAAACCAGGATGTCGTTGATGTAGACGATTACACACTGATTGAGCATGTCTCGGAAGATGTCGTTGATGTAAGACTGAAAGACGGAGGGGCTATTAGACAGGCCGAAAGGCATCACCAAATATTCATAGTGGCCGTTTGTGGTGGAGAAGGCAGTCTTCCACTCGTCCCCCTCTCGGATGCGAATGAGGTTGTAAGCGCAGCGTAGGTCCAGCTTGGTGTAAATCTTGGCGGACCGTAGTTGTTCGAGGGCCGCGGGAATTAAAGGAAGTGGGTAGCGGAACTTTTCGGTGACGTCGTTGAGTCCACAGTAATCGATGCAAGGGCGCAGAGATCCGTTTTTCTTACCCACGAAGAAGAAGCCGGCTGAGGCTGGAGAGGTGGATGGCCGAATGAACCCCTTCACGAGCTCCTCCTCTATGTAGGATCTCATAGCTTGGGATTCGGGTTCTGACAGGGGAAAGATGCGTCCCTTGGGTGGTGACATGCTGGGAATGAGCTCGATGGCACAGTCGTGCGCGCGATGAGGTGGGAGCTGCGCTGCCTTGACCTTGCTGAAGGCTACGCTTAGATCAGCGTATTCAGAGGGTACCAGGGAGGAGGCGTGAGGGGCTGCCGAAATCCTGGTGGAACCTGCCAAGACAGGTGTGGGGGACGTTAGGCATTCCGTGAGGCAGTTGTCGCTCCACTGTGTGATCTGATGATCCCGCCAGGAGATGTGTGGGTTGTGCTTGCGTAACCAGGGATGGCCGAGAACCACTGGGTTGTGGGGCAAGTGAATGATGAAAAAGCGTGTGGTTTCCGTGTGCAGTGCCCCCACCTGCAGAGTCACGTCAGTGGTGGTGTAGCACACGCGACCGGTCCCCAGAGGGCGCCCGTCTAACGCTGCCACTGCCAAAGGAGGAGTACAAGATATCAGAGGAATGTTAGCGCGTTTGCACAGTGACTCATCAATAAAGTTACCCGCCGCTCCTGAGTCAATCATAGCATGAGTAGTGAGGTTAGCAGTGACGTGAGTGATTTGGACGGGGACTAAAAGACAAGAAGCAGTGAGAGTTGAGGTAGTTATTGGACTCCCCGGATTGTGATGGGCGTCGCGGGCAGTTAGCGCGTTGATGCCCAGCTTGACCGCAGTAGAGGCAGAGGTTGTGTGAGAGGCGGCATTCCTTTTCCTCCTGAGAGAGGTGTGTCCGGCCGACCTGCATGGGTTCGGGTTCATCGTGGAAGGAACAAGTCGGGGCTGCCGGCGCGGACCGCTGGGTTGGTCGCCTGGAGCGGATGAGATTGTCGATCCGTATGGCGAGCGTAATGAATTGATCGAGGGAGATACCTTCGTCACGACAGGCCAGTTCAGACTGAAGATCGGCACTCAGACCCTGTCGGAAGTGGAGCTTGAGGGGGCTTTCTGGCCAGCCGGTCTGCGTAGCAAGGGTGCGGAAGGAAAGTGCGTAGTCCGGTGCCGTGCGATTTCCCTGACGCAGGGCTAGCAGCTGTTCGCCCGGGCTTTTGCCGCTCTCGGGATTGTCAAAGACGGTGGTCAGGCTGCCCATGAAGGATTCGTAGGTCGACTGGGTGAAACCCTGGTTGGACCAGATCGCGTTAGCCCAATCCAAAGCTCTGCCCGTGAGCACGGAGCACACAAAGAGGATCTTACTCTCGTCGGTGGGGTAAAGTGCCGGTTGTTGAGAGAGTAAGACCGAGCACTGCATGAGGAACCCCTTGCACTTCGAGGGTGTGCCGTCAAACTTCTCAGGGTGTGCGAGCCGAGGGCCGGCGATCGGCTGGTAGTGAGGGGCGGCGTCGGCCGTTTGGCTGGCTTGAGGCACGGCGGGCGCCAGTGCTGGCTGGCGGAGAGCTTGTACAGCCCGCATAATTTCATCCACGGCGGACGTCAGGCGGCCGAGTTGGTGGTGCTGGGCTGATAGCTGACTTGCTTGGGCGGTGAGTTCTTCAGCCAGACGTGATATCACTGCTGGATCGATGTTTGGCGAAGTCTTCTGTAACACAGACTCAGGTAAGTTGGGATCCATCAGCAGTTACTTTATTGAACTCACAGAGATAAACAGGCAATGGTCAAGCAGTGGGTAAGCAGGGCAATCGTAGACAGGCTGAGCACGTAGTGAGGCAGGCAGATCATCAGGGCAGGCAGCAAGCGGCAATACGAAGAGGCAGGCAAGAGTTTCAGGTAGGTAGGTAGCAATCAATCGTAGTCAGAGAGGTAAGCAAGGTCGGTAGGCAGAGAATCAATCAGGTTTAGTAGTTAGAACGCTCAGTAGTGTAGCCGGAACAAACAAGACTTCGCAGTGACAATGTCACTGCGTGAAGCTTAAGTAGAGGAAGCTGGAATGGGAATCAGCTGTGAATTAATCAAGCCCGGTATGTGGGTGCACGGGTGATCAGAATTCAGGTGAGTCAGATCTCCGGTGGCCAATTGCAGAGGTGCTCTCGCTGGCGTTTGTGACAGCAGGCAGCGGCATCAAAATCTGATGAAAGATTCAGTCTGATCAGATATTTTAGCTAGTTCTGGAGAGGGTTGGTTTGTTTGTTATTCATTTATTTTATGTGTAGGGGACTCCACAACATGAAATCTGCCTAATATTCAATAACTAATATATATATGTATATAGTTTAATGTCAAGTTGCTTGCTAAGGTTGGGAAGAGTCTGTGTGCTGGCCTCATAGGAGTGTGTTCACACACAGAAGTATGTGGTGGTACTACTCCAAATTTACACCACCACAACACCTACCACCGGAAGCACAAATACACAAACCACTTATATATTTTGAACACCCATTGTGAATCAAGCCTCCTGAATAAAAGCTTTGTTTCCACTGGCAACCACTGAGTGTATTTGGGA
Source organism: Xyrauchen texanus (assembly GCF_025860055.1). NCBI lineage: Eukaryota > Metazoa > Chordata > Actinopteri > Cypriniformes > Catostomidae > Xyrauchen > Xyrauchen texanus. The sequence continues at coordinate 19,390,228 of NC_068295.1, read as the reverse complement.
AAGAGAACTATTGAGATGCATATCAAAGAGAATTCAGGGATCCAGCTTCAAAAGAATATTCACATTTCATTGTCACAAAATGTATTTAAAAAAAGAATACATCTTTTGGTTCTTTAAAAAGCGAAGTGTTTATATCTTAAAGATTTCTAAGATGAACAGACCCAAAAGAATATGCCCAGGCAGACCAGGCTGGGTAATCTGGTCTGTTTTTATGGTTTTAAAGGGGTTTTGGGCACTTTTCAGCTGGTCAGGCTGGGAGACCAGCTAGGCTTGGTAAAGGGATAATCTCTCACTTTTAAAGTCTTTTAAACAAGAGGTTTAGTCTAATCAGGGTTGATGCTGTCCAGGGTCCTGAAACTGATCACATAATGCCACTGCTGCATCAATATGACTTCCTGGCTACAGTAGAGCAAGACTGAGTCAAGATTGTGACCTTCTGATAAAATAAAAAGACTATCTAATTATCATTGAAAATATAAAGGTATGCAAAAAAAAAAGTATAAAAGGGGTGGGGTGGGGGGTGTTCAGAGACCTCAGTGGCTTGTGTAAAAGTAATAATAGCAATTTCAAAATTGACTTCTGATTTACCTTTAAAACTCCTTTAATTAGTTCCTCTGACATAATCAAAACCCAGTGGGCAGATCTTTTTCTAAAGTAGATTTATATTTTTTGCTTCAGTTTGAGGTTAATTTGACCACAGCAAAAACTCAGTGTAGAACAATACATTAAGCGAAATCAAAGTAGTATATCTCCAGGGGTGAAAATTTCATCAAAATGTTGGGGGGGACAATAAACATAACAATTCTCAAGAGCAATTTTTGAAGGGGACACCAAGGTTTTTTTTGTTGTTGCCCCATTTGCATTTGTATTATTTTATTTCTTAAACAATTATTTTAAGAATATATCATTATATTATTTACAATACACATATTTTAATGATACTTTGTATCCCCCTGACCCCCCTGACATTTCTGCCTATGTATATCTCTGCAGTGTGTAGCGCAGTCAAAGAATCTTAGCATGTTAAAATGTATTGAATTTAAATTTTAGACCTGGAGTCTCAAAAACTCAAACAGAAGTACATTAACATTTTTCATGGAAGACATTTAAAGTGTTTTATCAAGTTGAAATTGTTTAACCAGTTCACATAAGATTAGCTAAACAATTTAGTATTAACCTTATAATTAAAATGTTAAGTATATTATTTGAGCTTTTAAAATGGCATTGGGGTCCTCTCATATCTGAAGCAGAACATGAGGGTTAATAGTCAATAGTGTTACAAATAAACAAGCCCTTATTAAATACTGCATATTACACATTTTAAAAATGATGAAGTAGTGGAGCTTTGCAGGTTTCTATATACCACAAGCACTTTACAGAGGGAGGCAGTTCCCCAAGCTCTTACTAACAGCCAAATAAAACACAATGTAAGCCCATAAACTGCATACTTTACCATTGTAACTACAGCTTGAAGACACCACAGCAGTTGGGTTTCACTTTTTGCCTTGCTTAAATTTGGCTGACTATGGAGGAGGTGGGGGATGTGCTACACCGTGCTGTTCCACCTCCAACAGTTTATCTTGGGGAGGACAGCGAGCAGGAACAGACAGGATATACCACTGCCAAGATTCTATTAACTAATCCTGCTGTTTATTCAATCGACTTAAGTATCTTACAAGGTTGATGGGCTAGATGAAACACGCTGTTTTCTTTCTAAGCAACAAAACACAATGAAGCCAAAGGCATCCAAAGACCCGAGAGCCTTCAGCTTAATTGCAATGAAGAAAATGCAAACAATTGTGGAATTGTTGGAATCAATAATAATTTGTTGTGGTTATGATGATCTTTATTCAGTAAACCATACCCTTATATTGTAAGTGTATTGTTTCTGTAGACACAGTGTATTATAATAATACATAAATTTTCAGTGTTCAAACTCTCTTATTAATAATATCTGCCTGGCACTACAATGAAATAGTTGATGGAAATAAAAAAACTATTTTTTGTTGCACAAGGGAGAAATGTTTTGTCTGTTTTGTGGGACAGGTTGCTTGGTTGAATGGACAAAGTTTTTCTTTTTCTTTTTGTAGTTTTGTTGAGCATTGAAGTTTCATAGTTTGGTAACAAGCTTTAAGATACTGCAACAATAAGATAATAAATAAGATGCTCAGACATGGCCTCAGACTAAAAAAAATGACTATGGATTTACAATTTGTTCAGGAGAAAGATAGAGAGTCAAAGAAAAGAAAGACAGCTTATAACCGATAATATATATATTCTTTCTTTTCTTTATATATATATATATATGTATATATAAACTATGTACACACAGTTGAGTCTATAATTTTCCACCCCCTTTCAGAATTATTACAAAATATAAAATATAATATATTAGGGTACTAATACCCTTCAAAAGCTTAATTTAAGATATTTACATACATCCCACACAACAAATTAAAAGCTATTTACACAAATCATCCTGTTCAAATGTTTACATCCCTTTGGTTCTTAATTAAGGATGGGCATTCATCAATAATTTGGTATTCAACTATTTAAACTCATAAAAAACAAATATTTGAATATTCTATCATTTAAATGAAGGTAATGAATGAGAAAGAGGTTGTAAAATATATTTTTTAGTCATAAAAAAACAAGCTTCTAATTATAATCAAAACAAGCTTATATCATGTCCTGTGTTTATAAACAAGTAATGCATGAAAACATAAAAAGAATAGAATGAAAGCATTTAAGCTCATGAAAAGAGAAGAAAAGGAAACTGCTAATGAAGTAGGCTGACGCAGTTAACATACAGGATTATACACACCAGTTTAAATGATGGAATGTCCCTTACCTCAGCTAGCATAGTCTTTCTCGGATGCCATGTTTGTTGTTTACAGAAGCGTTGCAGGGATTATGTTGCTATGGGGATGCTGCTTTCTGACGAACTGCACATATATGAGAGTAAATTGTACACCGCTTATCCAGTACATTTAAACAGGAACCCAGCTTTCTCTCAGTAAGCCACATTCTCACAATAACCCACTTTTATGGTGTCCATTTGAACGTACTGAGTGACAGAACCGTTTGCTCAACAAATGTGATCAACTTGTGTCCACACTCAACAGTTCCACCCAGTGCATTCTGTTATAACTGCCAGTTTTAGTTTGTGTGTTCAGGATTTAACATGCATCTCACTGTATATATGGCGAGCAAATCAAAACTTTGTGAAATTCGAATAGTGTTTTTACTATTCTAATAAGTATTGCAGAACGAATATTCGACTACTCGTGCACATCCCTATTCTTAATATGTATGTGTTGCCTTCTTGAGCGTCAGTGAGCATGTTTACATGCACAACATGAGATTTGAAATAATCGCTGAAATTGTTCTCTGCTTTTGACATCAAACCGTGAAGAGACATGTGTTCAACAAGTGTGCTCGTTGGATAAGATGATGAGAACACCGCTAAAGGTGTGTACATGTTACACAAAATCGGCGTAAAGGGCAAAAATCTACTTGTGTCTACCGGTTTAATAGGTGTAAGAACGTGCATTTAAACACGCTAATTGAATGTTTGCACCTTTTGTAATAGTTTAGTTTAGAGTACCTTAATTGTAATAAGTGTCAAAAGCTAAATCTCAACATCATAAATCGACTGCTGGGAAGAAATGTGTAAAAGATGCTGGGAAACCAAAGACTGAGAAGAACCTGGAGGATTTTTCTTAAGAACAGTAGACAGCTTATTGTGCTCAGGTCAAAGCAGGGACTCGTATACAACTATCACAAAAGATTAAAAGAATCAAGGGAATGTAAATGTTTGAACAAGATAATCTGTAAATTTCAGTTATTATTTTGTCTTTGAAAAATAAATAAATAAATGAATTCAAAATTTCCTAAAAAAGAAAAGAAAATGATGTCCACATATATGGACAGAGGGACTAAGTTGTTGTTTTTTTTTTATCAAATTGTTTATTATGTTTCCAGGAGTGTTGGTAATTAGTTTCTGTATTGTATTTTCTGTAAAGCTGCTTTGGAACATTGTGTGTTGGGAAAAGAACAAATAAAAATGCTATACAAATAAAAATAATTTGACTTGATTTGACTTGAATGTTACAATGTTTTTTTTTTACTTTGGCAACAAAATCTCAAAGTTCTCTATTTGTACACCCAAACAAACAAGTGATAGCCAGTGCTAAAGCATTTTCCCATAATTACTATAATTGATTCTGACACAATTAATGGCCAGCATCATCCAATCACTGCCAACCATGTTAAAATAAAATTATACATTATAAATTCAGAATCTATGTTCAGAAACTGATTACCATTTTCCCATGCCTGCTAACCATTTTGAGTAGTCCAAACATAATCTGCAGCCTGAAACTGAACTTTTGATTGGAAGTTTGGATTCAATGCACTTGGCTTCATTGCTAAGCTATATGATGCTCCCTTGCTCCTATTTAGTGAATTACTTAACCTCCAGTGTGTTGTCTGTCTGTACTGATCTCAGAACAATTTGAAATGCACCATATTTTCATCCTACGTATCTCCATATAAAGCTTCTGAAATCTGAAAATGCACAGTAAATATAGGATTTCTAAAAATATAGAATTTCTAACAATATCCTTGTGCTGTTGTACAAATTAGTGTACAATGTGTTTAACAGCATGGGGTTTCATGATAAATCACTCAAATGTTAAAAATGGCATTTCTGATCACCACCTCATCGTGGTTGAGGGGAGTGTATGCCCCAATGACTCTGGGAGCTATGTTGTCTGAAGCATTGGCCCCTTGTAGGGTCTCCTTTGGAAAATTAGCAATCCAAAACTCCCTTATGATGTGGCCAGCTGGAAGAAAAGGGACCTCGCTCAGAACAAGGTAAACAGGGCCCTTTCCTGGAGCTATGCCCAGGAGAGGAGCTCACAGGTGGGTGCCTGGTGGCCAGACTTTGACCCATGGGGCCCAGCCAGGCTTAGTCCGAAAGAATTATGTGGGGCCGCCTCCTTGTGGGCCCACCACCTGGAAGAAGGGAAATAGGGGACCAGTGTGATTCCCAACAGATAGCAGGAAAAGGAGGGGGCCTGTATGGACTGGACCTTGGTTACAGAATCTGGCATTTAGAACATGGAATGTGACCTCACTGGTGGTGAAGGAGCCAGATTTAGTGTTTGAGGTTAAGAGATACCAGGTAGATATCGTTGGACTCACCTCTACACACTGTTTTGGCTCTGGAACCAAACTCCTGGACATGGGTTGGACACTCTCCTTCTCCGGAGTTGCTCAGGGTGAAAGGCATAGAGTGGGTGTGGGTATACTCACAAGCATCCATCTTGGCTTTACAATTTTGGAGATTATCCCAGTAGATGAGTGGGTCACCTCATTGCGACTTCATGTTGCAGGGGGAAAAGCTCTGACTGTGGTCTGTGCTTATACACAGAACCGCAGTCCTGAGTGTTCTGCCTTCTTGGAGACCTAGGGTCTCCAAGAAGGCAGAACACTCAGGACTGCGGTTCTCTCTGACCCTAGAAGGTCTCCAAGAAGAAAACCGAAATGTATTGTGAGGGTGAACTGGGCATGTTTGGCAGAGACCCCTGTCCACAATATTTTTAAATCACCACCTCAATGTACCAGACCATGGTGGTGAAGGAGCTGAGACTGAATGCAAAGCTCTCAATTTACCAGTCGGTGTATGTTCCAACCCTCCCCTACGATCATGAGCTTTGGGTAGTGACTGAAAGAATAAGAATACAAGCAGCCAAAATAAGCTTTCTTCGTAGGGTGTCAGGGCTCACCCTAAAAGATAGGGTGCGAAGCTCTGACATTCATGAGGGGCTTTGAGAGTCGAGGTGTTTTGGGCATCTGATTTGGATGCCTCCTGGAGGTTTTTCAGGCATGTCCAACTAGGTGGAGGCCCAGGGGAAAACCAAGAAGATGCTGGAGGGATTATATCTCTCAGCTGGTCTGGGAATGCCTCTGGATTCCCCCAGGATGAGCTGGAGGATGTGGCCGGGGAAAAGAACATATGGGCTACTTTGCTTAGTCTGCTACCACTGCGACATGGTCCTGGATAAGCGGTCGAAGATGGATGGATTTCAGATAAAGTTAAAGACTCATTTGACTTTTCAATTAGGTTTCTTGTTGGTGTTTCTCCCAAGGACAAACTCAGCTGTTATAAGTGCCAGGTTGTTTTGTCACTAAACTCTGTATTTCGAAAGTTTAACCCTTTACTGACAGCCCAGAATCTCCTGAACTAAGATACGTCGGTGACATTATTGTCGCAATTATTCACTTTTTGTCACATTTGTGACCATTTTAGTCATAGTCTGGAGCCCTGTTATGCTATTTGCAGTCAAGTAAAAATATCCTATAATGTCTCTTCATTTGTCCATCTCACTGAAAAGTACACAATATGAGAGTTAGTGCTGTAATGATTCTTATGTGTTGTCAACGTCACCCACGAGACTGGGAAACGGGACCACATTTCCATGATGCAGCATAGCTTGGCTTTGAAGGTGTGGGCCAGCAGACATTTTGCTCACCCTCTGTCGCTCCCTCCCTCTGTCTATTAATTTCCTTTCCCTTTTGGGTACCATTATGAGGAGTGTGAGGAATCATCACAAGCTCTTTTCCATGTGATTACAACAAATCCTGCGCAAACTGGATCCAGAGCTGTGGAAGCTGGTGAGCTCTTGCATCTGACAGGGTTCATAAATTATGTTGGCATACAGGGAAACAGCAGCAGGTTCTCCTCAAACACAAAATGGCCTCTCCTCTACTTCTTTTCTATCTTCTCTCTCTGTGTTCTCATTATGTCTTGTTTTCTCTCCTGCTCCACAGTTGTCGGTACTCAGCAGATGTCAAATTGTGTCCTACAGAGTGAACTGCCACAAAGAAAGAGCAGACATAAAGAGAAGTGAGAGACAAAAGACAGAGGAGATGGATGACGATAGTTTGAAAAAAGATGGATAAGCAAGTATAAAGAGAAATGGACAGAATTAATTGTACCTGCTGATCGTGTTGTATTCACATGCATGGTCAGCATTCTTTGAGCACCTGATTCGCTAATTCAAAAAAAGTATGCTAAATGCAATTTGCATGGCAAAATGTTTTACTTCCAGGCCAGTTCTGAATGATAGTTTGTGGATGACACAGCAGACTACATTAATCTACTATAGTTTTCTGGGACTGTACCGCATCTCTCTGCAATTCAGAAACCTGAATCTACTCTTTAAAATGCAGATTAGTGCATGTTTAGTGAATTCGCCCTTAAGAGACAAAAAAAATTTTCTTCATCAAGCTAAAAAGAGAGTAGAAATCAAGGGAGGGAGTTTATAAGCAAATATTCAACTCATGAGAAAAAAGACCAAGGGCCATATTCACAAAAAATCTTAAGGCTAAAAGTAGCTCCTTATGTGGAAATTTAGGAGCAATTCTTAAAAATTAGAGGCATGCCACTCCTAATTTTAAGACCAGTAAAATGTTCATCTAAATGTAATTCATGAAGCATTTTAACGGTAAAAGTAGCTCCTAAACCCACGACAGCTGAGGACTTCTAACTCCCTATGAGTGACACACAAACGATCCGAAGCAGGGCTGCTGTTGTTAATCCACATTAAAAAGAATATATTACAATATTATTATGACACTGATCATTTAAAAAGGCATCACCTTAATCACAACTGTGTCGATGCATTTATATATTATAATATTTTAAATATCATAATGTTGACAATGACCCATAAAAAAGGTGTAGCCTGAATCGTGGTGTTTGAATGGTGTTTTCATTATTTGGCTGTGGCGTGTGCGTCAGTATAATGATTCCGGGTGGACACATTACAAAGGCTCGGGCCTTCACACCCACGTTTATGCTGTATTGGTGGTAAATGCATTAATCTCGATTAACAAAAATGTAACATGTTAAACCTTTTTAATTAATCGCATGCATTAACGCAATAACTCTGACAGCTCTAATATACAGCTCTGGGAGACCACTGCAAAATTATCAGTTTTTCTGGGCTTAATATTTATAGGCATGTGTTTGAGTAAAATTAACATTTTTATTTTATTTTGTAAAGTACTGACAACGTTTCCCCCAAATTCCCAAAACATATTGTCATTTAGAGCATTTATTTACAGAAAGTGAAAAATGGTAAAAAATGTTTTAATATTGATTCAGAAATCAATATTTGGTGGAATAACCCTGATTTTCAGTAACAGCTTTCATGTGTCTTGGCATGCTCTCTACCTGTCTTTCACATTGCTGTTGGGTGACTATATGACACTTTCTGGTGCACAAGCAGCTCAGCTTTGTTTGATGGCTTGTGGCCATCCATCTTCCTTTTAATCATATTCCAGAAATTTTCAATTATGAATATGTTGGAGACATATTTGTTCTTGTCTGAAGATCTCCATTGAAATATGAATATGTTGGAAACATATTTTTTCTCAATGTTTCATCAGCTGAATTATCCAAAACCGTTTAAACAACAGTACAACCCATTGCCTCTAAGGGAGCTTCCCACTTCTTAATTTGTGCTTCATAGTTTCCTTTCCTTGCATCCTTTCCTCTTTTTCTAACTCCACCCTCTTGGGAAATTGACAGTGTCTGGATCTGGTGGTCCTCCATCCACACCTTGATTGACCTGTGACTGACTGTGTGGCATAGAGCATTGTCCTGCTATAAAAAACAATCCTCAGAGTTGGGGAACATTGTCAGAGCAGAAGGAAGCAAGTTTTCTTCCAGGGTAACCTTGTACATGGCTTTATTCAGGCATCCTTCACAAAGACGAATGTGCTTTATTCCAGCCTTGCTGAAGCACCCCCAGATCATTACTGATCCTCCACCTAATCATCTAATAGTTAGACAGAGACTCGGAGAGGCCTTCAAGCCTCTATGTCTCACACATATTGTGAAATTTGGTGGAAGATCGGTGATGATCTGTCTTAGCTGAGAAATAGCAGTTCCCTGTCTACCAATCACTGAGGGCACGTTAAAAAAGGTGACATCATCCATAGCAATGAGGTCAAATCCGCCTTACTCTTATCTTAAGATTTCAGTCCTAAAACTTGCTCTTAGCAGTTTTGTGGATATGTTTTAAGCAAAAACTCCAAGCTAGGAACTTTTTGGAGAAATCCTATAGGTAAGATAAAAATCTTTGTGTATACGGGCACAGATGTTTCAACTGCCATTTAATCTGTGAAGTTTAGGCCAAAACTTTGCCATGAAGAAGCAACTGTGGGATTAATACTGTGCTGTAGAGACAGGAAAGAAAGAAACAAGAGAAAGACCAGCCCTGTCCCCTGCATTTCCTCATCAGTCTAGACGCTGAGAGGAGTTTAGCAGCCACTTGAGCCACAGGCAGCAGAAAGGCAGCTCAAATTCACCCCTCCTCAGCAGCTTCTGTTCTACTGTGACATACTTACCTCAAACTTTCTCTATACTTTCCCTCTTTATATTTATCGTGTTAGCCCTCTATTTCTCTTTCCCATGGACATATGCCTTCCACAGCTAACCACCAATACCATAGAAGAAAAAACAGCAAGACAGGGGAAAAAGATACATTCTAGAACGTAGTAAAGTAAGAGGTAAGAGAAAGTGTAATATAAATTACCACAAGGTTTGGTCTGGTAAAGAACTTATTCACAATAGTGCCATATTTGACATGAAACTGATGCTGTGAAGGATAGACATACAGTCTCTTCAATGGCATGCACTGTATAAAGCTGTAAAAAGCTCCCAGATCACATAAGATTTTTTGTCTATTGACATTTTTTGGAAACATGTTTTTTCTCAATGTTTCATCAGCTGAATGAGCCAAAACCCTTTAAACAACAGTACAACCCATTGCCTCTAAGGGAGCTTCCCACTTTTTAATTTGTGCTTCATAGTTTCCTTTCCTTGCTTCCTTTCCTCTTTTCCTAGCTCCACCCTCTTAGTAAATTAGGAAAGGATGTAAGAAAAGGAAACAATGATGGAGAAATCAAAGCAAGATGTATTTGTAAATTAGAATGCCGTGCTTACTAGTGCATCACTTCAAAACGCTGTTTATGCGCAGCTGCAGTCCCTCGCCATGGGAAACTTTATTTCTTAATATATTCATAATAAATCAAATAATTCAAGATGCACTGATAAAGTATGTGAAAATTATGGTTTATTTAAACTGTAAATGTGAAATATTAATAAAAAAATCTATTGTACCAGGAGAGAATAATTTTGCCTTGCTCAAGCGTCCTCAGGGAAGCTTCCTTTGTCCTCCGTCTTCAGCTCCTTGTGGAGCATTTAGAGAACTGATACGTCCTTGATGATGGTGGACTTCGATCGTTTTCCAGGTCATGGGCTCGAAAAGGAGGAGCGAGGAAACGAGGATGCACAATTTAAGAAATGAGATGCACCCTAAGTCTATCCCTCATTCTAATGTGAATTAGATCCATACTAATGCTTTGAGAGTACTTTGAAATCAGCTGTGTAAATAAAATGAATGCTACAGAGGGTTAGGTACAGCTAATGTCATTGATAACTTTCTTTTTTTCTTATCTGAAGTGTAAACTGTGCATTCTCGTAAGCTTGGTTGTTTCGTCTAAGAGTATAAGCTCAAGATCTCACTGCCAAATTCAGGGTGAACCATCAATTCAACAAAACAAAAAATAATACATGAAAATTGTCACAAGAGTACAAGGTGGGAACATGAAATGTTGTCTGATGACACACGTTTCAGAAAATGTAACAGCTGTTTGCTTATTTTTACAGCAAAGTTCTTGTGAATATTCTATATATTGGGCAGCCATATTATATAATGACCCTTCGTTCACATTGTTGTGTTGATATGCACTGTAATTAAAGATGAAATAAATTAAAGACTAATGCAACTCTAAATCTTGTTAATTCACAAAGTCTGAATGTAAAAATCACATTTGAAGTGTTGAAACTTTTATAAGAAAAGAAAGGCTGCTAAGTGAGATTCATCTTCTATCATCTGCTCCTCACAAGATCTCAGACAGATGGAAATATTTGTCACATACATATACTCTGAACTCATTCACCCCAGAAAGTTCTCTGCTCTAACAACCGCACCACAAAATCCCACACTCACTGCTGCTGGCAGCACTGTGCTCCACTAGTTCCATTAAACACAAAATCCTGCTCAAACACAAATATGTTCACACTTGCACAAATACATGAAAGACTTCGTCAAGGCTGGCAGTGCTGTGTTGATTTGCTTTCACTGGTTGGCACAGGTAAATTAGAAAGATATACAAGAAGTAACCCAGGAAGAGCACCAGCCATACTTGAAGGGATAAGAGGGAAGCAAGAGTGAGGGAGAGAAAGAGTCATTGTAGTTTAAAGTAAGCTGATGTATGTATGTTCAAGAAGGGAGAATGAATAAAAGCTTCTCTCTTTAGAACTCTCTCTCTCTCTCTTTGTCCTTCCCTCTCTCTGTTGTACAAGATTTAATAGTAGCTTAAGAACAGGGTTGGGGAGTAGTGAAATACATGTAAAGGGATTACATATTTAAAATACAAAATATAAGTAACTGTATTCCACTACAGTAACCATTTAAATAATTGGTATTTAGAATAGTTAATTTCAAAAAGTATTTTGGTTATTGAAGAAATTACATTGCATTTTATTGTCATTTGTTTCATTTAATATTTAGTCCTTTCAGAAGGAAAACATTTATACATATAAATGATGTGATCCAAAGTGCATTTGAACAGTGGTGAAACACTTTCTTGTGATGTGTTACATTCATACGAGCAGACAGAGAAGTAAGTTTGGATCAAAAGAAATAGAAATAAACCTTGTGTAAATTGTCAGCTTTACTCTAAGCTAAAATGCTATTTCTAGCTATTTTACATACACATGTTACAAAGCATGATTATATTTTTTTCAAGAAAATTCACGTTGGATCATAATTTTTTTTTTTTCTAGTAAGACCTTTGATATTAGTGCAAAAATCGTATTATTAATCATATTAATATTTATAAACAACACTGCATAAGATATTTAGGTTTTTCAGAGAATGTATTTTAATGTGTATTTTGTCTCACTGTACTGGCAGTTTTTATAATCAAAACAAGTAAAGAAATCTACCAGTGCTGAAGAAGTAAGCCGAAGTATTTAGAATATGTGACTGACCTTGAGTAATCTGACTGAATATGTTACAATTTACATTTTACAGCATGTATTCTGTAATCTGTAGTGGAATATATTTCAAAAGTAACCCTCCCAACCCTGCTTAAGAAGGGTAATAGGTCGACAATCCCAGGTGGACAGACATTCTCTGAGGAGAAACTAATCTTGCTCAAAATACAGATTTACAGATAAAATATTCCATCTGGCTTTCCTTTCAATGGATTCCTATTTTCCTTTGACGATACAGTTCGGCCATTTTTGCACTTGCGCTACACACATAACTTTCTCTGTTTCTCAAAATGCAACATTGCCCTAGTGATGCTTCTTTATTAATGCATGGGGTCACTGCAGAAGCCATCAAAGCACTCTTCCCAGCTTGCTTTAATTGGACTGTTTACAAGCAGTCTGCCGAAAGTCTACTGTAGACTTGGGGTTCATTTTAACCCCGGCTGCTGCAATAAAACTGCCACATCAGAGGTGGATTTTCAGCACTGTAGTAACCACATACGAGAACATAAAAAGCACATGAAAAACAACAAAAATATATTAGCAAGAGGTGATGGGCATTTTGGTCATTTTGTCTACTTGAGTACTCTTCGAGAACTCAAGGGGCAATGACATAATGACATAACGGAATATATAATAACATATCTGACAAATGTTTTTGGCTGCTGCATTGCATCTTGTTGTTCCATTGTATTGTCTATACATTATTATAGGCTGTTATAAAATAATCTTACCAAATGTACAAAAGATTGCATAATCAAAATGTAATCATCATATTTTGTCATTATGTGAAGATTCGCTATCCAACTCAGTGAAAGAATGAGAACACCGCACGTCTGTCTGTCTGTTCTTCCTTCAGGTTACCTTTGTAATCTTAGTAAGCATGCACCAGTTTCTTTAGTGACTGTCTGAACATCTATTTTCAAATCACGGTTGGCTTAACATGAGATGCCATAACCATAGTTTTTTTTAATATGCGTGTTAAGTTGAAGTTTAGTTGAGAAGAAGCTGAAATCTGTTCCATTTAGCTGCGTTCTGTCTAGCTATTTGAAACATTTGCTTGCTGTATATGCGCTGCTTTAGCACGTTGAGTCCACCACCACACACCTGGTGAGTGTGTGTCTCCCTAAGTATTCGCTCCTGTGGAGAAAGCCGTGATGCTCTGTATTGTTTTTGCTGTGATGATTCATGAAGCATTCCATTCAAAACAGAGTCTGAATTTCCACCTTTCAACTGGGGAAAGAGCAATGGAATGACACTTTATGTCGGGTTTCTAACTTGGAAACTTGTGCGAAAATCTTCAACTCCCATTTTGACGACATGCAGGTGTGTGTTACATCAAGCAAACATGTTGGCACCCAGGGCTGGGAGGTTTACATTCAGTGACAAACATTCACTTTTATTCAATAATATCCATTAACGAGTCAAAGTTCTTACATTAAATGATAATAAAACATGTTTAGCACACATTTTGAGAGACAGGTGTTCAAAACACATCTAATTACACTCTCTTTTGATTATCGTAACGATAGCATTGCAACGTCGTATATCAGATTGGTTGCTATGAGATGTCTCTGACAATCAATGTGCCCCTCAAAATCACAACATAATCCATCTCAAAATTAAAAACAAGCTCCCTCTTTGAAAATGTTGTGATTAGTTTTCAGGTAACTGTCAATGAATTTCAAATTAAGTGAAAAGTTTCATCATGCATGATCACCATCGATCATCGTTTTCATGATTGATCATTGCTGCCATGTCTGAGTATCCGAGTATGCAAGTACTCATGCCCATCCCTATTAGAAAGCAAATGTAATAACATGAGAAGATCATTTGTGAAATGTCTAAACCTAAAACAGCTGATGGGGTTTTTCCAGCCTTATCTGCACAAAAGAGTTTCCACACAGTACAGGGTGACGGAACACACACTAATTGTAGGCATACATCTATACAATTTTCAACCCGGATGCTGCAATAAATCTGCCGCATCAAAGGTGGGTTTTCAGCACTGTAGTAACCACAAACATAATATGAGAACATGAAAAGCACATGAAAAACAACAAAAATATATTAGCAAGTAGGGATGGGCATTTTGTCTACTCAAGTACTCAGACTAATTACTAGAGTACTCGTCAAGACCTCGAGGGGCAATGAAATGTACATAACTGTATATATAATAACATGTCTGACAAATGTCTTTTGCTGCTGCATTGCATCTTGTTGTTCCAGTGTATCATCTAGTCATTAATATAGGCTGTTATAAACTAATCGGTTACAAAATTTACAAAAGATTGCATAATCAAAATATAATACATCATATTTTGTCATTATGTGAAGATTCGCTGCCCAACTCAATGAATGTGCACAATGTGCGTCTGTCTGTTCTTCCTTCAGGTTACAGTAGTAATCGTAATAAGCGCGCACCATTTTTTTAGTGACTGTGTGAACGTCTATTTTCAAATTACAGTTGGCTTAACAAGAGATATCATAATCAATGCATTTTTAATATGCATGTTAATTTGAAGTTCAGTTTTGAAGATGCGGCATTCTGTTCCATTTAGCTGCACTCTGTCTAGCTGTTTGAAACACTAGCCTGCTGTATATGAACTACTTCAGTGCATTGAGTCCACTGCCACATGCCTGGTGTGTGTGTTGAAGTGTTCACTCCTGTGGGGAAAGCCGCGATGCTCTGTATTGTTCTTGCTGTGATGATTCCTGAAGCATTCCATTCAACTCGGAGAGTCTGAATTTCCACCTTTCAACTGCGGAAAGTGCAACAGAATAAACTTTATGTCGAGTTTCTAACTTGAAAACTCTTGGAAATCTTCAACTCCCATTTCGTCGACATGCAGTTGTGTAACATCAAGCAAGTTACACATGTCGGCACCCAGGGCTGGGATGTTTACAATCAGTGACAAACAATCACTTGTATTAAATAATATCCATTAACGAGTCAAAGTTCTTACATTATATGATAATAAAATGTGATTAGCAAACATTTTGCAGAGAGAGGTGTTCAAAACACAGCTTATTACACTCTCTTTTGATAATCATAACGATAGCATTGCAGCAACATAAATCAGTTTGGTTGCTATGAGATGTCTCTGACAATCAATATACCCCACAAAATCACAACGTAATCCATCTCAAAATTAAAAATAAGCTCACTCTTTGACACATTTGTGTTTAGTTGTCAGGTAATTGTTACTGAGTTTTGAATTAAGTGAAAGGTCACATCATGCATGATCACCATCGATCATCATTTTCATGATCGATCATTGCTGCCACGTCCGAGTACCCGAGTACTCAAGTACTTGTACCCATCCCTATTAGCAAGCAATTATAATAACATGAGAAGATTATGAGTGAATTGTCTAAAACTAAAACAGCTGATGAGGTCTTACCTGCACATAAAAGTGTTTACACACAGAAGCAGAGTGACAGAACACACGCTTGGTTGTGGACATATATCTATACAAACGCTTACATCTTGCCTTACACTGCTGGAAATTTATGGCATTAATGATATTTTGAGAAAAATCAGATGGGCCAGATCTGTCAAGCTTGTATTGATATTGGCCATGTAAGAATATGATAGCCAGGGAACCTATTTATCCATGCTCTCTTGCTCCCTCTCAAAAATGAATATCAATGTGCTCACACACACACACACACACACACACACACACACACACACACACACACACACACACACACACACACACACACACACACACACACACACACACACGTTGTGTTTCCATGTTTTATGGGGACTTTCCATAGACATAATGGTTTTTATACTGTACAAACTTTATATTCTATCCCCTAAACCTAACCCTACCCCTAAACCTAACCCTCACAGAAAACTTTCTGCATTTTTACATTTTCAAAAAACATAATTTAGTATGATTTATAAGCTGTTTTCCTCATGGGGACCGACAAAATGTCGGGTTTTACTATCCTTATGGGGACATTTGGTCCCCACAAAGTGATAAATACACACTCACACACACACACACACACACACACACACACACACACACACACACACACAAACTGACCAGAACAATAACCAGTTTAACCAGGTTAAAACAGCCTGGACCAGTATGGGAATTCATGCTGGTTTTCAATGTTCTTTTCAGCAGAGTATCCATAATAAATCAAGCAATGCAGCTGTCCACCAGGTGAGATAATTCAGTCCCTATCCATATAAGAAGAATGAGAGGCCGCTAAGAGGTGCATGAAGGAAGCTTGCAGTGAGAGCCATTCAAATTGTAGACACCCCTGTGTATTGCATATGTTGCATAATGCTTTTTTGCATCACTGGATTCAGGTAACCAAAGTATGAACTGCAGAATGAGACAAAATCCAGGACACAGTTAAGTATATAAAGAACAGATTCTTGATGTAAATTTGTGGAGGTCTAAAGTGCCAGAGACATTACAGGATGTGACCTGTCACTGGTATACTTATGATTGGGAGAAACTGTAACACTGCAGCAGTTGACAAGACATGTAATACACAGGGGAAATTCAAAGCGCTTTACATGAAAATGCTAAAGAAAATGAAAGATATATAAAAGTCAATTTAATCCTATATTTTTAGAAATGGAATTCACGCCTTAGTTTAAAGAGTGTCGTCTTTCAGTTTACTTGAGAATAATAATTGTATTATTTATTATTATTATTTTCATCTGAGCTAAAGCAGCACAGTTTATAACAACATTGTTGTCAGATTTTATTGCAGAGTGAAAATCTTTTGTTATTTATTTCATTCATTACATAATTTAGCAATTTATTTCCCTCTATTTTCTTCTCTAACTGCACTGGGATTCAGCTAAACAGAGAACTACCATACATACTTTTGAAGATGGACCCTCCACAATTGATTACTATTGATATATCTATTTTTTTAATAATGATGAAATCATAATTCAGGTCATAAAAGATTGCTTGAGGGCCACATGTAAAGTAGCACTAGTCTATGTTATGTTCAAATTTTATCTACACACAAGTGAGAAGGATCCAGCAAAATCCACATGTAAATGCCGCTACATTCTGATATATTCACTCATGTACTAAGCGTGGGCAGGTTTCTCTGTTAGACACCTTGTAATCTTTAAGTGATCTTTACACTCCTCAAAAGCCTTGCCGAGATGTGAGGCACACAGTTTGGAACTGGAAGATGAAAAACAAGCAAGTACACTAGTTGAAGGGAAAGAACATTTTTATTTAAAGGGATAGTTCACCCAAAAATCGGTTACTCATCCTGATGTTGTTTCAAACCCATATGACTTGTTTTATTCCATGGAACACAAAAGGTGTGCATATATACATACTGGCCATATAATTAATGTGTGTAGATACCTTCAGCCTCCTCCATTACACTCTTTGACTCCGGATCAAACAAATAATGCTACAAACTCTTCAGACATGTTTTGTAAGTTCTGTTCTCTAGTTTGTGTGCAGCTATGTTGTATTTTATGTTGTTAATATTGCTTGTGGTTCTGTTGAAGCAAAACAAAAGAAGGATTACTGGAGCCATCAAGCTTCAAAATGGAAAAGAAAAGAATAATAAAAATAGGTAATTCGATCTAATGTTATTTACTGATAATCTTCCTCTACTCAGATGCTCTGAAAGGGACAAAAGATGACAAAAAAACAAAAAACAAATGTGTTGCCATTGATGTACTTTTAATAGTCTGTTTCTAAGTGTCAACTATCCCTTTAAGGGTTAGCACATTTTTTCTCTCCCTCTCCTGGGTGGTGTTATCCAGTGGTAACTTTGACATAGATTGATTTGTGTCATTTCCTGCACGAAGGAGCCATTGATCCAGTACTGTCCTGTTCACCGTAGCATCTGCTTTCATTAGCAGAGTAAGGGTTTTGTGGAGACCCATCAGCACAGGAGCCATAGGGAACAGCATACCTCTTTAACATGGCCATCTATCACAGGCATTTACCCTGCCCAGCAAACATCCACTGATCAATACCAACCATCACACCTACAGCCTAACCATCTTATTTATTTATTTATTTATTTATTTATTTAACAGGGACAGTGTATGGCACTCAACCATACCAGAATTAGCTACAAGCTAAATTTCATCTGTAGTCCCTGGGCAGGAAAAGGTAACATACAATTAACAATCCAACAAACCATATAAATATACCATAAAATGTAATCACGCAAGTAGCCTCTCAGACAACAAAATTTCACATTCTTAAAAAAGCACAATAAAACAGAACAACAGAACAAAATAAAGTGCAATATTAATAAACACAACAATACAATATTAGGATACGACAAAAAATTAGTTTTTTTGAATTTATGATTAATGGGTACATGATTGTATAGATTTTAGCCATAATTTTACTTTATATTTAAAACTAGTAAATGTACTAATGTCTCTAATCTCATTTGGGACTAAGTTCCAGTACTTAGAGGCTCTGATAGAGAAGGCTGATCTGCCAAACTCAGTACGTCTGCGCTGTGCGGCACAGTGACCTCTACTGGTCGCCCTGGTTGTTCTCCGACTATCTGAGAGCAATATTATGAACTCCAGTAATGGGGACGCGGCCAGATTATTAATTACTTTGTACACTAAACAAACATTGGCAAAGCACATAAAATTTTCAAAAATCAAGAGTTTATGCTTTTGAATGATATTGCAGTAGTGATATCCTCATGGCTTTTTATCTAGTACTTTGAGAGTTTGTATATATAGCATTTGTAGTGGAGCAAGTATTGTTTTTCCAGTTTGTGACCAACTTGTGATGCAGTATGTAAAATGTGAGATAATCATTGAATGCATATACAATTTGGCAGCATCTAAAGGAAACTGATTACGAATGTGTCTAAAATTTCTTAAATTAAATTTAACAGTATTACAAACCTGCTTTATATGTTTCTTAAAAGACAACTTTGAATCAAGAATAACTCCCAGATATTTAAAGTGTGACACAATCTGGATTTTTTTTCCCCATTTACAACGACATCTGGCTGATTTTCATTTTTCCTTATATAAAAATACATACACACAGTTTTACTGACGTTTAGTGTCATGCAAGACTAAGAGAGCTATGTGGCAATTTTTGACATTGCTGCTGTTAATTTGGTTGCCACTGCGTATCTGTCTCTTCCATGTGCCAGAATGACCGTGTCATCTGCATACATTTGGGTGTCAACTTGAGGACATGCTAGCAGTAAGTCGTTAACATATTGTCACGAATTGCAGACAACGAAGGCAGACAAAGGTTGAGGATCCAAATGCAGCTTTCTTTATTATAAACAAAACACAAAGGAAAACCCTCAATGGGGAAATAAACATGAACTAGGGCAGGGAACACAGACCAGGCTAACTACATTAACAAACATTCAACGATAGACCAGGACTGAACCAAAAACCGGGGTATAAATACATGGACAAGGGACAAAGGGGCCAATGAACAAACAGAACTCAAAACAAGATAACGAGATGACAAACAGAAGCAAATGGCAAACTAATGAGGACAGGTGAAAACAATGACAGAAAACACGAACGCTAACAAGAAGACTGTGGAGCTACAAAAGGGACAAAAGTGAAAACTATGGAATAACAAAAGGGACAAAAATGGAAAACAAAGGGGCAACGGTAAAACAAGACAAGGTCATACATGACACATATAGACTGAATAACAAAGGGCCTAAGACAGCCTTGCGGAACACCAACAGAACAGTTACTGAATGATGACATTTTATTCCCAACTCTGGTACTTTGTCTTCTCATGGTAAGATAGGACTCCATCCAGTTCATAGCAGCATCAGAAAAATTTTAATTTAACAACTTAGAAAGAAGAACATTATGATTTACTGTATCAAAGGCTTTTTTTAAATCCAGAAAAACTACTCCTACAGCACTCCCACTGTCTAGTTTTGATTTGATTTTTTCAACAAAATAGCAGGTAGCCATTTTGGTCGAAAATTTTTTCTAAAACCAAATTGCATTGGATGAAATGTTTGTCCAGAATTTAGAAAGTCAGTTAACTGCTCAGTTACCACTTTTTCTGCAATCTTTGATGTCACCGGCAAAATGCTGATGGGTCTATAGTTAGCTACATCAGTAGGTTCCCCTGCCTTGAAAATCGGAAACTAACACTGCATTTTTCCAAGCAGTTGGAAAAATGTATTGCTTTATCGATAAATTAATTAGGTGTGTAATGGGGGTGCTGAGGGAGTGAATATTGTTCTTTAGAAATGTTGAATCCCACTTAAATGTGTCTTTTGCCTTTGAGAACTTTAAAGTACTTAATGTCTTACAGTTTTTATTTTCAGAAACTTCAGTTATCTTAAAAATGGTCTTATTATAATCTGGTGTTGCTATATTTTTAATTCTTGCACCAAAAGTGTCAGATAAATTCTGCACTGATGCGGTAAAATAAGTATTAAATACAGAAGCTATTTCACTAGAATCATTATTTAAAATTCCATTAATTTTCAGCTCATATCATTTCCCTGATTTCGCTTGTTGTCTTTCTTTGTTAGTTTATTTATGTTGCTCCATATCAATTTACTATTTTCTTTTCCGTCTTTAATAATATCCATAAAGAACTTTGCCTTTGCTTTCCTTAGTTCACTGACTACTTTATTACAAAGGTTTGTAAAAATGTGTCTGTCAGTAATTAATTTAGACTTCAGTGCTACTTTCAAGGCAAAGTCACGTTTTTTCATCAGGTCCCACAAATGGTCATTAAACCATGGTAGGTTGCCCTTACTCCATCCATTTTTAAAAGGTTTTGTATATTCTTCTTTAAGTCTATTTATTGTACCAATGAAGGACTCACAGGAGGCATCTATATCATCTGTGAGTAAAACATCACTCCAATCAGTTTGACTTACACATACACATGCATACAGTACTGTGTATTAACTTGACGTGAGAGAAACACAGCTAGTAACATATTCATAAACTAATAAACTGGTTTCTAACCCAGTGACAAATGACTTGGGTGTATGAACTCTCTAAGAAGCTCTTTTGATTCTCTATGTGGTTTCTCTAAAATGGAGCTTGATAGCCTACCTTGTTTCCAAACTGTTTGTGCTTGACTTACTGTCTATTGTTATTGCTGATTCGATTACATGATTCACAATGTTTCAAGCTATGATGCTGTTACTTTTCAACAATTTGTTTTTATTTTTTTTTCTCCTTAGACATTTTAGATTATACCAAGTTTATAATTCAATGAAATATAACTGAGAAACTTACATTAGTAAAGTGTCCAGAGCTACTAATATAAATGGCAATATCTGAGCAATAAAACTTCTAGTAAAGAAAAATAATTCAAAGGTTTAAAGGGATAGTTCACTAAAAAAATGTATTTCAGTCATTGTTTACTCACTCCTGTGTCGTAAGGTTTGGTGAAAAACAAACCAAAATCGAATGCATTATTAATAGAGCTGTCAGAATTAAGGTATTAACGCTTGTGATAAATGTAAAAAGTTTAACACACACATTTTTCTTAATTGTGATTAATGCATTTACCATTAATACGGCATAAACACTTGTGTTAAGGGCGGAATCATTGTAATGTGTCAGCCCGGAGTCATTACACTGATGCTCACTTCACAAACAGACACAGCGCCAGAGGCCTTCTACTAAGATGAGCCTTCAAGCTTAGCATAAAACAGCATAACGTGACAGTCCCTTTGACATTCTATGGGTGGTACTGTCGTAATACTGTCCTTTAATATAGCCGCGGAGATTGATATCTCAGTAAATAAAAGAATCTCTGACAGCGCTTCCATATCAGTGATAAAATTATGGAGATTAATATTGCGGATAATGAGAGTTTAAGAGATTTAATGCACATTTTAATGATTATGCAACCAATGCAGAAACCAGTTCTTTCAATTAGTCAACCTTCCACTTAGACTTTGGGAAACGTTTAATGTTACTCGAATTGGGGATATTTTAGTGCATTTCTTGTGGAAGGCTTTGTTTGGAAAATGTTAATAAAGCATCATATTGTTACATATTATTTTGTTTTCTTTCCTAAGATGGAAAGAAATGCATTTTGACAAGAAAATAAGTATATATAGTGCCACATTTCAGCACTTTCAAAATCTAAGATTAACTAAAAAAAATGATTAAAAAGTTGAACCGACTTACAGCACTAATTATTCTGTTGACCGACTGTTGATCTGTGTGCGTTCATAAGTCTGCACGCTCCTTGAACGAGAGCAACAGAAGTTACACTGCCGCTTGCAAGGTGGGGATTCAAGCAAAAAACTTGTTTTGTTCAGCTTCGACAGGACCACCAACAATATAAACAACATAAAACACAACATAGCTGCTCACAAATCATCAGAGAGCAGAACAAAACATGTCCTCAATCAAACAGAGAGATGGGGCTGAAGGTAGCTACAGTCTACTCACACACACACACACACACACACACACACACACACACACACACACACACACACACACACACACACACTAGAGAAGAGGTGACAGACATTCCTGCTCCATCCACCTTTGCCTCCAGTTCTTCCACTTCAATTTCAGTAAGCAAAACCTTCAAAACACTACGGTCTCCTGGACTCTCTGTCTGAAACTTCTGGGTGTGTATGTGTAGCTACCTTTAGCCTCCTCCCTCAAATTGTTTGACTGAGGACTTGATAAGGCTAGGCATAGAAATGCATCTATTGTTCATCTAACTCTTCAGACATGTTTTGTAAGTTCTGTTCTCTAGTTTGTATGCAGCTATGTTGTGTTTTAAGTTGTTAATATTGCAGGTGGTCCTGTTGAAGTGAAACAAAACAAGTTTTTGCATGAATGCCCCTCCTCGTGAGCAACAGTGCAAATGTTGTTCTTGTCCAAAGGGCTCTAAAGCCTAAAGCAGTGCAGTCTGTCTCATGAAAGTGCAAGGAGATCAATGGTGGGTTAAGAGTTTCACAAAATAATTCATTTGATTTTGGTTTATTTCTCACCAAATCTTACCGTACAGAACCATCACAACTCAAGACATGAGTTGCATTCAATAATTTATTAAGACTTCTGAATTATATTTGTGTGTCCTTTTAAAGCTGTGTGGTAGTGGTGTAGTGGGCTAAAGCACATAACTTTTAATCAGAAGGCTGTTGGTTCGAACCCCACAGCCACCACCATTGTGTCCTTGAGCAAGGCACTTAATTCTAGGTTGCTCCGGGGGGATTGTCCCTGTAGTAATTGCACTGGTAAAAGTGTCTCCCAAAAGTGTAAATGTAAATCCTGAAGAGGTGGTCACCATAAACTGCCATTATATGACATCACTGAACACAATATTATCACCATTGTGTTAAGAAAAATTAAGAAAGTCATATGGACATTATAACAACACAGGGGTGAGTAAACAATGACTGAATTTAAATTTTTGGGTAAACTAATCCTTTAATGGGACTTGAGCAGGCTGTATGTTTGTCATCAGTGGTACCAAATAGCACATACTGAATAAGGATCCAGTTATGCAACATGCTGGTTTTGCTTTGTGGACAGGGTGAGATAATGTATAATGTTATGCAATGTTTGTTTACAGAGGAGACAATACAAGGAGAGATGCACTCATGCAAGCACAAAATATCTGTGCAGAAATATAAGACAAGAGACATAATGCTTTCTCGAAGAATGATGAGAAACACAATTGAAAAATGTCAGAAACAAGGTATGATAAAGGCAAGGAACATAAGACAGGTGGAATAACAGGAGCTTCAATGATTCGGAAGAAAAGGGAAGACAATGGAACAGAAAGAGGAAATAAGATGTCCTCCGCTAAATGGGTAGTTCACTGAAGTATGGCATAATCTGCCTGCTGGGCATGGAAATAGAGAGGGAGATAAAGTGGTTTCTCTCTCTCAGGACTAACATTATTATACCACAGCTCTATTGCTGCACGATTAATAGGGTTATATCTCTCAAAAACCAGACCATAGTTTCAGTCTACTCTGTCTGGGACTTCAATGCCCCAAAGGAAGCTAATTGAGATATCCACAAATGCTGAGCATTTGCACCTGAGCACTGACACACTAGATACAGTAGCTTTTACCAAAAACGTCTCTACAATTAGTCACAAGATGACACAAATTAGTCACAAAATTAAATTTTAGTAAGATATTAGATACTTAAAAGGGATCGTTCACACACACACACACACACCCTCATGTTGTTCCAAAAACATTTGACTTTCTTCTGTAAAACAACATCTGAGAATTTTTTATTTTTTACTTTCTTGCAATCTGCCCTAGCTCTCCTTGGTATGCTCATGAGAATTAAAGCGAGAATTAGTGATGTCCTAAATAGATAAATAGCTCTTGTGAGTCAGATCTTTTCAATAAAAAAATAAACAATCTGAATGATTTGTTCATAAAACTGACTCGGTTCTCGAGTTCAAAACACTGTCTCAATGATGCAGTCGTAGCAGTTCTCGAGTAAACAGCTAACTGGGGAAGATTATCAATGAACAACGACTTCAAAAACAGCCTTTTTCTGACACAAAGCTATAGTATGACTTCAGAAGACTTGGAACATAGTGCACGAGTATTATGAACAACTTTTATTTTACTTTTATTCAGAGGGGTTACCAGGATATCATGTTTGGGGGGGCAACATAAACAATTGAAAAAAATCGGTGCAAAATTAAGCTATACTACATCTGTTTTAGTGCATATCTTTTTCTAAGCCAGGAACCCAGAGATAGTCTATTAGACTATAGGGCTTAAACTGGATTTTTGTTGTGTCAGACCTCACTCATCTGCTAGCGATGGAAAAATATGCACAAAACAATCCACTTTTAAATTGTAATTTATCATCAGATGCAGAGGCGTTTCCAGCATTGAAGGACATCCGGGGCTTAGCCCAGACAATTTTATTTTCACACTAGCAACCACTTCCCTGTAGTCCAAAGCTGGTGAGAGGGTATTCTTTGAGTTTTGCTCTGGCTGGGCCTGTTTCTACAGTTCCTAAATCTTCCACTCTAGTACTATCCTCAACATCCTCTCTCCTCCCTGAATCATCTGTGATGCAAAAGAACAGATACAGCACATAACTTATTGCAAATCAGCTTCAAACATCTAATTCATCAAGTGCTACATACGTCAAAGTGTAGACCAATACATTGAAGAAAATGTATTGGGAAGAGCAGATCAGTGGGATTGCCCTAATATCATCATGATTCTTGAATTTTCATGTACATTAACATAAAGTCATCACAAAAGAGTTATATTATAGTGAGTAAAGTGAGGTAAAAAAAAAATACTGAATATAAATAATTTATATTTTTTTGACATCAATAGTCAAAATGATGTATAAGATCCTAAGTTAAAGCAATACATGAATGACTTTAGTCTAAGTTCATTGACACACTATGGCATCGAACTGTATATAATTCTCATCATCTCTATGAGAATAATTAATCTGTCAAAATCCTTTCATTAGGATCATTGAGATAAACAATGTTTCACTTTTAACTTTCTCTAAAGTAAAGTGACTTATTAATTGTTACCAGTTGCCATGCCTGATTCTGGCACAGCTGCTGCTGCTGCTCCTCAGTCTGTTGCTCATCTTTGCTACACTCTACAAAACCATTTAATCAAATCAAAGTGTATATTTCCTACAAACTAATATAACAAAACAAGTCACACATACATTTTGTGTTAATGCTTATTGGTTATCACCTGATAAACAAGAAAAGTACACTCAGAACGAGGTTTGAACCACGGTCTCTGGCATGAGAGGCGACTGCGTTAACTCGGAGCTACCAAGCTGCATCAATCTAAACAAGGAGGTTAGAGGCTACAACTCTGAGGTTTAGCCTACTGTGGGTGAAAGCCAGCTAGATGATGATCTTCAGACTTTTAAGGACAAAAACAAATGTGAATTCTTACCCACTGACTTCTTCCGGAAAAATCCCCAAAGCCTCATTTGCTTAATTTTTGCTGTCTTTCCTGCTAATTGCCGTTAACTCGCCACTGAGTAACGTTAGTTGATGTCAACGACTGTGCAAGCTCCTCCTCTACCTGCTACATATTCAACAGAGAGGAAGAAACAGAGTCGCCCATAGGCTACCGACAGCAAAGGAACTTATTCTATAGGCTAGATTATGCCTATAGATGTCTATTTTTACAGGCTGTATGCAGTATGTGCAAAGCCAAAGCACAATGAAATAAGGCAACTTATGATTTCGGGGGTTTACATAGGCTTTTGTCCAGTTTCATATTTGTCAGTCAACTATTCAAAATACATTCGGGGCTACACTCAAAACAACAGATGGACAGATTATTTCTCAAATTCTCAGGGGAGGCAGAGCTTATCCTAGGGAAGGCACTACCTCCCCCAGCCTCCCCCTAGACACGCCCCTGCTTTTATTGTGCTTTTGCATCCTTTTAGAAGCTGGAAAGCCCTATCCATTGTAATTGCATGGAAAAGAGTGACCAGTGCAATCTTCAAAATGTCTTCTTTTTTGCACATGGAAAAAAGACATACATTTGGAACAACGTAAAATGTGTGAACAGACATGATGGAAAAGCTCTTACATTGAAATGATGGCTGAGCCGCAATAGAACTTCAGTGCAAAAATGTATATTTACAGTAGTCCGTTGTTCACAACTAGTTCCCAGAGTGCCAAAAAATGTAACAAAATAAAGGGGAAAAAAGTATCAAACATGTATATACAAACTATTTACAGAACTTTGCAGAAGAGCACCAGCTAGCGATTAAACTCCTATAAGGGTAAAAAAAACATAGATACAAACAATTTTGGCATCACAACTCCAGCATGCACAACTCATCGCCTTCAAATCTTCTTCTTTGGTGCTTATTGGCAGTTGGCAAACCAGCTTATTGGTGCATTACCACCACCGACTGGACTGGAGTGTGGTACAGGATTATTTAGGAGAAAACAAAAAACAAAACAACCTATATTCTTTTAACTAATTCAGTTCATTTTATAAACTTAATAATTTCATCATATATCTTGCCAACTGTTTTCCCTAAGAGACCTGATAAAGAAAGTCATGATGTTTTGCCTTCCTTCGTGACTGAAGAAGGTGATATCTCTCAGTATTGTATTTCCTACAAGGAAATAATACATGATTGACTGTTTCTGGGTGGCTACAATATGTGCATTTCCCAATTGGGTTTTTGTTAATTTTATTCAGTTAAGTCCAGTATGACCTATTCTCAGATGAGTGATGATATTTTCTTCCCTTCGATTCCTGCCATCCATCCTCCCATCACCAACATGGTATGTACATAATATAAATGTTTTCTGGTTTCATTGTCATCCCAATACTTCTGCCATACTGATTGTACATATGTCCTAATGTGCACATTAACTTCAGCTTTGCTTAATGGGTCTTCTAGACTTGTTTAATTCTTAGAGTTTGTTTGGCCAGAATATCCACCTACTCATTTCCCTCCACATCAACATGAGCAGGAACCCAAAAGGAGTGTGTTTATATCCCCTTAACTTTTATATTATACATCATAAGGAATATTTCATTGATAATATCCATCCTAAATGAAGACCTGCCAGATCTTATGCTTGAGTGCTGAGCTATCAGATGCAATGACGGTGTTATTTATTTCCTTCTCCTCTATCCACTGCTGTGCCAATAATGTTTGCAATAGCTTTGTGGCATATACGGACAAATGTCAGTTACCATTTTCTTAATATAAGACTCAATCATTGGGATGTATACTGCTGCAACTGCACGCCCTGTATCAGGATCTTTGGAGCTATCTTTGAATAGAAACACTGAATCTGAAAAATGCTTCCAAAAATAATTCTGGACTATATACCATACTGGAAGTTGTTTAGATTTGTCTTTCAATTCCTGTTGTATATTGAGATTAACAATTGGCAAGGGGAATAACCAGGGAGGAATGGAAGAAATTGAGACTGTGTAGCTGTACTGTAATTAGTGTAACACTAGGTTTCCTGCCTTCGCATCACCTATCCACCCAAAACTTTTAAAACTTGCCTCATTATGTTCCTAGCAGTATGTGCATCACATTGTCCCTGGAGATTAACCCAGTATGCCAGCATTAACTTCTCTTCTGATCCTTAAAGGCATTTCTCCCATTTTCACCTGCATCGCTGATACTGGAGATGTTTTGAATGCTCCACAACAGATTCTTAGGGCCTGAGCTTGTAACACATCTAATTTCTTGAGGTTTGACTCTGCTGCTGACATGTAAGCTACACATCCATAATCAAAGACAGATCTCCTAAGTGCCCAGTATATATTTTGCAGAGATGCTCTACTTGCTCCCCATTCCTGTCCTGACAAAGAACAAAGTATGTTGATGACCTTTTTACAATTATTCTCAACTTTATTCAGATGAATTTTCAATGTGAGCTTTTCATCAAACAAAACTCCAAGAAAACGTACAGCTTTTACTTGCTCAAGAGGTTGCTCATACAATTTTAAGGAGATGGGTGCGATTTAATGCTGCCTTGAGAAACAAGTTTTTGCTACAGATAATTTGAATCCCCATTTATTTGTCAATTTTTCTAAATATTGCAGCTTGTATTTTCTTATTGACATAAGATATTTTGCGGCCTTTAAACCACAAAGCCCCGTAATCTGCGTACAAAGATTTCCTTATGCTTTGTTCAGACTGAGAGAAAATGTCATTAATCATTATGTTGAATAATAATGGATTACATACCCTAGCTTATGGGGTTCCATTCTCCACCGTATGTTCTCTGAAATACTCTTCAACTACTCTCACTTTTATTTTCCTGTCAAAGAAAAAGTCCTGAACCCAATAATATGTTCTATTGCATATTCCTAATTACTTTAACTTAATAAGTGGTGGTGGTGAAGTGGTCTAAGCACCATAACTGGTAATCTGGTAATCAGAAGGATGCTGGTTCGAACCACACAGCCACCACCATTATGTCCTTGAGCAAGGCAGGTTGCTCCAGGGGGATTGTCCCTGTAATAAGGGCTCTGTAAGTCGCTTTGGATAAAAGCGTCTGCCAAAGGCATAAATGTAAATGTAATAAGTAACCCTTCTTTCCAGAGTATTTCCTGTTAGTCTTTAATTTCCTGATGTCTGATTCTAAGAACAATACAGAGTCCATTATATTCCGACCCATACAGAACCCACTTTGATAGAGAGACAAAAGAGCTTTACATTCTAGGAAATATGCTAATCCCTCTGTGACAATTCCTTCCATGATTTTACATAAATAGGAAGTTAATGCAATAGGTATGTAGCTAGTTGGTTCTGATGGGTCTTTCCCTGGTTTAAGAATGGGTACTGTTATTGCTTGTTTCCACACTGAAGGAAGTTTCCCAAACTCCGTTAAACAGTCTTAACACTATGTCCAGTGTGTTATCTGTCATGTGTGCCAACATTCTATAACATACTTCATCTTTCCCAAGAGTAGTCTGACGAGCACTAATGATTGCTCAAAGATATTTAAAGGTAGGTCTAACAGATCTTCTGACAACTCCTTTTTCTCTAAAATACTAGGGTGCTTCATAAAGTTTCTGTTTCTACACTGCCTGGCTTTCTCTGTAGGATTATCTGAGCTGTGAACTTTCCTAAATGTTTGTGCCAGGAATTCAGCCTTTTCTAAGTTGCTGACAGCCATTTTGTCCCAACTGTTCGTCACAGGTAACTCATAATTTATTCTGATCCCCCCATTCTTCTGATCAAGCCCCATACATCTGAAAGCTGTACTTCTCTCGGCTAAATGAGCGTGAGGCTCACTTATAAAGCCAATGCCCCGCCTACTCAGATTATACTATTCTCAGGTAACTATTAATAACATTGCCCTTCTACATACTTCGCATATTATTATGCATATAATATAAATAGTATTCAAATAATACATAAAAGCATCCATCAATTGACAGAAATATAACTTTTCTTTCCCCAAAACACAGAAATAATTAGGACAGTCCAGCGACCGGAGGAATCACGCAGGCGCGGGCACACCCTCAATAAGAGGACCCATGATCTTCCGCTCCTGTTTGGCCCCACTATGTTACCGTACCCCGGAAGTATGGACGCAGAAGATGCGACATGACAAACAATTCACAACACAAGATGAAGACAAATTAAATGTACAGATCAGTAAATAAAGATGCACCCAAGGGAACACATGCATTTTGGAGGTAATGGTGTAAATGTCTAGTAGAGGACAGAAGTATGAATGCTGTCTCGGCCTGAGTAAATAATTACAGGATTTTAATTATTCACTTTAAACACAGAATATAGTGCATATGTGCAGCTATGTTTAAAAATTTTTACATTTGAATTAGGCCTACATTTAGTCATATTTTCCCCAGTAGACTACAATACATAAGCCCAGCACTTCCAGCGGCTAGCCAGCACTTCCAGCGGCTAATGTAAAAAAGCTGCTCGGAATCGAATGGTGTGTGGGTTGATTTCAAATTATAACTAATAACAGTGACTCCACTGGGTTCAGTCATTAGTTCGAATGAGATTCTCATCAGAGTCTGTACCTCTAACAAAACACAATGAATGTGACTCATTCAGAAGCAAGAAATTAATTAAATGAAACATTTTTATATTGTTTTTCAGTCGATATTAGTAGCAATATTACTGAACACAGAATAATGCGGAGAGCAATAGAAAGACACAGAATGGATTTCTTAGTGAGAACTTCCCAGGATGCTGACTCAAGTTCAGTCCTCTCTATATATTATTTGAGAGGAAAGGAATAAAGTGTAGGTGTGGTTGGATGGGGAAATACAGCATGTCTGTTCTCTGAGCATGGCAGAAGGGTAATGTCCCTCCATATTTCTGCAAGCTTCATTAGCAGGGCAGTAAAGCAGTGGAAGGCCAGTGCTGACTAGCTCTTTTATATGTTCAAGTTCAAGTTCAAGTTCAAGTTCATTTTATTTATATAGCACATTTTATAACAGCCACTGACTGACCAAAGTGCTTTACAGAACTACAAAATTAAAAGACACCAACACCATGTGTAGTAGCACATCATAAAACAGTACAACAAGGTTAAGAACACCTTAAAACGGGAGACGTCCAAGCAGTCTCAGAGACTATCAGTAGTAGAAAATAAAAACAGAGAAAACAGTAACAGGTTTAATACTAGTATCACACTCGAAGGAGAGAAATATAAAATAGACAGAAAAAAATATATAAGTATAAATATATCTATAGAAACACCCATACACACACACATACACATACGTATATATATATATATACACATACACACACATACATACACACACATATATGTACACATATACACATACATATACACGTATATGCACCTTATTTGTAGGCCAAAGAGAACAAGTGCGTTTTTAAAAGTGACTTAAAAGAAATCACAGAAGGGGCTATCCGAACGTCCAAGGGCAAATTGTTCCACAACCGAGGCCCAACCACAGAAAAGGCTCGATCCCCTACGCTTAAGTCTGCATTGAGGGACTTGTAACAGATTTTTTCACCTGATCTCAGACTTCTTGACGTGCAGTAAGGTTGAAGCAGTTCAGTTAGGTAGCTAGGCGATTGGTTGCATAGAGCTTTGTACACAAATAACAGGATTTTAAACTCAGTTCGAAATGAATGGGCAACCAGTGAAGAGACCTCAGAATTGGGGTGATGTGGTCACTTTTCCGACCATTTGTGAGGAATCTTGCAGCTGCATTTTGCACCAGTTGAAGACGAGCTGTTTATGCTTTGAGATACCGCAGTAAAGTGAATTGCAGTTATCTATTCGTGTGGTGATAAAAGCATGAACAGCCATCTCAAGAGTTTTGTGATTAAGAAAAGGTTTGACTTTTGACAACAGCCGCAGGTGATAAAAACTAGAGCTTATTACAGAAGAGATTTGCTTTTCAAAATTTAAAGACTCATCCAGACAAACGCCCAAGTTCCAGCACACTTGCAGAACTAAATGCCGCTAGTCTGCCTAGGTCAAAGGTAACAGCCTGGGGATTACCAGTGGACCCGAAAACAATGATCTCTGTTTTGTTTTCATTTAAAAACAAAAAAATTTTATCCAGCCAAAATTTTACTTCATCCAGACAACCTAACAATGATGAAAGGGCAGAGGGATCATTTCTCTTGATTGGAACATACAATTGGGTGTCGTCTGCATAGCAGTGAAAAGATACCCCATGTCTTCTTAGAATGGTGCCCAGTGGTAAGATGTAGAGGGAAAAGAGAGAAGGCGCTAAAATAGAACCTTGAGGAAGGCCACAGGTTAGATGCGCAGCAGACGAAGAGCAATTTCCTAGCTTTACTCTGAAAGTACGACCCGAGAGATAAGATAGGAACTATTGGAGGACGACACCTTTTAGTCCCACATCATATTCTAGTCTTATATGCTGATCTCTACACAGGTAATCCCCCATAAGCCCCAAAATAGCAGCAGTGCCATCCATCACCCAGAGAAGAGGAAACTTTATCTTTATCCTGCATCTATTTAAAGGAGAAGAGAGAAACTGTGAATACCTGTCTGTCTATAAAGTGGAGATATAGTGTACAGAAGCGCAAGCACTGTGTCATTTGGAAAGGTGTAATTTTTTTGAATTAGAAAAAAAGAATAATAATAGCACACCTCTTCTCAACAAGGAGCACAATTTGAGGTATCATATCTGTCTCTTGCACAAAACGTGCAGGACGAATTACGTGCCAAGTTTCGTGGTATGTTCAAATATGCAATAGTAAGTGATGCTTGCTTTAGAAAACCTCTAATTGGGTATACATATGGAATAAACATATATGTATACTGCAAATGCACTAATTACTAGGAAACTGCATTTAAAACCAGTTCTCAAGAACATGATGATTACACTCGTACAAGTGTCTATTTTGCTGCCACATGAAAAAGTCACTGCTATGATGCTATGAAATTTGGGTGGTTGTCAGAGCACTGGTATGCAGTTACTAAGATGCTTTGAATGGTTTTAGTGTGTTGCTATGTGGTTTCTAGGGTGTTTGGGGTGGCTCACCCATAAAATCTTGAGTACTATTGCAGAGAACATTACTAGCAAATCACTCTTCAACAAGCAGAACCATTTTATGTATCATATTTGTACGATTGTAAAACAAATGGTGCAGGACAAATGTAATACTTAGGTTTAGGGGTTTATTTAAATCCCTAACCATGAAGGGATAGTGATCAGGAGGGCCGTCTTCAAGGAGAGGGACTGATTCTAGTGGCTCGAAGGGGGGTCTCTGAAGGCCAGAGAGGAACACTGAGAGATCCCAGGAGGGGAACAGGCTCAGCCGGGAAGGTTTTAACCGCCAGGTGCCTCTTAAGATCCTGATAACTAAGTCGTGCTTACCCAAAGACTTGCCGTCTACTGCGTCATGGTGGGCTGCGATAGCAGCTACATACACCTTCAAGGTGGAGGGGGACAGCCTCCCCTCCAAACTCTCCTGCAGGAATGAAAGCACTGACCTAATTGCGCACCTCTGTGGGTCTTCAGCCCAGGAAGAATACCAATTTGCGAACAAGCGCCACTTCAGGGCGTAAAGTTGCCTGGTAGAAGGGGCTCTGGCTTGGTTGACTGCGTGCCCGTTGCACACGGCACCCCAACCCAATTTGGAGGCATCTGTGATGACCAGGATGCGTCGGGACACCTGCTGCAAGGGGACTCCTGTCCGTAGAAAGCAGAGATCTGTCCAGGGTTTGAAAATTTGGTGGCAGGAGGGGGTGATGAACACACGGTGCGTGCCGCGGCGCCATGCTCGTCTCGGGACTCGACTCTGAAGCCAGTGCTGAAGCGGTCTCATATGCATCAACCCCAGCAGCGCGACAGCAGCGGAGGATGTCATATGCCCCAGGAGCCTCTGGAAAAGTTTTAAGAGGACCGCCGTGCTTTAACTGAAATTTCTCCTCCTGGCCCTCCACCGGGGGATGGAGTGGTCTGCTTACCAGCTCAGGAGCATACATCTTGGTCCCTGGGTCGTCCGTCTCAGGAACGCTTGGGAGCCTTGTGGGTCCTCGACGGGGTTTGTGAGAAGGGGGCGTGCTCCTCCTGCAGGGTGCTCAACGCTGGGTCTGAGAGCTGGGCCCGGGTTGAGGCGGAGCTGTGTGTTTTTTAGGCGCTACAGGGGGACGCCCTCAGTGGGCAGACAGGGCACGGCCCATGCTGGATGTGCGGCGGGGCATGATGTGATATATGGCCTCCGTCTGTTTTTTCACCGCAGAGAACTACTGGGTGAAGTCCTCTACAGTGTTGCCGAAAAGGCCGAACTGGGAGACAGGTGCATCGAGGAAGGGTGTTTTGTCCACTTTGTGCATATCGACCATGTTCAGCCACAGATGTCGTTCCTGAAAAACGAGAGTGGCCATTGCCTGCCCGAGTGACCGCGCTGTGACCATCGTGGCCCTGAGGGCGAGGTTGGTCGCTGAGCGTAGTTCCTGCAGCACATTGGGATCAGGACTACCCAAGTGCAGATCTTTAAGAGCCTTGGCTTGGTGGACTTGCAGGAGGGCCATGGCATGCAGGGCAGAAGCGGCCTGTCCAGTGGTGCTGTAGGCTTTGGAAGTCAATGAAGACGTCATCTTACAGGCCTTGGAGGGGAGCACAGGGTGACCCCGCCAGGTGGTGCCGTTCTCGGGGCACAGGTGGATCGTAACCGCTCTGTCCACCTGGGGGACCGTCGTGTACCCGTGGGCTGCTCCGCTGTGTACCTGTGTACCCGTGCGCCACTCCGCCGTCGAGAATAGTGAGAGCGGAGGACCAAGAGGCACGGTGACGGGTGGAGAATGGTGTTCTCCATGAACTCGTCAGCTCATCATGCACTTCTGGGAAGAAAGAGGGTGAAGAACCAATCATCCAGCCGCAAAGGCTGTGGGGAGGACGGAGGGTTCCAGTCCAGCCCCACACTAACAGCGGCCCGGGCAAGCATGTTGGACATCTGGGCATCAGCCTCAGACAGGGCATGCTGGACCGAAGGCGGCAGCCCAGTCGAGTCATCCACGTCAGACGCCGGACCACTCTCCGATGCAGTGGCGAGCTCATCCGGCTCAGGGGGCTCAAAAGGATAGGCAGGCTGGCCGTGAGGCGAGCCGCTGTTACCTTGAGCCCAGACTGAAGTCAACAAGCGTGTTGGGGAGCGGGTGGTTCGCGGGGTCATACCCGGCGCAAATCGCCTCCATCGCCAGCTGGGTCGTCCTCAATCCAGTGGGAAGAAGGAGCAACACAGGGGGCGGCTGGAGTGGCGTTCTTTCTGAGGAAGGTCGGCTCTAGAGAAAATTTCTGAATGAAAAAGACACATTTTCCTCCCTTTATACCCGTATGTCCAAGGGCAGGACAAGCAAATTCTGTCTGGCTATTTCTCTTTGGCCTTTTCTCATAGATCAGAGATGCAAAAGGCTTTCAAGAGAGACCCCTAGTGACGCTTCTTTGACACAACATCGAAGTGTGCGACAGACGGGGAATGCTTGTTATTATTTGACTAAATTTCAAATAATAAAGGCCTGAAATATCCCAAATATCTAAATTATCTTTAAACAGTAGGCAACAAACACATTAAGGCTGCAACTAACGATTATTTTGATAACCGATTAATCTAATGATTATTTGACTATTCTGTGATTATTGCAACAATTAATCATTAGCTCTTAACGGATTCAGCTTGTGTCCTGACTTAAAAGGTTGTATTAAACATGCTTACTAACAGTAAAGAGGACAAAATTCTCTTTTAAAAATACCTCTAAATGACATTCACTGAAGTAAAGGGGAAAATACATTTTATTAAGTTTAATTCAGTAAAGAAATTCACTGCAAATCCTATCGTAATCAATTGTTTTGTCTTGTTTTCCATTTAAAATTGTCTAAACATCCTTAAAACAAGATACATTTACTTGAGAAGCAACATATAATATATTAGACTTGCTTTAAGAGAATGCATCTAAAATATAAGTGTATTTTGTATAAGTGTTTTTTTTTTCACTTTGTAATACTTCTGCTAGTTCAGTAAATACAAAATATACTTATATTCAAGATCTATTCTCTAAAAGCAAGCCTAAATATCTTATATGCTGTTTCAAAATATGCAACCTTACTTCTTAAAACCTATAACATGCTTTCGAAAGACCTACAATATGACAGAGGAGTTACACAGACTACTTTTATGATACTTTTGAGTCCTTTTAATTCTTTAAAGTGTGGGGGAGATGTATATGTGGGTGAGTGTAAGTTTGTAGGTGTGGATGTCTTGTCTTGAGGTTGCTTCAGGGCCAGCACATTCAAATCATTGTGCAAATCACATTCGAAACGATCTCTGACTTCACAGCTTCAAGTAGAAATGTAGGCAGTCCTTGACTGAAAGGAGGCTTTATATAGTATTTTCTCCAGGAGTGAGATGTGTGAAGAGAGTGCGATTCACTTAAATTTTCATTGTGAGAGATGATATTTTAAATCTCTTACTGATAGAGCAAGGAAGAAAATGCAAAGGGCTTCAAGATGAATGAAGCGGAGTGATCGGCTCCAAAGCTACAAGATGAAAACATAGATAGCAAAAGGGGACCAGCCACTCTGACATTATCCAGAGCTGCTGTCAAGAATTTTAAAAGTAAGAAAGGGGCAAAACTGCAGATATAACAGTCACAAGTTCTCTGCTACCAACAAACAGCCTGTTATAAGAGATATGAGAGTTCTGAAGAACTCAATGCTCTAGTATTGCCCTAGTTATACTTAATTTGTGACGCAAATGCTCAGCGTCTGCGTACAGTCGAACGTGAGCCTGTCAAAATATACTCCATCTAACTGTGTGTGCATACACAGGTGGTTGGGCACATGCACACTATGACTGCTATGAGACACCAGACTTTCTCTTCTGGAGTTTAGGCCCATAAAGATATATTTATATGCCTTCAGACTCAAGTTATACAAATGCAGTCATCTCCTGACCTCCTCACATTGCTCTCTTGACGGGCACATCCAATGTTGTTGTTTTTACCTTCATATTCAGCAGCTATTACATCTTCTGGCACTTCTTTGTGACAGCAAATGCTTAAATATAAGTGTTGCAACCTTGTGGACACACTAATTATTGCAAATAACTCAAAGACGCAGGGTTAGAAAAATCAGGCTGTGTGAGTTCAGTGCTTGAGCAATCTGCTGATGACAAGATTTGCATCATGTGTCCTGTACGTGGATGCTCAGCGTTTATGTCTGATCGAAGTATACTTTAGGCTTTAGCTGATAAGCACTTTTTGTGTCAAGCACAGATTCTAAAACCAAAAAGCATGAAAAAAGTGCAATTGAATGAAAAAAAAAAAAAAAAAGACAACCATTGACCTGCCGATGTTTTGGTGCAATAAAACAGTCATGCTTTTTTTTTTTTTTTTTTTTGAGGATGCACTAATGGAAGTGCTGTCTACAAAATAAGACATGAGCAAAGAGTATAACAAGTTTTAAACAATGTAGCAATTTTAAGTTTATGGTATTCAAATTGCATCTCTTTTCAGTTAGTGCTGGAGCGGGTTTCAAATCCTGTGTGTAAATTACACCTGCATCCCAAGCGAACAACATAAGAATTGTATTGTTCTTCATACCACTTGCCAATACAATCTCACATCTGTGGCATCAAGTCAGAAGGAAACAGGAAAATATAAAGAATCTAGCAAATCTAAGCAAAAGAGGGTTTCAACGAGAGAGATCAGAGAATTGAATGGGAAAAAAGCAATGACAACCACTTGTCATGGTAGTTAAAAGTAAATTAAATTACAGGTGTCAAGGGAAATAAATATTTTCCCTGCTTTCCAGCCATTCCATCTCATCTAGATAAGAACAGCTGGCAAATGAACCCCAGAGTGAAAGCCATCTGATAGGCGAAGCATAAGTGTGCTGTGTTAGTAATTGTATGTATGTGCGTATGTGTGAGAGTGTGTGTTTGGGTGTGTGTGTGTGTTTGGTTAGGTGCATGAGTTGTTGGGTAAAGTGGAGGAGAGATCACAGGGTCTTGATCAAACACATTTTTTGCTTGAGCGATTTGCCTTTGAAGCCTAACACTCCTTTAAACAATTGCAGTCTTATCAGAGGGAAAACATTATTCTAGTTGATTAAACCTTGATTTAGATCTATATTACTCATGTTGTGGCAATTACTAGTAATTTAGGTCAGCACAAGGCAATTCCTGTAATGTTTACATTAATGTGCAAGAAAGGTCCTCTGGACAGAGCAGAAACACAAGGTAGGAATGTCTGTACAATTTTGCAGCACTAACTTAAATAGATGTCTTGATATATTGTATGAGGCATTGCCCAAAGTAAGCCAGAAAAGATAACTCTTATTGATTATTCCAGTAAAACACTTCAAACTGTGG
The DNA here is from genome assembly GCF_025860055.1 of Xyrauchen texanus. Lineage (NCBI taxonomy): Eukaryota > Metazoa > Chordata > Actinopteri > Cypriniformes > Catostomidae > Xyrauchen > Xyrauchen texanus. Next base: position 19,351,775 of record NC_068295.1, on the reverse strand, counting down.
CTGATGGATACCTCTATTATAATCTCAATTTAATAATAATAAAAAAAGTCCAACAGAAAAACTACAAAGGTGATGCACCAGGGAAGACTGTCATGATTAGGTAAAGGTGAGTGGGATCCAAATACATCATCTGCGGCTGTAACCATAGGTAAAAACATAAAGCCTGTGTCTGAAAGCCTTCGCAGCTAGTACAGTGGTATAAAGGCAACAATGCATGTCCAAAGTTATCAAACACAGCCCATGTCCCCACTTATATAAGAACTAAAACTAACAGTGTAGGATATGTTTATGACATTACAGTGTTGAGCCAGTTTAGAATCGACACAGCATCAGAAACCAGGCTGTGTTTTCTTTGTTTGGCACTGGTAGTGAGAGTACCTACTTGGGGAAATGTGCACCACTGTAACTCATCCATCAATTCAGAAAACTACTCATGTTTAAAATATTTTTTTCCCATTAAGATAATGAACTCTTGTAAAAACAGCCTTCGATTTCTATTCATTTCAATAGAACAAAATAAATACTAAGACAATCTGATATATTCCTGATTCACAAAATGTTTTGAGCATTTTTTATGCAAATTTAACCTACAATTTAAGCATGTCCCTGAATGCAATTTGCCATTATATGAGAGCTTTAGTAAGAAGAGGTATTTTACAAAATGAAGCAAAAATGCCACTTCTTCAAATTAACTGAACATCAATTAAACTTCTATTAAAACAGGATAACATCAACAGGATCATTGAGGATCAGTAACCCATGTGGATTATGTTTTTCTTATCACTCATTCAAGAATATCACAGAAAAATAGATGTTATGTTCTTCCACAATAATATCTGTTTGTTTTACTTCTTACATTTGTAATGTGATATCTGTGATACAAATATAATCTCATTCTTTTTTAGAGAACAATGGGTAAAAAAATATATAAAATCTAAGCTATTGCAATATAGTAGAGTGCTGAGAGGGGAAAACTGTGACGGTAGCCAGAAATTCAGATGAAATTAAAAAAATAATAAAAGCATTTAACTGAATGATTTCAGCACAAAAAAATTGGCACAGTCATGCAAACAAACAGTTTTAAGACATTCAATTGTAAATGTCTAGGTAATAAAATCAGTACAATGGTCTCCGGATGGATGAATTTTTTTCTTGTTATAATGCTTTGATATGCTTTCTGGATTGTTATAGCTTAAAGGTAAAAGCCACTTTAAGGTAGAAGGTAATTCCCCAGGAACTCAAACAACTCATCTCAAGTTGTTTAGATAAATGTACCGATTTGGATTTATAGAACAATTTTTACTATTGCACAAAATAATTTGTTTAACGTGAAACCATCTCTACATTATTGCCAAAGAAATTATTAAGGAAATTGTATTGTATCATTTCAACAGACTGTGATGGTACGTTTTCGCTAAGTTATTTAGTGCAAATAAAAAATGCTAAAGTATTCAGACCAAAGTGACTGAACATCAGCACAACGTGAAGACAGCTCACGACTCGGGCGTGCAGCACAAAGCGTGTCTGTGGTCATGAGAGACAGACACAGAACATGGAGCATGAATGTCCAGAGTCTCCGTACGCCAACACAGACCGAAACTGAACCAGACAGGGAAGTTGGGATCCAGAAACTACTCTACGGAAATGAAAGACAAGATATCTCGCGAACCGGGTGCGCAGCGCTACTTCAGCGTGACGTGCACCCCTGTTGGCGAGAGTCAGACATATACTAATGACATGAGTGCATGCTGCCAAAATCAGTAACAGACAGACATGGAGCATGAGTGTCCGGATCCCGACACAGACCGAAACCAAACCAGACAGGAAGTCAGGATCCAGACACCATGAAACAAGACAGACCGAAGCGTGCGCTCACACAAAGACAGACAATGAAACACAAGACAGACATGGGACAATGATGCCATGGTCCTGTCAGACCAAAACCCAGACTGACAGAGTAACAGTACTGTGACAGAAATTAAGTTTGAGCAGATATACACATATAAAACTTACAATGTTTGTCTTCTGGGGAACTGGACAAAAAAAAATATTGAAGACTCGTCTTGCACAACACAGATTTTTGTCAAATAAAAATAATGCACTCTAGAATGAAAACCTCCCTCCCCCTAATACCACCCGCAACCAACTAGCGATGTCAACACGGTACAGAAAACTGTGCTTGTCAACCACTTTTCTGGTCTGTAATGCACAATGTACAGCACAATCTTCTAAAGGAGGCTTTCGTGTACAATATCTAAGCCCCTTGAGCATTTGTCTTGCTTTTCCAGAAATGTCTTGGCCAAAAAAAATATTGAGAAGCTCCCAGGAACCTTGCACTATATGCTTTCCCTGATTCAGGTCTTTCAACAAGCCAATCTTCTGCATGGTCGTGGCAGCCTTTCTGAACCGCATAGTACCCTTAATCCGCAGAGCTGAGTTTGAATACCTCAGAGAGGCTCATCATTAGATGAAATATCAGGTCTCCACAGATACAAGCTTAAAAGGGTCTCAGCATTTGTGATTTTTAATTCATGTACATTAATAACAAGCTGGTAAGGCAAAGGCATTCACCTAAAGACATATCAAACTGCTGAGAGCACACCTTTTCCTGCTAACGTTATCTCTCTCAACCTCTTTCCCTCTCTCTATCTATTGTTCCCTTTCTGTCGAGTCTGACAACCTTTCTTTTATGCATATTCTGTTTAAGATATAAATTAATGAATGACAGTAAATAAACTGAATAAAAATTACACATCACAATATGCATACTTTAAATTATTATTCAAAGTGATACAAAATGAGGAAAATTAACGTGCCAATTTTTCTTTGTCCACTTTCCAAATTGTAGGGTTATTTATTGCATCGAATTTTAACTGTACAAATTAAATACAATTTTAAAGGAATGGCACGCATCTGTAATTCTTGTGATTTTAACTTCAGTTAGTAGATTTAGGGTGTTTTCAGACTTGGTCTGTTTTGGACCATATGTGAACAGTCCAAACAATCTCACACACAATTAAAGCAAACCAAACCGAAACCATCTCAGGTGGTCTGAGAATGGTCTGCTTGCAGTCTGCGGTTCGGTTCACTAATTACGTGCATTGTGAACAAGAAGCATTCTGGGCTCACTTGATTTTCCTGTTCATGTAATTCCTAACATGTTTAACCCTGACAGGTTATCGTACACCAGTAATGATGACTTGCAGAGAACAGACTAGACAAGCTGCCTATTCTGTTTCTATGTAGATGATAGAGTAAGTTGCTGATCAAAACTATTTAAACTCCTCACAAAACAACCTAAATTTTTTTTTAAATAAACAATTCTTCAGTGTTCAGTGCAAATGAATACTCAAGGGTTTAACCGGACCACACTAGAATGGCGTGTGACAGATTACCATACAAATATTTTTCTATTGTCCAATGCTGTCAATAGATAAAACAATGATCAATCACATTTTTGTTGGCAATATTATTAATCTACCATAATCCATGATTTAATTTAATAACAACATTGAATTTTGCCTCTAAATACAGTATTATTACTCTACAGATAAAATGCCTTCAGTTTAATGCACTGCTTTTCCCTCTTAATTTATAAAAAACAAGACATTAATACAAAATAAAATACAGTTCTTTTGAGACAGAAGATCAATAAAATATATCTTATTGAACTAGACACCTGTACTACTGCTAATTATTCATTTTAAGGGTATTGCACATGTTTACTACACAAATTAATATGTAGAGATAATTGTTCATTTTAAGCCATTTACATTTAACATAGCCATAATAATAATAATTATCATACATTTTGTCTTTGTAAAAGTGGTCTGGGTTCCACAAAATCAACAGTGTGAATGCAAAATGGACTGTGACCCCTTAAAGGGTCAAGTGGACTAAAAAGAGATCTGAGCCCATTTTAGAGGTCACAAATAGTGTGAATGCAAAGAGAACTGGGTCCTTTTTCATTTGTTTACTTCTTGGTCCACTTAAAGGTGTTGATATTTGGTTCTTTTAAAGAGCACCCAAGTGTGAAAACTCCCTTAAATCAAACTGTCTTCTAAGCAGTGACAAAAACCAAAAGAGCACATCTCTGGAACTACTGAGCGGTTCTATTAAAGGTGGGGTATGTGATTTGCAAAACGGCCGGCAGATTTTGAAAATACACAACTCATAAGGTCCTACCTTCTCTCCTCCAACGCTGGCCCTGACTCCACCCATTCGAAAAACATGGACGCGCAATCATGCACGAGCGAAAACTCAGATGCGCGAGAGCGAGCCAGGCTAGCATAGGTTGGAGTTTCTGCATGACGTCACCATTTACCTGCTAAGACCGTCAACATGGCACAACATTCAGCGTTAAGTTGCACCAGATATTATTAACATTCAACAGTCACATAAATCATTAGTATTGTTAGAAAATTGATGTTTTTGAAATGTAAATATATATTGTATAAATATAAAATATATAAAAATATATTGGACGTCCTGGTTGTCACCGAAGTTTATGGCTAAATATAGGGCTGACCGATATAACGTTATCAGATGAGATTGTTATGCGCATCTCGTCAGTAAAGCACATAACATAAAGTGCATTCATTGATTAGTAAATCGCCATCAGCTGCTTTCAGATGGAGCGGCGTATACTACACAGAGCCGTAGTTCACTAACAAGCTGGGCCGTGATAATGAAGGGTAAATTGCCCAGCTTGTCAGTGATGAACTACAGCTCTGTGTAGTAAATGCCGCTCCATCTGAAAGCAGCTGATGACGAACGGACACGCGCGCCAGGGTGGTGGGGGAGGGGGCATGGTACGACCGTTTGATTGACACATTTTCTGTCCAATGATTCTAGATGGTCTTGAAAATGATCGGCTGGAGTTTTTCGAGTCCTGCCCGTTCCACAGATGATTAAATTGCTTAATTTTCATTTCAGTGCTTCTAATTTACAGCCAGTAAGTGGGTTAGGAATAGGATTTCAAGTTATTTTGAATAAATGGTCAAAAAAGAAAATCACATACCCCACCTTTAAGTGTGCTAGATATTTTCCATCCATTAGTTGGTTGTTAGGCCACATAATACACCCTCACACATAGACAAGTGATCACCATCACACATGCACATGGTTGTGCATACAACATATAATTAACTTACTATATTTACAGTTAATTCAATTTACATCAAAATCAATGCGATTGTTTCTAATCTTGAGCTCTAAATTCAACTATGGGAGCATTGCAATCTTTTCAGACACCACTTAGCATACCACAACAAAATATAACACAACACTCACCTATTCAAACAGTTCTAATGGGGGACTTTGTGACAAAACCACATCCTGACTGTAGCTCAAAACATCAGCAAAAACGTTTTTGAATCTAATGCAGTGCACCACGTCTAGACAATAATTAAGAAAACAAAGTATGCAAGTCAGAATATATGTCAAGAAATTCTTTTGCATTTTAAGTTTGCGATGTGCCATGGTGGTCAACTAATCGACTAGTCTTCCAACAACTGACTAGTTGACTAGTGGGGTTGACTACTAAAATTAATATTTTAGTAGTGGTGGTTTTAATGGGAGACACAATTCTCATATCAAATGAGAGACGCAACTTCTTACAGTGTTTTTGTGATTATAGCTTGCTGTGCTTAAAGGGTAACTAAACACCTGCTCAGAGTCTGACTCCACCCACTAGAAATATTTTAAAATGCAGGAAAAGTGGACAGACCCCAGCGGGGAAAGAGGGAACGAACCGAGTGCAGGGCTGAGCGGGGGGTTGGGGGTCTTTTATCGGGGTCTTGTAATGCATTGTTAATGCGCCGCTTTGATAGCTGTAACAGCAGCAGTAAATTATTCCATTTATGTACTGCTGCTGTTACAGCTATCAAAGCGGCGCATTAACAATACATTACAAGATGATCACTGTCGGATGTTAAATCCTCTGCTGTGAGTAATGTTCCAGTATTTGTGAGGTGCTTTGGAGAGATTAAAGAATTTTGTGGACTCTGTCTGAAATGGCTTAAATAAATAGTTGCAGTAAAATATGTTTAAACTGCTTGATGTTGTGAACTAGATGTGTTCACGCATTAACTCACAGTTCTGCGCTTTTGAGTGTGCAGCGATCACCATGAGATCCACTTTTTCTGTTTACATTGAAGTGCATCATGAGGAGCATAAGTCATTTTGTGCCACTCTATATTGAAGCCTTTCTTATTTAATTTTGCTATGATAGTTTTGTGCAATAAGATGTTATAGTTATTTAGCCTATTTATTTGTTGCATACCCGTTATTTACCATGTTGATATGCTGCACTTAGCATCCATATATCCCTCTGAAACATGTTTGATCGGGGTCTCGTGATCATAACGGAGCCTAATTTTCCACTAGTCATTCAAACAACAGACCAACTAGTCCATTATGAAAATTGGTAGTTATGCACATCTCTTAACTAACTATTTTACTGTGTTAAGAACTACTGTAGTTGTTAAATTGCTCTCTATAATGTCAGAGTCTCTGCAGGTGAAACCTAGTGTTTGGGCCCTGGTGTAGTGTTGAGATATAGAGCAGAGAGTCTGAACTCTGTGTGTATATATTGGAATGAGGTGGCTCAGGTTTGTTTGAGTGCGGAGGCTGCAAGCTCTTGTGTTGTTGTGCAGAGAGACACATGCACTACGTAATGGAATCTCTATAGTCTCGTGTCTGGCTCCCATAGAGCTGTCCCATCCATCCTCATACAAGCGTCTGGACGCCTGGACATAATCACACTTTCTTCCTCAGCCTTGAGCTCCTCGCACTGACACAGGAGCCAGAACAACACACACCCTGCCACTGCTTACGTACAGAAAAAAAAATGCATGCACATACACACATTCTAGCAAACAAACAGGGATATATATATGATCCAGTGACACCTTTGTTTGAAAAGGGCTTATAGCAAAGGTCTCTGTGCAAGCATTTTCTCTATCCCTTTCTATATCTATTTTTCTATTGTTTTGCAAAAAAGAAAAAAAAGAAAACACACACAAACCAAAAGGCAATATACAGATATACTCTATATTGCTCTAATTCAATGATGACTATATCTGCATAGTCATAAAACAGTACTTAATGTATTAATAAATGAACAAATGAATGGGGAAAACAGTCAACACTACTCCTAGTCAAAATGTTGTCAGAGCAGAAGGAAGTATCTGTCTTTGAAATCCACTGAGGAGCTTTAACAAGCTTACAAACTACACCAATTTAAGGCCTGCAAATTCCAATTCTACCACTAGTCTCCCTTGATTGAATGTAGCCTAAAAGCTAACAGCTGATTCAGAGTAACCACTGACCTGCCAGTGTGCTTTTAGAAGATAACAACTTTTTGTTCTGTATAGTGCAATATTGATTGTAATAACAATAACAAACAAACAAACAAACAAAAACCCTTATACACACCTAAAACTGTGTTCGAACATTTTTACTTCTACATTTTAGATGGCACTTAGCTTTACTCACACTTGTTCTCAGCCTAAGAATAGGTTTCCACCTGTAGAGTTGAGGTTTTGCAGAAAGTCCTTATACAGTATAGAGATGGTTTGGCTATGTATTATGCTAACTAAGGACATGCGCTCCCTCATTAAGAATCTGAATGCACCTTGTAAAGGTGGCTGCTCCAAATCAAATTTGGGTTTTTAATACATGTAAATTTAATTTCAATTGTTCGGGTGCCAGACAAGTCAAAACTTGTCAAATAAAAAAAATAAGTTCAGTTTCCCCGAAAATAGCTCAAACCACGGTTGCACGAAAATGAATCCCTTCCAATACCCACAATAACATAAGATGGGGCTTAAATGACACGCATTCACAGATTAAAGGGTTTCAGTCAAAAAATGGTTATTTATGAAAACATTTAAACCAAAACCAAAGACAAAAAGTTACACGAAGGTGTCAATTTTTCACACAGAGTTTGTATTTTTTTTTTCTTTGCCTCACATGACAAAAACAGTCAGGAAAGTAAGTAGATTGCTTCAAGTTCAATTCAAGATTTCCCAAACAAAACCAAAAGTCACGAGAGTCCTTGATTCATTAATGTCTTAAGTTCGTTATTTTTTTCAAACTCTGCCTTTTGTGGTCAATTCCAACCAAAAGAAAAGAAATGGAAAACAAACCAAAGAAAAATAAATAATCCAAAAAAAAAATATATATATTTTGGGTGTGCGTGTGTGTAATGGGCGTGTATGAATGTGTGTGTGTGTGTGTGTGTGTGTTTGTGTGTGTTTGTTTGGCCACGTGAAGCAGTCTGTGTAGCGGCCGGAAATCCAGGGCCGGGGAAAGGTTTGGAGATTTGGCGTGAGGTTAAAAGATGATGGACATCAAGACTAGTACCTGAGGCAGGCGAAGCAGGCTGGATAGTGTTGCACCAGGCAAGCGAAGCGAACCATGCAGAGCTCAAATCCTCCGTCACTTTGGCGATTGCACCCAATCAGCACATACACAGAAATTTCAGCAACAATAGCAACGACGTCCTTCAGGTAACTTGTGTCCCACTTCGATAACCTACTCGTTTGTTTGTTTGTTTGTTTGTTTTTTTTCTCTCTCTCTCTTCCGTTTCTAGCTCTCTTTTATATTAAATTCCCTCATTGGTTTACGCCCATTAGAAAGTGAAAAGCTGGTATAGATTTCTTCCATATCGCTGCAACCTGCTGTAAATCATGCAGAAAGTTTGCATGATAGCCTTTTATGCACACTTAAATAATAATAATTTGATTAAATTATTATTAATTGCAGAAATGGAAATTTGAGTCCCTTTTAACATGCAAAAAATTGACTTGAGGCTCGACTTAACCTCTTCAATTCTGGGGCATTTTTAAGCTGCCGTCAGCAATGTTTCACACTAAATTAAAACGCTCACCATTTACGCTGTGGACTAATTGCCAAAAATCGGTCTAATCTTTTTTTCAGAAAGCTTCCCAAATAATAATAATAAAAAAAAGACTCCAATTATTCATAAATAAAATAGTATGCTTATGTATGTCAATCTTATGATGAATATAATTTTTTGTTGTCCTAACTTTGTAAGCATATAATTCTGGTTATGTTCACACTGTCTCCCTCCAAGTACAATATCCATGACTCCACTAGATGGCAGCAAGTACTAGAAAAAATAACCTTCCATCACAAAATGTAGATCTGAAATGTAGGTGGCGCTCTAACGCATTTTAGCCTCGCACATGTGCTCGTCCATAGACATTCAGTCTAATTTTCAGTTCATGCACCACCCCCATTGCTTCATTGAATATCTTGGCCTCTGAGTGGACTAGAAGCTCAATCTAGGTGTCATTAGAAAGCTAAAATCCTCTAAAGACTTTTATATTTGTATTAATAGTTCTACCACATGATCTCTGATTGGCAACGTGAATGTTTTCAGTGTGTTTTTTATAAAAATGCAGATGTGATGGTATCTATGAAATGTTCAGATTCTAAGATTTTAAATTATACCCCCATATGCCTGACTTATGTATTCAGAGACTTAAACATTTTAAGCATAAACATTTGTCATGACATAGCGCCCCCTGTTGGACCCACCAGTGAGTCTGCAGTGTTGAAGGTTGAAGACTAGATTAGAGACTTGTGAACAAAAGACTTGACTTAAATTGTGACAAAAGACTAAGATTTGAGACTTGACTTAGATTTGGACATGAAAGACTTGAGACTTGACTTGGACAAGAGACTTTTCAAGAGAATTTCTCTGAGTAAATGAGACTCAATCTCTTAAAAGTATGTGAAAGAAATTACAGCTTGCAAGTAAAATAAAAGACAAAAAGAGATAAAGTCAGATGCGATAAAGATGTATATAGTGGACAAGCAGAGAACAAATGATACAACCCAAAGGGAGGAAACAAGAAGCAGAAAAAGTCAGCAAATGATGTCAGCAGATTAAGTGTGAACAGAGACGAAGTGTGTGAAACCTGCGTTTAGAGCAGCACATCGTGAGCAGTGATAGAAAGTGCAATTCAGCAAGAACCACATATGCATGCTGATGTATCACTGTCAGCTCCAGATCTCTTTGGGACACTTGAGGGGTCACTGAGGGACCAAAATTGCCCTCATTTCCTTCAAACAACTACAGTGGAACAGTCCCATGACAATGAATGACAGAAGTAGATAATAATGTTTCTCAGTCACTCTACACAGTTACTGTAAGTACAATTTCCTGACTGAAATCAGCTATTTAACACAGAACAAAATGCCTCCATTTCAGATACGTTTAAAAAATATTCAATCTTAAGCCAAGGTCATGTGAAATTTTACGGTTGACTTGGAATCCGATGTACTATATGGATAGGCCTTCCATTTAAGCTGTAATTTATGCTTTCTCTATAGACTGCTCTAATTGATTCAGACTATATAAGACTGCTTATTCACTGTTTGGACACAGTCAGGTCCCTAATACAGCCATAATGGCTTATTTTATGTCAAGCTCTTATACAGTATTTGTGTGTGATTTAGAGAGAAAGAGAAGAGAAATACAGCAGGGGCGAGAGTATGTTCTCTATAACACGAGGCATTGGGGAGAACATTGTAAGCTGCTACCATTAAACTGAACAAATAACCATGTCAGTCTTTCAAAGCCATTATCACATTTTCCACTGATTGCTGCCTCTCTCACTTTCATTCTTTCATAAAGCTCAGATGAGAGCATTTACCTCATATTTATGGCTCCGGATTTGCATTAGTTAGAAAGCGCTGAGTTACTACTGTTAATTATTTGATTAGCTTAAACACTTCTAACTCCAGCAGTCTTTCCCTGATAATTGGCCCTGCTTTGGGGCAGTGGTGGCTCGGTGGTTAAGGCTCTGTGTTACTGACCAGAAAGTCGGGGGTTCATGCCCCAACACTGCCAATTTGGGCCCTTGAGCAAGGCCCTTGACCCTATCTGCTCCAGGGACACTGTATCATGGCTGACCCCGCACTCTGACACCAGCTTAGCTGGGATATGTGAAAACAAAGAAATGTCACTGTATATATGAAAAATGTAATCTGTAACAATAATAAAGGCTTTCTTCTCATTGATCTATCAGCAGTTTAAATCCTTTTTTCTGCAGCTTATAAAGAAAAGAGAGCAAAAACATGATCATAATATGTTTATAGAACTGTTGTTTAAAACCAATATAACACTCAAGTCACCTTTTCACTATTTTGATACGACTGTTGAATTTCCCCCCTTAATGGCAGCCAAGATGAACTTTCAATTTGCTTGAAAAGGATTGTGTTTGTTGCAAGGGAGAAGGCACTCATAATCTCCAATTTGGAAGCCAGCATATTACCTCCTAAAGTCATTGGCCAGTTTGCATTTATACCTTCTCATGACCGACCGACAGAACATTGCATCAGCAGCATGGGAGACCCTGGTTCTCGTACTGTGCTGAAATAAGGAAGTAATTGCATTTGCATAATTAGTGATGAGCGCATCTTTTTCGCTGCGTACACTGAGACACCATTTTTGACAGCGAATATTTAGGTTTCCGAAAACATTCTCCCAAGTGGATAAATTTGAAAATGCAGACTTTGCATTGTAATATGGACAGGGGAAACGGAGATATCTGAAAACTATGACATATTTGTTGTCACGCGACACAGTCACGTGATCAATTCATCCAAAATCAATCAAGATGGCGGACCATGTTGTTGTGCCTGAAATTCACTTTGAGTTGACAAAAAGATAAATGTTACATTGTACAGCATTCACATTGCATTCCTTCAAAGGTGATTGGAAGTTTACTCAGAATTGCTGTCCGGCGATAGAACATGGGGACAATGGAGTCTCAGACTGTACACGGAAATGGGATTTTTCGCACAGAAGAAAGTTTTCATACATTTAAGTGTGGATGAGAAACTTTAGTAAAATTATTGAAAACACCAGTTTGGTCAGAATGCATTTCGAAAATTAAAAATGACTGATGGTTAAGTTTAGGATTAGGGTTTGGGGGAAGAGTTAATAAAATATGGATTCCTCTTCACTGTATTATATTGTTTACAGCTAAAAACAACTTGATTTAAAACTTGATTTAAATCTGTTGGCATTTCACCCTGAAACTGAAGCTTACACGTGCCTTTACGTTCAAACATCTAAAGCCACTGGCTTTAGCTCAAGAAAAATGAACCTATTGTTTCCAAATTCACAGTTTAAGCCAATTCGATATTCAATTTTAACTTGAAAATGTCAATTATTTTCAGACTTTTAGGACCTCAAACTGAACGGGGGGGATTAGCCTGGGTAGCTCAGCAATTATTGACGCTGACTAACACCCCTGGAGTTGCAAGTTAAAATCCAGGATGTGCTGAGTAACTCCAGCCAGGTATCCTAAGCAACGAAATTGTCCCGGTTGCTAGGGAGGGTAGAGGCACATGGGGTAACCTCCTTGTGGTCGCAATTAGGGGTTCTCGCTCTCAGTGAGGCGAGTGGTAAGTTGTGCATGGATCGCGGAGAGTAGCATGAGCCTCCACATGCTGCGAGTCTCCGCGGTGTCATGCACAGCGAGCCACATGATAAGATGCGTGGATTGACTGTCTCCACCACCCGGATTGAGATGAGTAACTGCGCTACCATGAGGACCTACTAAGTAGTGGGAATTGGGCATTACTAAAAAAGGAAATAAAAAAAAAAAAAAAATCTGATATGATCTCACCATTTATCAACAGGCTGCTGAGGGCAGTAAATGCAATAAGAATTGCATTTCATATTTCCAAACATTTCTTCGTCAAAAGTATTTAAAAATCATAAATGGAACCATCAAGGAACCAGAATCGTTAAGAGGAATCAGAACCAGAATTATTAAATTCTTTATGTTTCTCATCCTTAATTAGAACTTTTGTCTGTGTGATATTGCTTAATCATTCTCAGTTCTATATTGCTGCAATATTCTCTTGGGGGTTCGAAAATCTTAAATATGCTTGGAAGAAATAAATCCATCTTGATTTTATCTTAAATGCCAACATCTGACCTGATCCAGTGACCTCTCTACTGCTACCAGAGACTGACCTTTCCTACTGAGCGGTTTTATGACTTATTGGCAGCAGGTAGGTGACCTCTGCATCTGTTTTATTTTCCACTTCCTGGTATTGGGAACACAGTACTTGCCTGAGCCTTTAAAGACCTGCTACATCTGGAAAGCATTTCAGCACAAGCACCTATTCCACCACCCAGCCCCATGGCTGTCTTTGCCACCTGGACACACACACACGCTTTAACAGAGAGCAAGCTCATACACCGAGCCCTTGTTAAGCAGCCAGCGGGCTACATTGAGTGCTATTTCACCAGGCTACCGAGGCAGTGAAACAGCTAATAAAATGGCCATCAGAAACCCAAATCTGTGGAGCTCAAAGGGCCGCCCGGGTGAGGAGTAGGTCAAACATTTAGGGGCATGGGGAGGATAGACTTTTTCTGAAGAATGCTGATGAGGACTGTCATGATAAATAAAACCACAAGACAGCATTTGGATATTGGTTTAAGTCACATAAATAATTCAGAGAAGATGAAAGGTTATGTATTATGCACATTTCGTAAGTATGATGAAACACGTAAGCCTGACAAGGGCAGATGGTATGAAGATGCGTGGTGACTTTTGGATGTTTGTGGCCCAGTAAAATAGAGCTGTATGTGATCTCTCACTCGTGGCGCTTGCAGGAAAACATCCTCTTGCAAGACCAGCAAAGTAGCCATGGAAATTACTTTGGTGGTGGTGGTGCAGGAAGTGGATTTCCAAAACGTTGTCTTGCAAGTCACTATAGATGTTTTCACATTTTAGTCTTTATGTCTGTGCGTGCTTTAAAATTATTTTTACGCCGAGCATGCTTTTTCAAACGTGGAATAATTATCTCAGGTGAATCAGGTCCCATCTTTCACCGTACCATATTGACATGTTACTTTTTTAAATCAAAATTGTATGCTTTTGAGTAAGAAGCCTAGAAAATGACTATTTTAGGCTAGTTATGCAAATTATTTTTACCCTACTGATAAAGAAGGCTATTTTCAGCGATGTGTGCTGACTGCATCTATGGGTCAAACCCTTTTATTCTGTGTGCATTTCATGTTTAGAACAATACATTAGGTTTCTACATTTCTCACAGGCTTATTTTTTTCTATCCAAGCTATTTTTTTTTACATTGTAACTGTTATTTTTTAACAATCTTAACTGAACAACTGTCATATTAGATCATAGGTTAATGCACTGTAGGATGTAATTTTCATTGTAGGATTATCCATGAACAAAGCCATCAATTGGCTTTGTTGTGAATGAACACAACATCATATTCCACAGATCAGAGAGAACCCACGCCCAGCAATTAGAGAGTCAAAATCCATGGAACCTAAATTGCTGAAGGAGACTGTCTCTCCCATACCTGCTTAATCTCAAACTAAGGTTTGTAATGACAGAGCTGACCAATAAAGAAGATCCTTCTTTGTTCCACAAACTTAAACCCTCAGCATGATTGTCTTGAACAGAGCTAAACCAGGTTTTCTTTGAAAGGTTTCCTTTTGATATCCTCATGAGATCCTCATCCCAGTCCCAATACTTGTGATTTGACCCTATAAAATATACACCATACCTAGCCTTGCTTGATAATTCTGAAAATGACTATGACCTTTGATCACTTAGTATAACTTACAAATCAATTATTATATTCTTTAATATGGTATGATTCATCTCATTCTTCTAAGAATGGTAACTATTCAACTGGATATTATATCTCGACAATCAGGTTTCTCATAACTTGTAATGTATTATCCATTTCGTAAAACCAATGAATTAACCAGTATGATTTGTAACCAGGGATTTTCATGTTTTGTAATTTACACATATAATATTCATGAAAGAATGTCATATTTAGTATATACATGTTTGCTTGTTTATGTAGAGAATGTTGATTACAACGAATGTCATGTCTCTTGAACTGTTGTCAAGATATAAAACTGTTGTTCATGATTAAACATGCATTATTTTAGAGCGGCAGATTGTAAGAATCCTCCACAGGGGATCATAAATACATATTGGAAATGGACAGACCAGTTGACCATGTGACTCTGAAAAGTCACTTGTGACTGGCTCAGGACAGCTTTGGGGTGCAGCCAGTTTCAGTTCAATATTTTCCTACCCAAGAAAGAACTTCCTCTTCTGTTGAATTTTTCTCTAGCAAAGCTTTGTTTCAAAATTATTGATCATTTATTTCACATTATGTCACTTTAAACACAAACCTGTTTCATGTTGTATGTGTTAGATTAGTATATGTTTAGAATAGCAATAAAGTTTGCCTGTATTTAATGATAATTATACTGTGGTATATTTTGATAAATAATCTCATCCCTGTTTTTAAAAGATTTAGCCTCAAAGCTATGCCGAAATATATGTGATATTATTTTCAATAAGCCATGAGAATAGTATTACTCCAATAAACGAATTAATCATAATTCCCATATTAAAGCTAATTCCTTATGATAGAAACTGTGAGCGGAAAAAACAAGACGTATTACGATTTTAATGGTGGAGAATTTTATTCAGAAAAATAATCTAGTTATTTGTCATTTATCTAATTTATAATGGTTGTCGAAAGCGACTAATTCCATTATAAATTTTCTTACAGAATAATGTAGAATAAGGACAGTTTAATTTAATTCCTAGCTCACACATACCGTTTCCTACATATAATGGTGGGAGAATTGCAGCAATTTAATCCATGCTGTGTACATTTATACTAGCAAATTTATCTCAATTGATTTAAATAATTATGCCTGTATTCGTCAACGTCAATTCATTAAAGGGGTCATGAGATTCTCTTTATTTATAATTGTATTGTCTTCCCTGAGGTCCATTTATAATGTTAGAAATGTTTTTCTTTGCATTAAAACAGTTGCAATTTAGTAATATATGATAATTTTGCACTCAGTCTCTAGCCATCCATCTGACAAGCTTGGTTTAAAACTTCAACGTAAACGCCCACTATTATGATTGGCTAACACTGTGCAGCCCCTTGTAGCATCTGGACCAATCAGACACACAATTATTAATTATTTAATGAATAAGCCAACAGATGTCTCAAGACTGTAACAAGCAAAGGTCCAAGTAGTCCCAAGTAGACTCCGTTACGTCTACTCCCCCACTGATCATTTTAAAGCATATTGGTCTTCTTGTAAATCAATGTAAATGTAATGATTCAATCTCAGCTCCATGCTAAGAAAGAGTTATTTTTGCATGGGCACGAAAAATATCCTTTCTGAGAATTGATAGACTATCATGGACGAACAGATAAATTGATTGTAATATGAATTCAGCTACCTCAAGTTAATTCTATTAACTGATCCAAAAGTTCATAATTAATTATAACGAGTTATGATTAATTATTCATGTTTCCCTTTTAAAGATATTTTGACAGTGGTAAATTTTGATAAATAATCTCATCCCTGTTTCTAAAAAATTTCACTTTAAAACTATACCTATATTTGTAATATTATTGTCAATAAGCCATGAGAATAATATTACTCCTATAAGAGAATGAATCATAATTATCTTATTAAAGCTAATTTCCTACAGTAGAAATGGTGAGCTGATACAACAAGATTTTAATGTTGGAGAATTTTATTAAGAAAAATAATCTAGTTATATACTGTTTATTTGTGCATTGTGGAATGCACTGACATTCATATGCATCGAGGAAACGGTTTTCATTAGCGTTGACAAATCACTGGTGTTGGTTGCTATGGCCACAAAAGTTCACAGGAAGTCCTAAAGAGACTCTTCCGGGCAACTAACCGCACATGCCATATTGTCAACACAGTACAGCCAAGCTAATAGCATAGCACAGCACCACTAACCTAACAAGTTAGGGAACTTTCCTTGAAACCCCTAAATACGCTACACCCTTGAATAGAACCAGTTTTTAAACTCAATTGGAAGATAATGAACCAGCTCAACATCATTGTAAAACTAAATGTCAGTGTTTACATATAACACACATCCACATTGCATCCAAATATATTAAGGACATGAGTCTACATGCTGTCTACCATGGAAGCGTCTGCTGCAGTGTGTCGCGTCTGTACTGAATTGGAGGCATACCTGTGGATGTATTTAAAGGCCTAACTTCAAACTCGTGAAGATGCTGGAGGAAACAGGTAGACGAGTCCTATATCGACATAACCTGAAAGGCTGCTGAGCAAGGAAGAATCCAGTGCTCCAAAACCACCATAAAAAAGCCAGACTACAGTGTGCACATAGGGACAAAGATCTTACTTTTTGGAGAAATTTCCTCTGGTCTGATGAAACAAAAATGTTACTTTTTGGCCATAACGACCACCGTTATGTTTTGAGGAAAAAGGGTAAGGTTTGCAAGCCGAAGAATACCATCCCAACCATGTAGCATGGGGGTAGCAGCATCATGTTGTCTGCTTTGGTGCAGGAGGGACTGGTGCACATCTCAAGACATCAGCCAGGATGTAAAAGCTCAGTCACAAATGGGTCTTCCAAATGGACAACGACTCCAAGCATACCTCCAAAGTTGTGGCAAAACGGCTTAAGGACAACAAAGTGAAGGTATTGGAGTGGCCAACACAAAGCCCTGACCTCAATCTGATTTTTATGGGCATAATTAAAAAGCTTGTGCGAGCAAGCAAGCCTACAAACCTGACTCAGTTACACTAGTTCTGTCTGGAGGAATAGGCCAAAACATATCATTACTTATTGTACCACCCAAGTTAAACAATTTAAAGGCAATGATACCAAACACAAAATTGTATGTAAACCCACTGGGAATGTGATGAAAGAAATAAAAACTGAAATAAATACTTCTCTCTACTATTATTCAGAAATTTCTCATTCTTAAAATTAAGTAATCACTGGCTTCTGTTAATGGCCAACCACACTTTCACTGGCTTCCTCTATTTTCTGCGCTTTTGCATTTGTCACTTCTTACCGGAGCTTACACTATGCCTACGTCTCACTCCAGAATTCAACTCTCTTGTGAACGCACAGATGGCCGTTACCTGAAGCCAGTGATTATAGTTTATAAAGTTATAAATATGGATATTTTTCTTACAAAAATGCATCGCTTCACTTCAGAAAGCCTTTATTAACCTCCTGGAGCAGTATGGATTACTTTTTTTGATGGATTGATGCGCTTTTTTGGGCTTCAAAATCTAAGGTACCATTCATTCTGATTATAAAGCTTGGAAGAGCCAGGATATTTTTAATATAACTCTGATAGTGTTTGGCTGAAAGAAGAAAGTCATATACATCTAGGATTTCTTGAGGGTGAGTAAATTATGGGATAATTTTCATTTTTGGGTGAACTAACCTTTTAAGACATGCCAATCTATTGCATACTGTGGCAACTCAAAAACAAACATAAAGACAATGTTAAGCTTTATTTATTTAGCTTTCAACTGTGTTTGATATAATGGCAAGTGATTGTATAGTACCAAATTAGCCATTTAGCATGATTAATTAAGGACAAGGTTTTGGAGTGATGCCTGCTGGAAATGGGGCCAGTCTAGATTTGATCAAAAACGTTTTGGGGGGGTCTCTCTTGAGCGCCGATATTCACCTCTGATCTTATTGAAAAGGGCCAATGGGAGTTGGCAGTCAGTATTTGCATACCCCGCCCTCGGACATACGGGTATTTAAGCAGGGCAAATACGGGAGTTCATTCAGGACTTTTCTGAGGAGCCGGAAATGGTCCGGCCACAACAGTGGCTCGGTTCAGCGACATGGCGGAGGAAAGACACAACGTGTCGTTCCCTCCCTCGGGGAACGGAGGTTACATACGTAACCAAACGTTCCCCTTCTGTCGCTCTCTCCACGTTGTGTCGGAGAAGTGACACTAGGGGACCCATTCCAATCTTGCCATGCGCTGAACCTTGTATGTGGACTGCCGATACAGAGGCGGGCAGGGATTTCATCCAGTGCCACGCATCGTCTGTACCTGGCTGCATGTACCCTTCCCCAATGCCCCATAAGAACATCGGAGTCCTTCTAGTTACCCTGGGAGGGAAACAAGGCGATGTTTGCCAACATGGAACGGGCCAGCCTGGCTGGGCCTCTTTTCTCTCTATGTTTCTCGCATAGAGCAATCACGGCCGGGGCCCTTACACGCATATAGGGAAGGGGGTCTTACCCAGACCCTGCGGAGACCACACCTGCCCTTTTTCTTGGGGAGGAAAAGTGGTAGACCCGTCACACGGCCGTCTTAGGGCTCGTGTGGAAAGTATGGTGCGGTGGTAGATCCAGCCTCGAAAGGGGGGAGTTGCTACAGCACGGCAACCGAGGCAGCTGTAACTGCCTAAGGGAGACACGGGGGTCCGCTCGGAAGGGGACAGAACCGTGGAATTACACACAGGGGGAGTCCGAGCAGGAGGCCTTACCTGTGGAGCACCTATACCAGTACAGGGTAGCCATCAGGGTACCCGCAGTGGCTTGGGTCAGCGAGTTCCTCCGCTGAACCGCGGACCCGGAGGGCTGGGGAGGAATCGACCAGGGGCCCGACTCAGAGTGGGGCGCCCTGGGAAGAAGGCGCACTACTTTACCTTGACGTCAGGAAAAGGGCGCTGGGCGCAAGCGATCCACCTGGCCGGTCGGTCTACGTGTTACCGAGTTCTACGGGCTCGGACCTGAGAAAACACGAGACGCAACCGACTCAACACGGAGGTTGTAAAACCTCGCGAAGGTGTTGGGTGTTGCCCAACCCGCGGCTCTACAGATGTCTGCTAGGGAGGTGCCCTTGGCCAGTGCCCACGGCCAGTGCCCACGAGGACACAACACCCCTTGTTGAGTGAGATCGGACCCGCAAGGGTAGGGGCACGGCCTGGGTGTGATAAGCCAGTGTGATGGCGTCGACAACCCAGTGGGCGAGCCTCTGCTTGGAGACGGCATTCCCTTTCTGCCGTCCCCCAAAGCAGACAAAGAGCTGCTCAGAGCGTCTGGTGCTCTGTGTGCGGTCCAGGTAAATGCGCAGGGCGCGCACTGGACACAGCAACGAAAGGGCTGGGTCTGCCTCCTCCCGGGGCAGCG
This sequence comes from Xyrauchen texanus, assembly GCF_025860055.1. Taxonomy (NCBI): domain Eukaryota; kingdom Metazoa; phylum Chordata; class Actinopteri; order Cypriniformes; family Catostomidae; genus Xyrauchen; species Xyrauchen texanus. The sequence continues at coordinate 19,331,733 of NC_068295.1, read as the reverse complement.
CTTGCAGGTTCACTACCTGATCTCGAAATGGTGTGGTAGGAACCTTGGGCACATAGCCCGGTCACGGTCTTAGGATCACAGACGTATCTGCCGGACCGAACTCCAGGCAAGTGTCGCTGACAGAGAACGCTTGCAGGTCCCTGACCCTCTTAATGGAGGCGAGCGTGATCAGCAGGGCTGTCTTAAGAGAGAGGGCCCTGAGTCCAACTGATTCGAGCGGCTCGAAGGGAGGTCTCTGGAGTCCTGCCAAGACTACCGAGAGATCCCAGGAGGGAACTAGGCCTGGCCGGGAGGGATTCAACCTCTGGGCACCTCTCAGGAACCTGAGGATCAGGTCGTGCTTACCCAAAGACTTGCCATCTACAGGATCGTGGTGGGCGGCGATAGCGGCAACATACACCTTTAGGGTGGACGGGACAGCCTCCTGTCCAGCCTCTCCTGTAGGAACAGAAGCACTGACCTAATTGCGCATCTCTGCGGGTCTTCGGCAGAACACCAATCTGCGAACAAGCGCCACTTTAGGGCGTAAAGGTGCCTGGTAGAGGGGGCTCTAGCTTGGTTGATGGTATTCACAACGGTCGCCGGTAAGCCGGCTAGCTCTTCCACGTCCCGTCCAGGGACCAGACGTGGAGGTTCCAGAGGTCTGGGCGCGGGTGCCAGAGCGTGCCCCGTCCCTGAGAGAGGAGGTCCTTTCTCAGGGGAATTCGCCAGGGAGGAGCTGTCGCGAGGAGCCTGAGTTCCGAGAACCAAGTCCGAGTGGGCCAGTAGGGGGCCACCAATGTGACTTGCTCCTCGTCCTCTCTGACCTTGCACAGCACCGGTGCAAGAAGGCTCACTGGGGGAAATGCGTACTTGCGCAGCCCCGAGGGCCAGCTGTGTGCCAGTGCGTCTGTCCCGAGGGGAGCCTCTGTTAGGGCGTACCAGAGTGGGCAGTGGGAGGTTTCCTGGGCGGCGAACAGGTCTACCTGGGCCTTGCCAAACCGTTCCCAAATCAGCTGGACCGACTGGGGGTGAAGTCTCCACTCCCCGCCGGGCAGGCGTTGTCGTGATAGCGCGTCCGCTACGACGTTGAGCTTGCCGGGGATGTGAGTGGCTCACACAACTTGAGTTGCTGCTGGCTCCATAGGAGGAGACGGCGGGCGAGTTGTGACATGTGGCGGGAGCGTACGCCGCCTTGGCGATTTATGTATGCCACCACCGTGGTGCTGTCCGATCTCACGAGGACATGTTTGTCCCGAACTAATGGGAGGAACTTCCTGAGAGCAAGAAGGACGGTCAGCAACTCCAGGCAATTGATGTGCCAATGCAGCGGGGCCCCTTTCCAACGGCCCGCTGCTGCGTGCCCGCTGCACATGGCACCCCACCCGGACCGGGAGGCGTCGGTTGTGACCAGGACGCGTCGGGACACCTGCTGCAGGGGCACTCCTGCCCGTAAAAAGCAGAGGTCTGTCCGGGGTCGGAGTGTTTTGAGGCAGGCGGGGGTGATCCTTACCCGATGCGTGCAGCGGTGCCATGCTTTTCTCGGGACTCGAGTCTGGAGCCAGTGCTGGAGTGGTCTCATATGCATCAACCCCAGCGGCGCGACCGCCGCGGAGGACGCCATATGCCCCAGGAGCCTCTGGAAAAGTTTTAGAGGGACCACTGTGCCTGGCTTGAAGGAAGCGAGGCAGTCCAGCACCGACTGAGCACGCTCGCTCGTGAGACGTGCTGTCATTGAGACTGAGTCTAACTCCAACCAGAGAAAAGAGATGCTCTGAACCGGAGTGAGCTTGCTCTTTTCCCAGTTGACCTGAAGCCCCAAGCGGCTGAGGTGCCGGAGCACCTGGTCTCTGTGTGTGCATAGTAATTCTCGAGAGTGTGCTAGGATGAGCCAGTCGTCGAGGTAGTTGAGAATGCGGATGCCGGCTACTCGTAGCGGGGCAAGGGCCGCCTCTGCGACTTTCGTGAAGACGCGAGGGGACAGAGACATGCCGAAGGGGAGGACTTTGTACTGAAATGCCTGGCCGTCGAACGTGAACCGTAAGAAGGGTCGGTGTCGTGGCAGAATTGAGACGTGGAAGTACGCGTCCTTCAGGTCCACCACTGCGAACCAATCTAGATGCTGAACGCCAGCCAGAATATTTCTCTGCGTAAGCATTTTGAACGGGAGTTTTAACAAGGCCCGATTGAATACTCGCAAGTCCAGGATTGGTCGTAAGCCGCCGCCTTTCTTGGGTACAATGAAGTAAGGGCTGTAGAAACCCTTCCTCATTTCGGTTGGAGGGACGGGCTCTACCGCGCCCTTGGATAAGAGGGTCGCGATTTCCGTGTGCAGGGAACTGCCGTGCTCGCCGTTTACTGCGGAAAAGCGGACGCCCCTGAAGGGGGGCGGGAGCCAGGCAAACTGAATTGCGTAACCAAGTCGAATGGTCCGGTGCAGCCAGCGTGATGCGTTGGGAAGCGAAAGCCATGCTTCCCAGCTCTGCGCTAGGGGCACCAAAGGGATGAGTATTTTGGACGTACCCGGCGGGGCCTCGCAGCGGGCGGAACAGGTAATGCAGCGTCGGGCGGCTTCATTGCGGCCTGAGGCTGAGGTGCTGAGAATAGACTCAAAGCACTTACCTTGCTCCGCACGCCCGGCAGGGGGCGGGTTCTTGACTGAGGAGGAGGTCTGATGTTGGCGTCCTCTGGACTCGCTCTGAACCGGCCGGCCAGGGGACAGTCGTGGGCAGGCGGAAGGCGGGATCGCCGCGTCCGGTGTACCGGGACTGTTGTGATCTGAAAGCACATTGCCGTGAAAACGGCATTTGCGAGCCAGGTGACCCAGAGGCAAAGGAAATAGCTCTTTTATTGAGAATGTGGGTACCACAGCCCCGTCAGGGGTGTGGCAAATGAAAAAACAAAGGATTCTCCTCCCGGCCCTCCACCGGGGATGGAGCGGTCTTACTACCTCCGGAGCTAACGTCTTCGGCTCTGGGTCGGCTGTCTCAGGAACGCTTGGGAGCCTTCCGGGTCCTGGAGGGGGTTCGTGAGACAGGGGCGCGCGCCGCCTGCGGAGTGCTCGACGCTGGGGCTGAGAGCTGGGCCCGGGTTGAGGCGGAGCAGGAGCTGGTTTCCTCGCAGGGGATGCTCTCAGCAGGCAGACGGGCAGGGCCCGTGGGCGGCAGGTCTGCGGCGGGGCATGATGTGCTGAAATGGCCTCCGTCTGCTTCTTCACCGCGGAGAACTGTTGGGCTGAAGTCCTTGACGGTGTCACCGAAAAGGCCAATCTGGGAGACAGGTGCGTCCAGGAAGCGGTTTTGTCAGCCTCACGCATCTCGACCAGGTTGAGCCAAAGATGGCGTTCCTGGACCACTAGGGTGGCCATCGTCTGTCCGAGTGCCTGCGCTGTGGCCTTCGTCGCTCTCAGGGTGAGGTCGGTCGCTGAGTTCAGTTCCTGCAGCACATCAGGATCAGGTCCACCCCCGTGCATGTTTCTGAGAGCTTTGGCCTGGTGGACTTGCAGGAGGGCCATCGCATGCAGGGCGGAGGCAGCGCGTCCAGCCGTAGTGTAGGCCTTCGCGTTAAGTGAGGATGTTGTCCTACAGGGCTTGGATGGGAGTACGGGGCGACCTTGCCAGAAGGTAGGGCTACCGGGGCATAGATGGTGCGCAACTGCCCTATCAACCTGGGGAATCGCGTCGTACCCGTGGCGCTCTCCGCCGTCGAGGGTGGAGAGAGTGGAGCAGGTGGCACCTAGACGAGCGGAGAGCGGGCTCTCCACGTAGACGCCAGCTCATCATGCACCTCCGGGAAGAAAGGGACCGGGGATGCGAGGCCGCAACGGCGCTGCCCCCGGGAACCAATCATCCAACCGAGAAGGCTGTGGGGAGGATGGAGGGTTCCAGTCCAACCCCACGCTCAAGACGGCCAGGGCAAGCATGTCGGACATCTGAGCGTCGGCCCCGAAGGCGGCAGTCCAGGGGAGTCCTCGGCATCAGACACCGCACTCTCCGATGCAGCGGCGAGCTCATCTGCTTCGGACTCGGGAGGATAGACAGCCGGGCCGTGAGGCGAAGCCGCTATCGCCGCGAGCGTGGACGGAGACCAGCGAGCGTGTCGGGAACGGGAGGTTCGAGGGGGTTACCCGCGAAACTGCACCCGCTGCCGACCCCAAATCGCCCCCAGCGCCAACCGCACCGTCCTTAATCCCGTGGGAAGAAGGAGCATTGCGGGGTGCAGCTGGGGTGGCTTGCTTTCTGTTGAAAGCAAGCCGCGACCACAACGTGGTCATGGTCATGTTCTCGCAGTGAGAACATGAACTATCCACAAACGCCGCCTCGGTGTGATCGCGGCCCAAACACACGAGACAGTGCCTGTGGCCGTCTGAAGTGGAGAGCACTCTACCGCGATCCAGGAACGCACACAGGGGCGGAAAGGCATCTTGAAAAGACGCGCCCTTAAAAGGACGCTCAACGCCGCTGTGTTTGCTCTTTTAGAGAAAATTACTCTTTTGGTAAAAACTCTTTTAATACACAGTGTGTGTGTGTATGCGTGTCTCGCGCTGTCGGCGCTCAGGGGCAACAATGCACGCCGTGAACTGAGAAGGAGAAAGCCGCTGTTGTGCGCCGTCAAGATCCAACAGCATGCAGATCGTCAGAGGAAAACAGGAACGTTTAAGTGGCGTGTAACTCGCAGCAAACTGCAGACAGACCATCGGCTCGAAGAAATTTTCTGAATGAACTCCCGTATTTGCCCCACTTAAATACCCGTATGTCCGGGGGCCGGGTATGCAAATACTGACTGCCAACTCCCATTGGCCCTTTTCAATAAGATCAGAGGTGAATATCGGCGCTCAAGAGAGACCCCCCCTAGTGTCGCTTCTCCGACACAACGTGGAGAGAGCGACAGAAGGGGAATTACTTTTTTCAAATAGTTATGGTGCTGTATTTTTACATCAGTAATGTACTCTGTGGTTACTTGAATGCCACTTTGGTTAATTACAGTACCAATTTCCTTCCGAAACAGTGAGATCTGTACATTATTCCAAACTTTTGGCCATCAGTGTAATATATATATATACAGTGAGGAAAATAAGTATTTGAACACCCTGCTATTTTGCAAGTTCTCCCACTTAGAAATCATGGAGGGGTCTGAAATTGTCATCGTAGGTGCATGTCCACTGTGAGAGACATAATCTAAAAAAACAAATCCAGAAATCACAATGTATGATTTTTTAACTATTTATTTGTATGATACAGCTGCAAATAAGTATTTGAACACCTGTCTATCAGCTAGAATTCTGACCCTCAAAGACCTGTTAGTCTGCCTTTAAATGTCCACCTCCACTCCATTTATTATCCTAAATTAGATGCACCTGTTTGAGGTTGTTAGCTGCATAAAGACACCTGTCCACCCCATACAATCAGTAAGAATCCAACTACTAACATGGCCAAGACCAAAGAGCTGTCCAAAGACACTAGAGACAAAATTGTACACCTCCACAAGGCTGGAAAGGGCTACGGGAAATTGCCAAGCAGCTTGGTGAAAAAAGGTCCACTGTTGGAGCAATCATTAGAAAATGGAAGAAGCTAAACATGACTGTCAATCTCCCTCGGACTGGGGCTCCATGCAAGATCTCACCTCGTGGGGTCTCAATGATCCTAAGAAAGGTGAGAAATCAGCCCAGAACTACATGGGAGGAGCTGGTCAATGACCTGAAAAGAGCTGGGACCACCGCTTCCAGGGTTACTGTTGGTAATACACTAAGACGTCATGGTTTGAAATCATGCATGGCACGGAAGTTTCCCTGCTTAAACCAGCACATGTCAAGGCCCGTCTTAAGTTTGCCAATGACCATTTGGATGATCCAGAGGAGCCATGGGAGAAAGTCATGTGGTCAGATGAGACCAAAATAGAACTTTTTGGTCATAATTCCACTAACCGTGTTTGGAGGAAGAAGAATGATGAGTACCATCCCAAGAACACCATCCCTACTGTGAAGCATGGGGGTGGTAGCATCATGCTTTGGGGTGTTTTTCTGCACATGGGACAGGGCTGACTGCACTGTATTAAGGAGAGGATGACCGGGGCCATGTATGGCGAGATTTTGGGGAACAACATCCTTCCCTCAGTTAGAGCATTGAAGATGGGTCGAGGCTGGGTCTTCCAACATGACAATGACCCGAAGCAGACAGCCAGGATAACCAAGGAGTGGCTCTGTAAGAAGCATATCAAGGTTCTGGCGTGGCCTAGCCAGTCTCCAGACCTAAACCCAATAGAGAATCTTTGGAAGGAGCTCAAACTCTGTGTTTCTCAGCGACAGCCCAGAAACCTGACTGATCTAGAGAATATCTGTGTGGAGGAGTGGGCCAAAATCCCTCCTGCAGTGTGTGCAAACCTGGTGAAAAACTACAGGAAACGTTTGACCTCTGTAATTGCAAACAAAGGCTACTGTACCAAATATTAACATTGATTTTCTCAGGTGTTCAAATACTTATTTGCAGCTGTATCATACAAATAAATAGTTAAAAAATCATACATTGTGATTTCTGGATTTGTTTTTTAGATTATGTCTCTCACAGTGGACATGCACCTACGATGACAATTTCAGACCCCTCCATGATTTCTAAGTGGGAGAACTTGCAAAATAGCAGGGTGTTCAAATACTTATTTTCCTCACTGTATATATATATATATATATATATATATATATATATATATATATATATATATATATATTACATGCATAATAAATGCACAGCCAAACAGATGTGTTTTCAGTCTGGACTTGAATGTGGCTACTATTGGAGCACACCTTACCTCTTCTGGCAGCTGGTTCCAGCTGCAGGTGTCATAATAGCTAAACACTGTCTCTCCTTGTTTTGAGTGAACCCTTGGAATTTCGAATTGACTTGAGCCTATTGATCTGAGTGGTCTGTCAGGTTTACAATTAACAAGCCTGTCTGCAATTTATTAAGGTCCTAGGCCATTTAGTGATTTTTAAATGAGTAATAGTACCTTAATTTACATTTTAAATGTAACTGGAAGCCAATGTAAAGACATGAGGACTGGAGTAATATGCTGAGGTTTTTCTGGTTCGGGTAAGCATCCTGGTAGCAGCATTTTGAATGAGCTGCAGCTGTCTAATGGTCTTTTTGGCAAGATTGGTAAGAAGTCCATTGCGGTAATCCACCCTACTGGTGATGAATGCATGAACAAGTTTCTCCAAGTCTTAACTGGTGCAGGAAATTTAGCTCATTATTGGTTAAAAGAAGAATGATCTTATCTCTAGAGAATCTAACAGAATTCATATTTAACACCCAATCAACATATCTGTCCACCAATATGTTGCAACTCGCATCTTTATCAATTCTGGGAGGAATATCACTTTGTGGCCAACAAAATAATATCCTAAATTTAGCATAAACAATGGTTTATAAGCAAGTAACAGGATCAGACCGTTTAAGACATGAACTTTATGAGCATGAAGTACAAGACACTTCTCTTTGAAAACAAACAAGACTTTATTAGTTTATGTATTAGGTTTAGAATATATTAATCTAAGTTTATGAGAATGGTAAAGAAAAAGAGATTTGGAATACTGGAAATGCAGAATACCGAGTTATGGCAATGTATGGTATTTAGCAAACCATGACAGAATGTACCATCAGTCTATCCGTTTCACCTTCATATTAGCCCACAAATAGCATTATAGATTTTTATCTAATACATGGAATTTAACGAGACATGGAAATACTGCACTTGGTTACTTGGTCAGTTGATGGGTTGTTTCTTTCATTGTGTAAGCGGTCTGGGAGTCAAGCCAAAGATGACGTAAGGGGTCAGAAAAGCAAATCAAGAATGACGAGTCAAGAGATGATTGAGCCAGGTTTCATTCACAGGAAGGTTGCTGCGGTGTGTTTAAGGGCCGAAGGAAGTTGAGTCGAGGTGAAAGACTTTGTGGAAAACAAAGACGGGATGATAAAGCTAACAGCTCAAAATAAAATGTAGACTCAGCATAGACTTTATGTTCAGCGTAGATTCGGTGCTCAGCGTAGACTTTGTGTTCAGCATAGATTCTTAGTAGGTGTGGACTCTCTACTCAATGGTTCGTTCAGTGTCATGAGGTTTCAACCATTCTGATTGGGAACAACCCAGAAGACTTCTGACCAGTCAGAAAAGAACTTGACCATGGGGCATAAACAGTTTTCTGCCTTAAGAGTATTAGCATAGCATTCTCTTGCTACATGCTTTTCCTTAGTTTCCTACTCTGACAGTCCTAAACTTTGGTAGCAACAATACAATGCAAGTTATAGGATTTTACACAACATCAACATTCTGGAAATTAACAATGGACTTCATAGATACCAAACATGAGGGTAATAATAATAATTGCAATGGTAACAACATTCATGATAAGCAATTAAAAGAGTAATAAGAATAAATTCATATTGTTAACCCACTGGGGTCGACGGACAAGCCGGCGCATCCTGCTGGATTTTTTTCGTCATTGCAGCGGAAACAACATAAAATTCTCCGTCATTTTGGGACATACAGATAAGTGTAAGACATCATTAGAGACTATAAAGGGTCTACATTTATTTGGGTACACTCACAATAACAACAAAACCATGTGCTTTTGTAAAATAAAGAAAATAGAAAGGGTGAGCTTTCAGCAGTCTCTGTTTTCACAAGCATATTTCTGAAACAAGTCACAAAAATGAACTGAAACTCTGCGAATACTTATCACACAAACAAGAAACATATGCCTAAAGAAAGCTTAAAATGTCTCCTGCAATGTAATCTGTATGAAACAAAGCGATGTACAGTTTATCCTGGCTCAACTAATTATCCCTAATGTGTTCACACCCATGGGCAGAGGGTGCTATTCATACGGTAATGTGCTGAGGCGATCAATGCAAATGGTAAACGCCTCCGACTGTGTCTTAAAAACATCTAATTCATTCACTTTTCTGCGCATTTGAAAGATGCATGAGGACACCAGCGAGGAAACTCCTGAATGGTGACGAAGAGTTAACATTTACCTTGGAAGAAGAGCAGGACTTTGATGAATGTTTGTATTTTGAAGAGAGACTTGATCCAGCCGAGGATACAATTTAGGATGAGTAAGTCATTTAGTTTTACTTACATATTAGTTGACATGCTATTTTATATAAACATATACTGAAATTTATTGAAATAAATTTTAATTTTAAATATGTCCTAATAGGCAAGTTTACTTAAATGTAAATTTTGTTTCAGCTAAAGAAGGCATTTCAATTGTATGCTGTATGAAGTAATATGATTTAAAAATAATATGCATGTTTAGATTATATTTTAACTAGTGTTTATGCTGCCTCATTATCATCAACAAAGATTGTGCATGCAAATATGTGTTCAAGTGTAAATGTGTCAAATGTGATGTAAATATGCCCATATTAGAAAATCAGCATATTATAATGATTTCTGAAGGATCATGTAACACTGAAGACTGCAGAAATTATGCAGAAAATTTAGCTTTGATCACAAATTGCATTTTACAATATATTCAAATAGAAAACTGTTCTTCTAAACTGTAAAAAGAGTTCACAATATCATTGTTTTTACAGTATTTTGGATCAAATAAATGCAGTCTTGTTGAGCAGAAGAGACTTCTTTTAAATGGTAGAATAGGTCTAAAATTAAGTAAAGTCTTTATGTAAAGAAAATATATAGTCAGATTACTTCTTTTAACTTAAAACTTGATTTTGATCATTAAGTCTCCACACATTCATTCTCTTTCTGTCACATTCCTCAGTGATAGGCCCAGGGGAGGGGTCTTTTGTCTCCTCAGTTGTGAAATACAATCCATATTCATGATAGTTCAACCCTCCTTGCATATGACCTTTCTAACACCAAAAATGTCTTACAAAAGTTAAATTACTATATTGTTTTGCAGTTGTCACATTATAGTTTTCACATCATGTTGTAGCAAAAACTCTAGGCTACAAGATCCAGTTCTCAAAAGTCTTGTGGACAAATGTTTGGTATGTGTTATATGGCCTTATTTAAATTACTTAAAAATTATTTTTTTTCAAAAACCGTGGATAAACGTTATTTTCTCAAAAATACAAACATGTACACACATGTTGCTCACATATTATTGTAGCCCAGTTTGTACTGAATACAGTGTTATCAGACTTACTATATGTTTTTAAGAAACTGAAAAAAGCACAAATTTCAAGGCATTTCAAAACTTCTCCAGGGCCCAAAACACCCTCAAACCCCAGAGGGTTAAAGCAAGGATAACATTACATGAGGTAGTCTGACAATATCTAAGGTAGATATACATATTAGAAAGACAATAGGTAAAATGTTAGTAAACCCAGTCTTGGAATTTCAAAGCTTCAAAGACCCCCGTCTTTTGTTTTAAATCAAGTTGTTTTGCTGTCTCCTGACCAACCATTTGGCACCCATTAATTGATCAGAGCTTTAGTCTCTCAACAGGGACTCCCTAAAGGGAGTGTGATCTTCCTCACAGTCCTTTTGGTCAGTGAAAGAGACACAGGATGCAGCTGGGAGACTTTCGGCACCAAATATATAGATTAATTGATTTATTGTTTGGAAAGGCCCTAAGGTCATTCTTCCAGAAGGTTCAAACATTGCTTTGTGTGTCCTTTGGAATGTTTTGTGCAATTAAATTCCTAAACTGGATAAAAAACATCTAATTCTCGCTATATTTTTTTAGGTGATTTGGTTATTGAAGATCTGACTCCAAAATGACACCAAGATTCCTTAATAAATTTTTTGTCTTAAGACCCCTAGAGTCAAGGTATGTGTTCACATCTGTCTTGTCGTTGTTTAACTAAAGGAAGTTTCCGAACATCCAAATGTTAATTTCATCAATGCACTGGCACAGAAAATCTATAGGGCTGTTGTCATTTGCTGGTAGGGCTAGGTAAATCTGGGTGTCATCTATATAACTATGGTACGCAATTTGGTTATTTTTCATAATTTGGCCTAGTGGGAGCATATATAGGTTGAACAGGGGTGGTGAAAGAATTGAGCCTTGTGGGACTCCACACGTCATGGATGTCAACTCAGATTCATAGTTCCCTCTGTTCACATAGTAGCCCCTCCCTTCTAGATATGACCTGAACCAGCTATGGAGATCTAGTAATGCCAGCACTATTATTTTGCCTGATAAATACTGATTTAAATACTGATTATAAAGATACTTTATAGTAGAAACAGGGGGCGGTGCTAAGTGATCAATGACAGAAAAAGGGGCATTGTATATGCAGATGTATTTGGTCCTTGTGACATCACAAGTTCCATGAATTCCAAACGTGCCATTTTTGGTTTAAATAAATCCTCTTTTTCTATTAAGAAGGAAGTTTTCAGTTCTGAAACAAAGTATGTTTTTATAGAATGATGACCTCTTATATGTCAAAAGATCGAGGAAAATTTGATTCCTCATGTCACAAACCCTTTAAGTGCATGTCATGTTCTATATTTAATGGAGCCTATAATGATCATAATGCAAGTCAAGCACATTGTAAATAAATGCCCCCTTTTCAGCTAAATTTTGTGCCAGATTTGGCAGTTGGAAGTATTTTAAATGGGTTGCTTAAAAACACAATGTTTTTTTAACTGTTTTCTGATGGTTTCTTTCTTTTTAGACTAGTCGTCTCCAGCACTTTCATTTAAAAGTCAGTGAAATTTGTTGTTTTGCACATCCCAAAATAGCATTTTTTTAAGTGCAATCTAAAATAAATCTAATTTACATAGGAAGAAGGTGTCTGCATTGCAAATAATGTCAATTACTTAATTTAAATATTGTGCAGTGTTTTTCTGTACATTTAGATACGATTGCTAATGACGATAAGTGAATCACATTCCAGTTTTGTGCTAGAATAGTCAAAAAGTGGCACAACTGTTACATTAATTTGCCCCATGTTCTTTTACACCATTTAACTGACATGTTTTTAGTCTTGCCCTCTGTTGCTATGGCGAGGTAAATGGCAGCAGTTGGCATACAGACATGACCTAGTGTGAGTTAGTAACAGCTGTCGCACAAAGACTTGCTGGGAGGGAAGCCTCATATCACAGCTAGCCAAACTAAGCACAGACTATGGCCAAGAGCAGAAAGCAGGACAGTGAAATTACATTCAGGCCCAACTGCCACAGAGAACAGAGAAGGGGAATACAACCACTTAACACTCAAATTCAATTCTGCTTTCAGAGAGATACAGGAAAAATTTCTAGGAAGGAATAAGCTGGATTTAAAACCCACAATCTGGGAACAGCAATATTTACATGATTCACTATCACTGTCTTAGTAGTGATGAAAATGGTTCAAATCAAATCGCACAAGCAAAGACATGAATTCTCCAAGAAAAAAACTATTCCCTGGCTAACCCCTCTCCACTAGTTTCTTAAATAAACAAATGCCCTAACTATAAGTTTAAGAAACAAGGAAAAAATTGATGTTTTTTTTGTGTACTTTAAAACAAATGCTTAACAAAACGGTTTCAAGAGTTCCTTCTAACTGTCATCTCCCTCTGTTTATATCCTCTCTCAAAGGTCAAAGCTCATAATGTAAAAGTGCTCCCCTGTTTCATTCTCCCTCTCTCTCCTCAACAGTTCCCTGTAACTTTTAACTGTCTTGTCTAATGAAAAAAATGCAAATATCAATAAAACTAATATCATACGCCGTCTGCAAATATGCACATATCTCATTTAAACAGATGTAACAAACCAACCTCACACAACTTTAGCAGATGCAGCATCCTGTGGAGCACTCGTATATCTTCCTCTGAAGCACATATTCTATCAGCCTCTCCTCAACAATTCCCTGTAACATTTAATTGTCTTGTCTAATGATAAAACTAATAAAACTAATATCATATACCATCTGCACATATGCGCATATCTCATTTAAACCGAAGTAATTCACGAACATCAAGAAAATCCAGCGTTTTCTTCATGTCGAGCGCTCATCTATTATCTTCCTCGGAAGTGCATATTCTATCAGCCCGAATCAAAACTTTAGGATCAGGATCAAAGTTCATCTGATTCACAAATCATGATGGTTATTCCGTGTCAATCCAAGAAGGTGATCCAGGACATTTAAACTGTCAGAAGATTGTTGCTTGTGCTGGATCCGCACAAGCACATTAGTGCAACTTCAAAGTAAAAACACTTTACACTTTGTTCTATAAGTAAATGTCTTATTCACTATGCACTGCATGCACAATTTATTTGATTCTGTATTTTTGGATCCATGGTTGCTTGACTACTGTTTGTTCTGTTATTTTCTTCTTCCTAATATATTAACAATTTCTTCATGTGCAAATAAATTTAAAAAATGTGATGTCTAAACAGAAATCAGATACATTATTATTTTATCTTTTTTATTATTATAAGTTAAAGTTTAGTGTGCATTTGAGTAAATATAGTGCTAAATAATAGTTTATAAATTTTTTAGCAATTTTATGTTTGTTATTTACTTAATTAAATTGGACAAGTTTCAATATCGCGCCCCAGAATGCTGCTTTGGTGTGGAGCTCTCTAGCATTTTTATTACTTTTTTAGTTTGTCATGTTTTTGTCACTCTTTCCTGATCAGTTTCACCAGGGATGAACTGCTGAATATTTGGAAGAGCATATATGATCATTTATTTACAGTGTTTGATTATTCTAATGTTTTATTAGACATCTTAGTTGGAGGTGCAGCGGTGCTCTACAAGCAATCCAAAAGATATACATGAGGGAAGCGAGCTGCCATGCTCATGAAGCTACGTCAACACGGCTTTAGGACTCCACTACAGAGGATTCGTCTGGTGAATGTCCACTTCCTCACCAACAAAATGGACAAAATGCTTCTGCTCACTCAAACAAATAAGAACTTTTCTAACTCCACTGCTCTGTGTTTCACAGAAAGCTGGCTGAATGAAGCCATCCTGGACAGTGCGTTTCATCTGCTGGGCTTCCAGCTGTTCAGAGCAGATCGTGTTGTGGAATTATTGGGGAAAACAAGAGGCGGTGGAACATGCTTTTACATCAACAAAAGTTGGTGTACAGATGTAACAGCATTGAAGAAGCTGTCCAAATTTGTCCTAATCAACTGTAAGCCTTTCTACTCACCGCAGAGGTATTCCTCTTTCATTCTGGTGATTGTTTATATGTGAATGCAGCGTTGCAACAGCTGGCTGATCACATCACAGACATGGAGAAACAACACTCTGACTCATTTATTATTATTCTGGGAGATTTTTATCAAGCTAACCTCACCCCTAAACTGCCAAAATACAAATAACACATAACACGCCCCACCAGAGACAGAAATATATTGGACCAGTGCTACATGATTGCAAAGAGAGCATATGCTCTGTCCCACTTGCAGCTTTAGGACTCTCTGATCACTGGTCTGGTTCATCATCTCCCGACCTACAACCAGAAACTAAAATCAACTAAGCCTGTAGTAAGGACTGTAAAGAGATGGACTAATAAAGCAGATCTGGAACTAAAAGCCTCCTTTGACTGCACTGATTGGAGTGTTTTTGAAGCTGCAGACCACAGACCTCGACAAGCTCACAGATACTGTGACATCACATATCAGTTTCTGTGAGGATATATGCATCCCTACTAGGACATTAAATTATTAATAATTTAATAATGATAAAACATGGTTTACAGGAAAACTCAGACAGCTTTGTCATGCCAAAGAGGATGCTGAGGATGCTCCCCTGATCTGATCTTCACTTAACACACACACCAACACCTCCAGGATCGTCCCTCCTCCCCCCTCCTGCTACTCAATCTGCACTTATGATCTTCTGAGGGGGATGTGTGCTAGGTCTTTCAGAAACAAAAGACTAGGAAAGCTTCAGGACCAGAGGGTGTCTCACTTGCCCATCTGAAATTCTGTGCTGACCAATTGGCCCCATCTTCCCACAGATTTTTAATAGATCACTGGAGCAGTGTGAAGTTCCCTGCTGCTTTAAATGCTCCACCATAATTCCGGTCCCCAAAAAAAAAAACAAATCACAGATCTACAACAGACCTGTCGCTCTCATGTCTGTGGTCATTTAAGAGACTGGTTTAGGCCTACCTGAAGGACATCACTGGACTCCCTTCAGTTTGCTTACTGATCAAACAGGTCTATGGATGATGCTGTCATTATGAGACTGCATTATATCCTGCAACACCTTGACAAACCTGTGACTTATGCAATGATCCTATTTGTGGGCTTCAGTTCAGCCTTCAATCCCATCATGCCTGATCTTCTCTCAACCAAACTAACCCAGCTCTCCGTTCCCACCCCATTCTGTCGATAAATAACCAGCTTTCTAACAGATAGGCAGCAACTAGTGAGACTGGGGAAACTCACATCCGGGACCCTCACTATTAGCATGGATGCTCCTCAGGGATGCGCTCTATCTCCACTGCTCTTCTCCCTGTACACGAATGACTGCACTGCAAAGGACCCCACTGTCAAGCTCCTGAAGTTTGCAGACGAAACCACGTTCAATGGCCTCATCCGCGATTGTGACAAGTCTGCATATCAGCACCTGATCAGCTGGCTGTCAGGTGCGATCAATACAACCTTGAGCTGAACACGCTCAAAACAGTGGAGATGATTGTGGACTTCAGGAGAACCCCCCCCCCCCCATCCCATTCTGAACAGCACCATGGCAGTAGTGGAGTCATTCAGGCTCCTGGGCTCTACCATCTCTCTTGACCTGAATTGGGATACCCACATAGACTCCATTGTGAAAAAGGCTCAGCAAAGTTTGTACTTCCTTTGCCAGCTGAGGAAGTTCAACCTGCCACAGGAGCTTCTGACACAGTTCTACTTGGCCATCATTGAGTCTGTCCTGTGTACATCTATAACTGTCTGGTTTGGTTCAGCCACCAAAGAGAAAAGGAAACTACAACGGACAGTCAGGACTGCTGATAGGATTATTGGTTCCCCCTGCTCACCCTCGAAGACCTTTATGTCTCCAGAGTGAGGATCAATGCAGGTAGAATCCCTCTGGTCCCCACACACCCTGCTCACTCTCTTTAAACTGTTGCCCATATGTAAATTCACATATTTAATTCAATAACTGTACATACCTTGCACACACATTATCACTTAAACTTACAATGTACAAATGCCATTCGGTTATATGTCCTATTATTTGTCTATTTATACTCCTACCCTTTTTTATATTCTGTGTCTCACTGTAATGTTCTGTGTGCACTTATTTCTCCTATCACCAAAAAAAATATTCTTGTGTAAGTGAGAAGACTTGGCAATAAAGCCCATTCTGATTCCGATTCTGAAATTGTGTGATATATCTGCATTGTATCGGCCTATTGTCCACCCTGTTCACTTAATATCTGCATCAGCATCTGCCATTAAAAAACCCATATTACTAATTGTACTAGCTGACTTTTGATAGTAGACTGTAGCAAAACTCAGCACAGTTCTCTTACGAGAGGTTCTCTCGTATTGCGTAAGCTAGCTTACGCTACGGGAAAGATTCATCTTTTCTGAGATATTGAAGCCAAAAAATTATCCTTAACTTTGTATCCATTGTCAACGCAGTGCGGCAGCTACAGACCTTGAGCGGGCTAGCTAGCGAGCTCATTGGTTGCTCTGCGGCAACTGCTGCAGCCTATAGACGACCTTGGGCGAACTCGCATCCAATGAGAGGCGTCCGCGCGCTCACTGCATCAAAGCCTGCCAAAAAGGGCGTGACTAGAGTGCATATAAGCGTAGTTCGTAGGCTGGAACCCTGATTTTCATCTCTTCAGCGAAGCTCTTCGCATCTCTGAACTGGAAGCCGCGTCGCCGTTCGAGGGGCATCTAGCAAGCGTGGACAGCGCCGAAGAAGCCGGCCGTCTTCGCCACCTTCAGCCATCCTGCGAGCTACGCCATCCGGCGACGTATCCTTTTTAGAGCAAGCTAAGTTCCTCAGCTGAACTTCACAAAAGAGTATCGAGCGTCTTTTAAAGATGCCTCGCACTTCCTGCGGCTCATGCCGCGCTCCTCTCAGCGCCGGAGACCGACACATCATCTGCGCTCTCTGCCTGGGACTGGGGCATGCAGAGCTCGCCCTCACTGACGGCGGATGCGACCTCTGCGAAGCTTCGATGTCGACCCTCGCGGCTCGACTCGAGTATGCAAAACCGAGCTGCCGCCACCTTCTGTTTCGCCGCGCCGAAGAAGCGCCGCTCCCAAAGGCTGCCGGAACCGGTTTTAGAAGCGACTGTCTCGCCGGAGCCCCTCCCTCGAGCATCGCGTTCACCCTCCCCGCCCCCCCGGGACGCGCAGTTGCCGCCGAGCGGCTGCACTGCTGCCACCTCGGAGAGCGAGGCGGAGGACAAAGGCTGCTGTTCCATCATGGCTTCGGACAGCGAGGAGTGGTCACAAGCCTCCTCAACGGCCCAGGAATCCAGCAGGACCCGCGCCGGAGTCGAAGGGGAACTGATACGCCTCCTCACACAGGCCGTCAACTGCCTCGGGCTCGAGTGGTCACCCTGAGCAGGCTGCCAACAGACTCGACGGCTGTTTTCTTCAAAGCCATCACCGCTGGCGCCGCGTCCGGCCGCTCCCTTCCTGCCGAACTCCACACCGAGCTCTCTAAATCGTGGAACGCGCCTCTCGGCCAGGACTCGATCCCACGTCTCCACTGCCTCGCTTCAGTGGACGGCGCCGCCGAGAAGGGCTACTCTTCCATCCCCCGGTCGAGGATTCGGTAGCAGCACACCTTTGCCCGCCCTCCGCGAGATGGCGGTCTAAACCAGTGCTCCCGCCTAAGGCCTGCAGAACTACTTCCGCCTGTGTTGGCCGCGCCTATTCCGCCGCCGCCAAGCCGCGATCTGCTCTGCATTCCATGGCCGCCTTGCAGATCCTCCAAGCGGACCTTCTTCGGAGTGGGATGAGAGAGGCAGGCACCCAGAGGCTGTTACAGATCTAAGGAGCGCGACGGACCTCGCCCTTCGCGCCACCAAAACTGCAGCCCAAGCTATAGGGAAGTGCATGGCCTCTCTGACTGTAACCAGAGACACCTGTGGCTAACGCTAGCCGACATGGGAGAAACTGAGCGCTCCACGTTCCTCAACGCGCGCTCTCTCCGTCCGGTCTCTTCGGTTCCGCAGTAAGTGGCATTGTTGACCGTTCTGAAGTCCAGAAAGCCACCCAAGCCATGAATCTCTTCCTGCCTCGCCGCGCTAGCTCCTCTGCAGGCCGCCCACGTAACCAGCCTCCTGCACGAGCATATTCACAGTGCCCAGCTCAACAAAGCCAGACTTCCCAGCGCCGACAGGGCGGCCGCCCCAGATCACGCTCAGACAGCCGCCGAGACCACCGCCTCCGCTGGCCTCGGCCTAAGATTGCGCTGAAACCTGAACAACCAAAGTCCTCCTAGCTTTGTTGAACAAACGACGGCTCAGTCCCGCCGCGGCCGACCACCGTCAAAGCTTCGCCCCTGTCAGTCCCCTTCTCTCAGGCTACTGCAGTGGTGAATTTAGAAGCCAACAAGCCGGTGACACTGCCCGCTTACTCAGACTCAAACGCCGCTTTCACGGCGACCCAAATAAATCTTGTAAAGAGCAAACATGTCTTATGTGTAGAAAAAGTGCCCACAACCCTGTGTTCGCCCCTACACACAAGCATAACACATCCCGTGCCCCTATCAGAGCACGCCTCATAAAGCTGTTACTGAACCGCCGAGCACCAGAGTCAATGAAGGCGCCCACAAATGCGTGCGCGCTACCATTCTCTGGCCGCTCTGTCACACCGACCAGCCCTATGTGTAGAAAACGTGCCCACAATCCAGTGTTCACTTCTGCACACAAGCACTGCATGTCTCGTGTCCCCACCAGAGCACGCTCACATAAAGCGGTTACTGAACCGCCGAGCGCTAGAGTCAATAAATGCACCCACGAATACGTCAGCGCGCTCCATTCTCTGCCCGCTCTGTTACACGGCCAGCAAACATTCCTCTGTGTGTAAGTCCCGTGCCCATGACTATGCTTGCGCATCACGTAACAGATGTGACTCTTTCCCCATTCATTCCAATCGGAAGTCACTCACAAAACAGCCTGTTCATGCTGTCTGCGAGCAATCATGCATAAACACACTAAACGCGCCACACATTTTGTTCAGCGTCTGTGTGCGGCAATCAGAGCTAATTGGCCATTCACCCTCTAGCGCTACGCTTCAAAGCATGGGAAGCTATTCCAGGGATATCCAAGTGGGTGATAAGTACAATACAACAGGGCTATTTGCTACAGTTCGATCGCCGCCCTCCTCGCTTCAGAGCGCGCTCGAAACCACTGTGAACACGGAAGCAGCGTGCATGCTTCGCTCAGAAATAGCAAGCCTTCTGTGCAAAAGGGCCATAGAGAAAGTGCCACCCTCTCTGAGCGAAGTCGGGCTTTACAGCCGTTATTTTCTTGTTCCCAAGAAAGACGGCGGCCTCAGACCCATATTAGATCTCAGGGTTTTGAACAAGGTGCTTGCAAAAAGACCGCTCAAAATGCTTACAATCAGGAAACTCCTCGCGCATGTGCGCCAGGGGACTGGTTTATTTCTCTCGATCTGAAAGATGCATACTTTCAGATTCAGATAAATCCCCGTCACAGGCCATTCTCGAGATTCGCCTCGACGGCCAGGTTTATCAATACACCGTCCTTCCGCTCGGCCTGTCCTTAGCACCCCGTACTTTCACGAAGTGCATGGATGCGGCGCCGCACCCCTGCGGAGTCAGGGTTTGCGAATTCTGAACTATTTGGACGACTGGCTGATTATGGCTCAGTCACATATGGAGCTTCTGTCTCACAGAGCAGTTCTCCTCAGCCATCTGAACAGTTTGGGTCTTGCAGTCAATTGGACCAAGAGCTCACTACAGCCCAGTCAGACAATTTCCTTCCTTGGGATAGAACTAGACTCCGTGGCAATGACGGCTTGCTTATCTACACAGCCAGCGCCGTGTTCAGCTGACTAGCCGCATCTTTTCAGATGAACAGCCTCACGCCTCTGAAGAAATTCCAGAGAGTGCTAGGTTACATGGCCTCAGCCGCAGCAGTACTTCAGCTGGGTTTACTGCACATGCGCCCGCTTCAGCATTGGCTAAGCACCCGCGTCTCGCCGGGCTTGGGCCACAGGCCGCCAGCCCATCAAGGTGACTCAGACCTGTATTTCAGCTCTGCAGCCTTGGACAGTGGCCGAGTGGTATCAGCGAGGAGTGACAATGGGAGCTGTATCTCGCCGAAAAGTCATCTCGACAGACGCGCCCAACACGGGTTGGGGCGCGGTCTCGCGAGGGCTCTCCGGTTTTCGGCCTATGGTCAGTTCAGGAAAAGCTCCTTCACATAAATTGTCTGGAAATGATAGCGGTCGAGTACGCCGCGGCGCTTTCTCCCGGTCATTCAGGGTCACCACGCCCTGGTCCATTCGGACAACAGATCTGTGGTATCCTACCTAAACCGTCAGGGCGGTGTCAGATCCAGGAACCTTTTCCATCTGACGGAACGCATACTGAGTTGGTCCCAGTGCCACCTGCGCTCGCTGAGGGCGACGCATGTGCCAGGCCACCTGAACGACGGCCCGGACAGACTGTCCAGAGACAATATTCCCCCAGGGGAATGGTCCCTGCACGCTCAAACAGTCCAGACGTTATGGCACCTATTCGGCAGAGCAGAGATAGACCTCTTTGCGTCAGAAGAGAACTCTCACTGCCCGATATTTTTCTCGAAAAGCGAGGACGCGCTGGCCCAGGACTGGCCCAGGCGCCCGCTTTACGCCTTCCCCCCCGTCTCGCTATTGCCACAGGTAATTCAGAGGATCAGGGAAACGTGTCACTCGGTGCTCCTCATAGCCTCGCGTTGGGAGAATCAGACATGGTTCCCGGAGCTTACGCAGCTGTCACTGACAGCGCCGTAGCCCTTCCCAGTGAGAGCAGATCTCCTCTCTCAAGCTCGCGGCACAATCTGGCATCCCCACCCAGAGCGCTGGGCGCTGCATGCGTGGGTGATCAACGACTACCCGTCGCTCTGCCAGAAGGAGTAATAAATACCATTATACACGCTAGAGCCCCTTCCACAAGAAGACTCTATGCGTCAAAATGGTCTGTGTTCTCAAAATGGTGCACCGACAGAGACCTGGACCCGCGGACATGTGGGGTGTCGTCGCTGCTCAGTATTTCTACAAGAGCTGCTGGATAAGGGCAGATCCCCATCCACGCCAAAGTGTATGTGGCAGCCGCTGCGGCGCTCGCTGAACCCCTGCACGGCCAGTCATGGGGAAAAACGAGCTGGTCATCCGCTTCCTTAGGGGAGCTAGAAGGATGAACTCCCCGCGCCCCCCATCGGTTCCTATCTGGGATCTTTCTATAGTTCTCGAAACTATGAAAGCCCCCCCTTTCGAACCACTTCAATCCGTGGATTTGAAATACCTTTCACTCAAAACCGTTTTTCTGACTGCCCTGTCATCAGTCAAACGTGTGGGAGACCTTCACGCGCTGTCAGTCAGCGCTGCGTGTCTTGAGTTTGGACCGAGTGACTCCAAGGTCATTTTAAAACCTAGACACGGCTATGTTCCCAAGGTGATCGGTACTCCTTTCAGAGCACAGGTCATTTCCCTATCGGCGCTACCAGCATCCGATAGTGAACGCGACGCCAATCTCCTTTGCCCAGTCAGAGCACTGAGATTGTATACCGCGCTCTGCCGCTTTCAGACGCTCTGAGCAGCTTTTCGTTTCGTTCGGAGGGTGCACCAAAGGTCTCGCCGCCTCGAAACAGACACTATCTAGATGGATAGTGGACGCTATTGCTGCTGCATACGCGTCAAAAGACCTGCCATGCCCGTTGGGCATTAAGGCTCACTCCACTAGAGGCATGGCATCCTCGTGGGCATGGTCCAGCGGGATTCCCATTCACGACATATGTGTGGCAGCGGGATGGACTTCCCCCTCCACATTTGTCAGATTTTACAATATGGAAGTGCCCGCTCTGCAGGCAAAACTACTAGCGGTTTAATCACGCTACAGCTCCCCTGGTGAGCTGCACTGATGGGACACATTCCACACAGACCGCACCGCCGCTCTGTCGCTCCCTTCCCACTATGTGCTTATATATTACACAAACACTGACCCGCATTCTTGCCGGCCAAATCTTATTTCCCCACTCATAAGGGCTCCCCGGTTCCCCTTAATTCCCTGGGGCTCATACAGTGGATGCTTGGCACGCACGGCGCTGACAATGGGTTCCCGTAAGCGTAAGCTAGCTTACGCAATACGAGAGAACCATCTCGTAAGAGAACGTATCGGTTACCTAACGTAACCTCGGTTCTCTCTAGATGAGGGAACGAGTATTGCGTAGCCGGCCGTGCTTCGCGCCACGCAGCTGACTTTTCGCTTCAGTCAATGAAAACCAGGGTTCCAGCCTACGAACTACGCTTATATGCACTCTAGTCACGCCCTTTTTGGTGGGCTTTGATGCAGTGAGCGCGCGGACGCCTCTCATTGGATGCGAGTTCGCCCAAGCTCATCTATAGGCTGCAGCAGTTGCCGCAGAGCAACTAATGAGCTCGCTAGCTAGCCCGCTCAAGGTCTGTAGCTGCCGCACTGCGTTGACAATGGATACAAAATTAAGGATAATTTTTTGGCTTCAATATCTCAGAAAAGATGAATCTTTCCCGTAGCGTAAGCTAGCTTACGCAATACTCGTTCCCTCATCTAGAGAGAACCGAGGTTACGTTAGGTAACCGATACGTATTATAGGTTAAGATCTCTTCTGAAACGGCAAGATTACTGGGATCGGTTTCGGAGGAGAAAAGATCTGAGACAAAAAAACTCAGAAAGTCTCTATTTGTTCTCTATTTAATCCCTCTGCAGTATAAAACTAACAATTAAGATATTAAATATCTGATATGTGATTTGGATACTGATATGTCATTATAAAATAATGCTCCATTTATTAACATTAGTTAATGCATTATAGGTACCATGAACTAACAATAAACAATATAGATTTTTACAGCATTTATTCATATTTGTTGAAAAAATACGATTGTTCATTGTTACTACATATTAGTTCATACTGCATTAACTAATGTTAACATATACAATATTTGATTTTAAAAATGTATTACTATAAGTTGAAATTGACTTTAGATTAACGAATGCTGTAAAATATTGTTCATTGTTAGATCATGTTAATTAATGTTAACAAATTGAACCTTATTGTGAACTGTTATCATGATTTTTCCTTCCTACTGGTGTGGAATGTGTACAGGTTATGAAGGTGAGGAATAAGGTTTAAGCATTATTTTATTTTTTTATAACACAATTCCAAATCAATTTGATTTGTGTATTGTTTAACAAAAATAAAACAATAAAACTTTTTTTATTTTATTTTAAAGATTCCTCAGTTCATTCAACTTGATGGAATTTTGTAATGAAATTGAAATGCGTTATTCTTAAAATTATTTTTTTAGTGCATTAGCAATACCTGCAATATTAGAAATCCGTAGAGAACTCATGCCTTTCACTTGAGATGGCATGGTTTATTACCACTGATGGGAATTTCACTCTGGTGAAGTCCTGGCTAATTGAATATATCTGAGACACCATGACAAAATAGGTACAGCATGAATAATCAAACATAAAGTTGATCAACCATTTAAAACTTCATCTTATGTGGATGCACAGTAATATTATCATTTGCATTACTGTCCCGAAAACAAAGCATGGGTTTAATCAGAACGACTATTGAGAGACACATAATCTGATTGCAATAAAAGCAAAAGAAAGATTTGGTAAAAGGAAAAAGGCAAAACAAAGAGTTTCCCCCCTCCTTAAGCCAATCCACAGTACTTAAATGAGAAGGTTAAAGATTCCTTTGTGACACAGCGTGTCATTGCGGCATCACAGAGACATTTGCTCCATTACGGCACAATCTGTCAGCTGAAGCCTTGTTTACAATTTTTTTACTTTTCCATTTTGTCTTCCATACTCTCCACCTGTCCTTCTTTCACTCATTACATTTGTCTTCCTTTCTTATTTTAATATAAAACTCACACTATCTGCCATGATTTACAGGTGTCATAGTGACTCATTTGTAAACTGTTCTAGTACAGTATGTGTATAAAAGGGGGATCCAACACTCCCCCAAGTACACTAGTTAAAAATGCTTCTATTTTTAAAATGCTTCTTGTAGCGTAAATCTCTCAGATTTAACAAACAAATCAAATAGATTGGTGCATTCTGATAGACCCAGACAAATCAAAGTTTTATAATGTTATTTTGTAATGCACAGGGTTGGAGAGTAACAGAATACATGTAACAGGATTACATATTTAAAATATAAGTAATTGTATTTCACTACAGTTACAATTAAAATATTTGGTCATTAGAATACAGTTACATTAAAAAGTTTTTTGATTTCTGAAGAGATTACTTTGCATTTTATTGTCTTTTGTATCATGTAATATTTAGTCCTATCAGATGGAAAACATTTATACGTATAAATGATGCGATCCAAAAATCATTTGAACAGCGGTGAAATACTTTCTTATGATGTGTTACATTCCTATGAGCAGAGAAGTAAGTTTGGAGTAAGTTTGGAGCAGAAGAAATAGAAATAAACCTTGTGTAAATTGTCAGCTTTACGCTAAGCTAAAATGCTATTTCTAGCCATTTTACATACACACGTTACCAGGCATGATTATATTTTTTATCAAGAAAATTCACATTGGATCATAATATCTTTTTTCTAGTAAGACCTTTGATATTAGTGCAAATCGTATTCTTGATAATACTTTTTGTATTGTTTTCCTGTAAAAATATCAAAACATTCTTAAAACAAGATCAATTTGATTAATCTTGTTTCAGAAACAACACTGCATAAGATA
The DNA here is from genome assembly GCF_025860055.1 of Xyrauchen texanus. Lineage (NCBI taxonomy): Eukaryota > Metazoa > Chordata > Actinopteri > Cypriniformes > Catostomidae > Xyrauchen > Xyrauchen texanus. The sequence goes on along the minus strand of NC_068295.1, from coordinate 19,306,884 downwards.
TTTAGGGTTTTCAGAGAAAGTTTTTTTAACGTGTGTTTTGTCTCACTGTACTGGATGAGTTTTTATAGTCAAAACAAGTGAAAAAAATCTACCAGTGCTGAAGAAGTAATCCAAAGTATTTAGAATACATTACTGACCTTGAGTAATCTATGAAATAGGTGACAAATTACATTTTACTGAATGTATTCTGTAATCTGTAGTGGAAAACATTTCAAAAGTAACCCTTCCAACCCTGGTAATGCACAAGTTTGAGAGCATTTAAACTTGAGCAGCCTTCTAAACCTTTCATGCAATGAGGGATCATGGGCTGATGCCCACTTTTCAGGACATTTAATCTTTTAACCCCCACAGGTAGGGCGAATTTAATGCCCAACTGGCCTTCTTACTCTGTCATCATCTTGATTAGGCGATAAGTACAGAAATCCCACGTCTGGGTCAGCTCTAGAATGGAGAAAGGGATGGCTGCTAGTCCAAATGGGGCACAACGGCCTGCACGCTGCCCATCATGATCTATTTTAGTCATGCGACTTCATACCATTTAATATTACATTGCCAACAACCCATGAGAGCAGTCCAGTGACAGACAACCTGATCAGTGTCGAGTGCACAATTCATACAATACTGGAATTGCTCCAGTCCAAAAAACGAATATTATACTATATGTTGGTAATATCATACCAATCATACTTAACATTGAAGTATCAGGTTGACTACTTGACTACTTTTCTTATGAGAACTGATTCTAAACAAAGTTTCAACTTGATAATACACCTCAAATGTCCTTCATGAAAACCAAATTACTTCTGTTTTGGGTTTCAATATGGCTTAGATAAATAAACATGAATAAATGCAAAAAATGTTCACATGCTAAGGCCAGAAACATACTTTACTCATGTATTTATAGGCAAAATTGAGTGCATGCCCATTACATTCCCACCATGCAGCCCAGCTGAACATACACTCACTGAGCACTTCTGCTGTAGCTCATCTGCCTCAACGTTGGATGTATTGTGCAGTCTGTGATGCTATTCTGCTCACTACAATTGTACAGAGAGGTTATCTGAGTTACCTTAGCCTTTTGTTAGCTTGAACCAGCCTGGCCATTCTCTGTTGACCTCTTTCATCAACAAGGTATTTCCTTCCGCAGAACTGCTGCTTAATGGGTGTTTGCAATATCCATTGAGTGTCTAGCACCAACAATCATGCCATGGTCGAAATCACTAAGATCACATTTCTTCCCCCAATTCTGATTGTTGATGTGAACATTAACTGAAGCTCCTGACCCATAGCTGCATGATTTAATGCATTGCTGCCACACGATATGCTGAATAGATAATCATATGACACAAGGTGAACAGGTGTTCTCAATAAAATGCTCAGTGAGTGTACATAACATGAGTTCTAATGAAACTAGTTCATGGCTGAAGCAAACCTCAGTACTCACGGGGGCAACATAGTTACCTTCAAAAGTTTGCACCATAAAACTGGATGTGCTATTATTTATTGTTTATTTGTTTATCTGTAAATATACTTTAATGTACTTGCTCAGGTAATATATTCTTCAAACGAATTCTCTGCCGTGACAGTAGTTTACTTGAAAAGAAAAACTCACCATAGAAGAGGCCGGCTCACACCAATGTCTGCTATAGCACCCCTTGTGGAAACGTTGAGAATGCAATGCATACTTAAATAATTTTTTGGGTTAAGACTTTGTAATAGAACAGAGGGTTAAAGCTTCAATAATATTTGCCTACTGAGATTTGATAACATCACAGGAACATATTAAAAGAATTTTAAGGGAAAAAAAGATGATACTTTTAAAATAACTATTATGATTTAGATTTCTGGGACGTCAAACATAACAGAAAAGTCAATCTCAACAGAATACAAGGATTAAACCAATCAAAATATTTCAAGATAAAAAGAAAATAAACCCCAGGACAATTTTAGATGACCTCTCTCTCTCTAAAGTCAGTGGGTTTGAATGAGAGGATTATTCAATAAGCTGTAAATCAACAATAATATAATTAGCTACCAAGAATGTTAATGGTAGGGAACAATTTATAGCTCTATATTTTCTTCCCCATCTTCATCATTGGCTGGAGTCAGGGCCAGTAATGCATAACTTTCTACTTTCTGATTATGACGAGTCCTCTAACCTCACAGCTGCTCTGAGGCCTCAGGGCTCCATTGGCCCTCGACCAGCACACATCAGCCGCTGGGAGCCACATTTAGCAGTGCAAGCAATACACACACGCACATGAGATTTGATTGAACACACACAGATGTACACACAAACACAGACATGCACAAATATGTATACATGCTCACATTTCATGTAAGAGATGTGTGCTAAAGAAGTAAACATATCTTGAGAATTGGCAGATATGAATGCTGACAAACACCTCATATTTATGCAAAAAAACATTTAATGTGAGGGCAAAGACAAAAATAATCTTAAAACAGGATGAAAATTGCTTTAAATATTTAATCACTCTGACCTGATTGGACCATCAACCAGGCCCGGCTCCAGCTCTATGATGTAAGGTGGACCAAAGGTCTCTCAGGGTGGGCAATACAGTTGGCACTAACTAAAAAGTACAACTGGGATTTTTGTACATGGTATAAATCTAAATAAGCACAAACTTTGAAGTACAGGTGAAACTCTAAAAATTAGAATATCGTGCAAAAGTTCATTAATTTCAGTAATTCAACTTAAAAGGTGAAACTAATATATTATATAGACTCATTACAAGCAAAGTAAGATATTTCAAGCCATTATTTGATATAATTTTGATGATTATGGCTTACAGCTTATGAAAACCCCAAATTCAGAATCTCAGAAAATTAGAATATTGTGAAAAGGTTCAGTATTGTAGGCTCAAAGTGTCACACTCTAATCAGCTAAACACCTGCAAAGGGTTCCTGAGCCTTTAAATGGTCTCTCAGTCTGGTTCAGTTGAATTCACAATCATGGGGAAGACTGCTGACCTGACAGTTGTGCAGAAAACCATCATTGACACCCTCCACAAGGAGGGAAAGCCTCAAAAGGTAATTGCAAAAGAAGTTGGATGTTCTCAAAGTGCTGTATCAAAGCACATTAATAGAAAGTTAAGTGGAAGGGAAAAGTTTGGAAGAAAAAGGTGCACAAGCGGCAGGGATGACCGTAGCCTGGAGAGGATTGTCAGGAAAAGGCCATTCAAATGTGTGGGGGAGCTTCACAAGGAGTGTACTGAGGCTGGAGTTACTGCATCAAGAGCCACCACACACAGACGGGTCCTGGACATGGGCTTCAAATGTCAAATGTCTTACCTGGGCTAAAGAAAAAAAGAACTGGTCTGTTGCTCAGTGGTCCAAAGTCCTCTTTTCTGATGAGAGCAAATTTTGCATCTCATTTGGAAACCAAGGTCCCAGAGTCTGGAGGAAGAATGGAGAGGCACACAATCCAAGATGCTTGAAGTCCAGTGTGAAGTTTCCACAGTCTGTGTTGGTTTGGGGAGCCATGTCATCGGCTGGTGCTGGTCCACTGTGCTTTATTAAGTCCAGAGTCAACGCAGCCATCTACCGGGACATTTTAGAGCACTTCATGCTTCCTTCAGCAGACAAGCTTTATGGAGATGCTGACTTCATTTTCCAGCAGGACTTGGCACCTGCCCACACTGCCAAAAGTACCAAAACCTGGTTCAATGACCATGGTATTACTGTGCTTGATTGGCCAGCAAACTCGCCTGACCTGAACCCCATAGAGAATCTATGGGGCATTGCCAAGAGAAAGATGAGAGACATGAGACCAAACAATGCAGAAGAGCTGAAGGCCGCTATTGAAGCATCTTGGTCTTCCATAACACCTCAGCAGTGCCACAGGCTGATAGCATACATGCCACGCCGCATTGAGGCAGTAATTAATGCAAAAGGGGCCCAAACCAAGTACTGAGTACATTAGACCCCGAAGCCGCCGCCAGGCGCAGCCATTTGCGCCATTTACAATGTCAGCCGCTGCCAGCCAATAATTTCGTAAGCCAAATTGAGCCGCCATCTGATAAAGTTTGGCTGAGCCGGCTAGAATTATTTGCATCAAATAATAATTATATCACATAGAGACATACACACACGAAATATATAAACAATACACAAGATCTATTTTCCCACTGGATTCATAACAGCGCAGTCTTGTGCCCGTTGCTACGATACACAGACTCACAGTGAATTGACGACCAATTAAAATTGCTCGTTTTCCGTACAGAAGAAGCGATGCATGTTTTTCTCGCACTGAGGTGAAATGGCGGAAAGAAGCAAGCAAGGTAATTTTGATCTCACTTCTCACATACTTTCCTAATTCCTACTTACTTTTTTCTTAACTTAGGCCTACCCAGACTTTTGTTAAATCTTCAGGGCACGGTTGCACAAACACCTGAATCAAAGATTGATGTTATGAATCAAATATTCTGGAACGGAGAGATTTATAGCACTGAACGTGATATTACTGCAGTAACAAACCACCGTTTCCACATTGCTAATTCACGACGCATGCTTAAGTGTACATTGAAGTGAAATGTGCAAAACTTTGTCCAAAATAATAGGCTACTGATAACAGTGTGTGTTTATATTAAGGCGAGACACGGCAGGCAAAAACATAGTTTTTTTTTTACTGGTCAATTTTGAGATTTTTGGATATTTGTCTTCAATAACATGTCTTCTTTCAGACTTGTGGTGAAAAAAAGTCCGAAATACACATTTAGGTCTTTATTTTACTACACTTTTACGTCTGTTTGCGTCTGTAGATTTCTCATAAAATTCAACAAAAGTTTGCATTCTTAATCAAGGTGTAATATGATAAGCTTCATCCATGATAATGCCAAGTTATTGTATACAACTTAGCCTACATACATTTAGCCTAAACACAACACATTGTAGGCTATTTGAAAATGTTTAGTAGCATACAGACTACAAAATAAATATGTACATACGTTGCGAAAGTAAAATCTGATTGTATTGCATTTTGTAGAAAAATAGTGTAAGCCATGCATTGCTTGGAAATATTGAGATCTAGTAAATCAGTATAACATAGACAGTGGTGGACAAAGTTCACATACCATGTACTTGAGTTAAAGTAAAGATACTCAAGGTAAAATATTACTTAAGTAAAAGTAGAAGTGCTGCCTTTAAAAAGTCACTTGAGTAAAAGTACAAAAGTATTTGCCTTCAAATGTACTTAAGTATCCAAGTACTATGATTTTTTATGGCCATAATGTCCTATTATAATTTGTCACAAGGCTCTTGCTTAACTCAGTCTACATGAAGACTAATGTCACTCTTGGCACACCAATCTATTAATAATATGACATTAATTAGTCAGATGTGTGTGTGTGTATATATATATATATATATATATATATATATATATATATTTGAATTGAATAAATTTTTTGTGTGTTTAATTTTGGAGGGAAGGGACTGTTCCCATAAGGTATAATACATTTACAGTATTTAGAGTATATATTTTTCTCGAGCGTCTATGGTCATAATTATTAACATCCTAATGTTATGATACATTCAAATAAACCTGCACAATGCCATTAAATATAAATATATATATATATATATATATATATATATATATATATATACACACGCACGCACGCACACACACATACATAGAATATATATATATATTCTATGTTATGGGAGCAGCCAATTTTCCTCCAAAATTAAACACAAAAACGTATTAATGCAGTGTTTCTGCTACTCTCCAGAAAAACAATGCTATTATATGCAAGTCATTTTAGTGTCAACATAATAAGCAATGTACATTATGCGTCAATATTTACCGATAATTGCTGCAATAATAGCTGCTGCTCTCTGCCCCGCTTAAAATCATTGGCAACGCAATTTGTTTGGAACTACTGAGAGCTACACGAATCACGTGACCGCGCGGCGGCGAGATCACTGTCGCAACCGTCTATGTTCGCAACTCTCATATTTAACGGCTCTGGGGTGCGTTTCCCGTACAACAACGTAACTTGCTGCTCCACTACCGTAGTACGATGCACTGTTGAAGAAATCAACTTGCTAGTCACGACTGTTTCCCAAAACCGTATTGTCGCAAATTGGTTGTTCAACCACATTGGTTAATGATGTCACACATGTGGTGGATTAAAAACTACTTTTAATGAATCTGTTCGAATTAATGATCGAATTAATGCTAGATGTTTTGCTATAAATTACGGACATGTCATCTGAGGACTCTCTCATATTTTTCTCAGTTATTTGCTTTATTTCCAGATTCAATCATAGGCTCGTTCTTACGCACTAGAGCACGTTCACACAGGCGTACTCTTCAAAAACGGTGCTTTAAATCTATTGACAAACTAAAAGACATAAAGGACATTTGTATGTCTTCTAAATAAAAGATACTGATTTTACTGAATGTCATCTTGCTTATTTGGCTCAAGATAATAATTTATTAAGCCCACATGTTATAATAACAAGAAACTCTGCTTCTAACCACAGGTCGAGAGCTGTCCTTCCAACCACACAACTCTGCGATGCTGTTTGCGAATGTTCGTTGGAACGATGGTTTCGGGAAACACCGACTCGTTGAACTATGATGATAACGACGGAACTTGCTACCATAGTTGGCTAACGATGCCTTTGGGAAACGCACCCCTGGTTCGCGCTTAGTAGATGCCGCCAAGGCAAGTTCAAAACAAAGCGCGCGCGCTGTACTGTGATTGGTGGCTCGTTTGACCAGTTACATTTTTATCCACTCATAAATAAAAAGGAACGACTGATTTTGAAAATGTAGTAGAGTAAAAAGTAAGATATTTGACTTTGAAATGTAGTGGAGTTAAAGTAAAAGTCTCCCCAAATTTAAATACTTCAGTAAAGTACAGATACACAAAAAAGCTACTTAAGTACAGTAACGAATTACATTTACTTCGTTACTGTCCACCACTGAACACAGACATCTGTAGACATGAAGTGGCCGCTTCAGCCATTTGCAGCTATGAAAATTTTGGCGGCTGCAGCAGCCATTTAGGTTTTGGCTGAGCCGGCTAGCCAGCCAATAACTTCATCAGCCAGCCATTATTCTCAAAACAAATGGCTTCGGGCTCTAGAGTACATATGCATGATTATACTTTTCAGAGGGCTGACATTTCTGTATTTAAAATCCTTTTTTTTTATTGATTTCATGTAATATTCTAATTTTCTGAGATTCTGAATTTGGGGTTTTCTTAAGCTGTAAGCCATAATCATCAAAATTATATCAAATAAAGGCTTGAAATATCTTACTTTGCTTGTAATGAGTCTATATAATATATTAGTTTCACCTTTTAAGTTGAATTACTGAAATTAATGAACTTTTGCACGATATTCTAATTTTTCGAGTTTCACCTGTATGTGCATCAATACGGGCTCAATAACAGTTTGAAGTTTACCCTGCATTAAATTTGGCACAGGGTCAGCAAAACTTTATCTACACAAGATTTACAATCCTGGGACACAATGTAGCACACGCGTTAATGTTGATTTTTAATTCTTGCATAACATGGACATTATCCTACTGAAGCTTAAAACCAAAGACCAGTAAACCAGCTTAAGCTGTTTTTGTTTGTTTTTTCAGCATGGAAAATGAGATGGTATACAGAACCAATTTCGTTCAGAGCCACCTACCATGTCAGACCACAGGAACTTTTTTGCTTACATAAAGCAAAGCCACAGGAAAACAATATATTTGTTCTCACAACATAAGATTTCAATGACTTGGAAATTAAAATGCTGGTGCCAAGGTACGCAGTGTACGTACGTACTCTGGGCACCACTGTTACACAGACACACACGTACAGAATGTAAAAACATGCAGAAAAAACCATCTTCCTCCCATGTCAGTCTTGGATGCTGTTTGCTCAGGCCGAACAATGCCTCAATCCATTGTCACTGACAGGTGCTTTTAACAAGGGCATTGTGTCTAGAAACCCTATTCATTTCCTTAACAGCCATCCCATTAAGGAATCCCTACCTCTGTCCAAATGGAATGGTCTCACAGTGCCCTGAGCAAACCCACAGGCACTAAATCAATCAAGACGATGACAATGAAAACAGCCCTGTAATGTATAGTCAACTCAACAGTTTTTCATGGCAAAGAGCGAAAAAGTTAGAATATCATCTTAAAGTGGTTCAGCCTGCAGCTGCTTGCCTCTGTTGCTCGTGCACATTAATCATTGTGCTAATTGGCTAATTAATCAGACACTGCTGTAACCTTTCCACTTGGTGCTGCTCCCTGATGTCTGTGCACTGGAATCGCCAGCTACAAATATCTAAGGTTAAGGCTGATTGGCTTTGAGAATTTGTCCATCATGTTTGTGTATTTTAGTGTGGGTAAATCCAGTGGTACAGCTTCAGTCACACAACAAAGATAAAGATCCCCCATTTAGCCTTAACAGACTGTAGGGGCAAGTGCTGTTAGCGAGCACCTATGAAGGCCGGAACAGTACACAAGGGGGTGGGTGGGCAGCACCACGCCCGACCGCCTTTTGTCTCCCCGTGGCAATGTTGTGGCAATGTTTACACACCGCACCAGGTACTCATTTTAGGCTGAGTCGACCTAGGGGAGGGCCCGGGACCGGTTCAGATATTCGTCACTGGTGTTGGCTATGAGCGGGAATCAAACTCAGGTCGCCAGGTTCATAGCGCAGCGCGCTAACCACCACACACACACACACACACACACACACACACACACACACACACACACACACACACACACACACACACACACACACACACACACACACACACACACACACACACACACACACACACACACACACACACACACACACACATGTTGTGTTTCCATGTTTTATGGGGACTTTCCATAGACATAATGGTTTTTATACTGTACAAACTTTATATTCTATCCCCTAAACCTAACTCTACCCCTAAACCTAACCCTCACAGAAAACTTTCTGCATTTTTACATTTTCAAAAAACATAATTTAGTATGATTTATAAGCTGTTTTCCTCATGGGGACCGACAAAATGTCCCCACAAGGTCAAAAAATTCTGGTTTTACTATCCTTATGGGGACATTTGGTCCCCACAAAGTGATAAATACACGCTCACACACACACACACACACACACACACACACACACACACACACACACACACACACACACACACACATGTTGTGTTTCCATGTTTTATGGTGACTTTCCATAGACATAATGGTTTTTATACTGTACAAACTTTATATTCTATCCCCTAAACCTAACCCTACCCCTAAACCTAACCCTCACAGAAAACTTTCTGCATTTTTACATTTTCAAAAAACATAATTTAGTATGATTTATAAGCTGTTTTCCTCATGGGGACCGACAAAATGTCCCCACAAGGTCAAACATTTCGGGTTTTACTATCCTTATGGGGACATTTGGTCCCCACAAAGTGATAAATACACGCTCACACATACACACACACACACACACACACACACACACACACACACACACACACACACACACACACACACACACGTTGTGTTTCCATGTTTTATGGGGACTTTCCATAGACATAATGGTTTTTATACTGTACAAACTTTATATTCTATCCACTAAACCTCACAGAAAACTTTCTGCATTTTTACATTTTCAAAAAACATAATTTAGTATGATTTATAAGCTGTTTTCCTCATGGGGACCGACAAAATGTCCCCACAAGGTCAAAAATTTCGGGTTTTACTATCCTTATGGGGACATTTGGTCCCCACAAAGTGATAAATACATGCTCACACATACACACACACACACACTTTTAGCTAAATGGGGACATCGAATACATAGATTTCTATAGTTTTTATATAGAGCTAATTATTATAACTCAAAACTAACCCTTAACACTTCCACTGAAAGGAAAAAATTAATAAACAGTATTTATGAATTCCATATTTATACATTATTTTGGACACAAAAATAATGTCTCAAATCCATCCCACAATGGGACACTGAGTTTGTTTACATGCACACCAATATGCTGATAACTTCCAACTGACAAGCAAGCAAACTGTGTTAACATGAAATGTGAAATCTTTGGTTTATTCGCCACTTTTGACATCAGAGCGAAGCTGGCATGCACACAATACTTGCGCATACTAGATAAGCCAGTGGTAATGGCACTAAAGATGTCTTCGGGGAAATGGTCAAAACTCTACCTGTGTCAATTGTTTTTTGCTTAAACAGTTTACGTCCTTACCTTGATAAATGTTAAAAGCAGTTTAAGCCGTTTACATGACCTTACAGGTTGTCAGCTTATTAGGCATAATCTGTGCAAGATGGTGCATGTCAACACATTCAATGTCTTTGCAGCATAAAGGCTAATTAGATCCTAAAAAAAAAAGACCAATCACAATTCAGTATGCAAAAAGATGACGTCATAAATGCAGATTACATTTTGAATGCTGAACATTCTATCAACAAAAGTCAACAGGTGATTTACAAAATTGTCTCTTACAGCCATTTTGCTCAGTCGCTCAATAGGACCCAATAGAAAATTGCAAACAATTAAGTAACATAAATATTATTATTTATTTATTTTCTACAATCAAGCAATTGAGGGGGATTTCAGTCACAATTGTAAATGGTGGGACTGTTTCAAAAGTTTAATGCTTAGTGTTAAGGGTTTAGAACAAACCCTTAACTTTTGTAAGTCGCTTTGGATAAAAGTGTCTGCCAAATTAATAAATGTAAATGTAAACCCTAGGCAGAACGTTTTTATAATTTCAATACAGTACTTCCCTGCCTTGCCTTGCCAGCACTGTAATTAGCTCACCTATTACATAACTCCTGTTTAAACCTTGGTCCACTGGTCACACTTCCCCGAAAGAATGGACGGCAAGTGTTTAAACAGGTTCATTTGTATGCACTCATTGCCTATTCTGTGGTAGATCCAGTTTATGGGAAATTGCTTTCATCGTTTTTGTGTTTGTTTGTTTTTTGTTCTTTGGTTGAATAAACACATACTTAGTTCCCTTTCATACACAGTAGCCCCATCAACCTCTGTCTATTTCACACTTAAATGACAACATATACTTGTTGTCTTATTGCAAGGCAACTCTTGTAAACAACCCTCCTATTCCCACTCCAAAAACCAAGAGAGGCCCCATACAATGGGTCTGACAACCATGATGGATCTCACTTAAACATAATTTTATACAAAAATGAAACTTATCTTCAGGGGTGTACAAAACCACAACTGGAGGGGATATGCCCCCCATATTTCTAAACCCTAGAGATTTTGCTCCACCACGTTTAGATTTTCTAACCCCATATTTATATTCCATAATTTTTTCAGATCGTTCTTACACCCTTGTTATCTTACTCAGAATGGTTAAACAATTGGATCAACAGCATGGGCATATGTTTAATAAAGCAGATATGTCCAGCAGATCATTGGAAAGAGATGTTGGAAAGCCAGTTGGCCCATTTCTGTCATGAAAGCATTCAGTATTCAGCTTGTCAACTTGTTTCATTCAGGTCTATGTACAGAGGCAGATATACACTTTGACTGATATAATGGCAGCATCTGATTAGACAACAAGGATTTGAGCTTCTCATTTGTGTGTGCATTTAGGTAAGAAAGAAAAAGGAAAAATATGTGCGTTTCCCATATCCATTTACATTTATGCATTTGGCAGACGCTTTTATCCAAAGCGACTTACAGAGCCCTTATTACAGGGACAATCCCCCCAGAGCAACCTGGAGTTAAGTGCCTTGCTCAAGGACACAATGGTGGTGGCTGTGGGATTCGAACCAGTGTCCTTCTGATTACCAGTTATGTGCTTAGACCACTACACCAACACCACATATCCATACTAATCTGTTTTTGTTACCAGTGCAGTGTGACTTGAAAGGATTATCGTCTTTACATATGATGATCAAACAAGAACAGTTTATAGAGCAGACTGCACACTATAGGCTTAAGTCCTGAAAAAATTGTCATTAAGCCAAGCATTACAAACTACTGGTCAGAGACTAAATATGGTTCAGGGAACAAAAACGAAAACCAAAGACGAACCAAAAGTTTTGTAGAACGCAACCGAAAACCGTATCAAAGTGACTTTCAGTTGTTCCGGAGTGAACATTTTTAAACTTTTAAATGCTGGTAATGGTTAATTTTGTTCTGATAATTTTTTTCATGAAACTAAAGGCCAAAGTGTTTATCACAGTAAATCTTTGGAAATTTCACTTCATGTTGCCCAAAAAAATGAAATATGTGCTTTGATCCTGAAACATCACAAATTAATTTGCCTAATTGCCTGTTGTGGATGTTGCATTCTCTGAATGACAAGCTTTTTAACAACTATGTATAATTACTGCATACTGTACACATGCACGACTAATCCAGATACAAAGAAAACATTATTAGAGGTAAAAAGTACATTTCTCAGTTGTTTCTTCACTGAATTATCTTTTGATATGATGCATTAATACAGATTTGATGCTGCCAGGTATTGACTCAGAAGCAGATCTGTAAATAAAATTATACTTAACTGTTAATTAACTACTTGATTTCTATGCCAATAAATCCACCACACAGTAATACAAAATATTGCTTATCTTCGCTTATTAAGCTTATCTTTTACTTATAAAAGTAGCTTATTTTGGCTTGTTTTTCCAGACCATGGTGCGTGTTACTCTTAGAGATCTGGCAACACTGCAATTGTATTTCACCCACCCATTAGCGAAGAGTACTGTCATTTTTAAAAGAATGTTATTAACCATTATTTTATTTTGTTCTAACTCGTGCCCATTCACACTCAAAAATAAAAAACTCTTCTAGAACACACTAAATTACATGCTGTCAATGCACTTGAACCAAAGTTCATGCACAAATGTATCCACTCACTAATTAATTGCTTCTTTCTACCTGAAGAAGTGGTGTACAACTTTTTGCTCTCCACATTATTTGGTATGTTAGTTTCAAACCTCTAATCAGATTAGACAGTGTTTTAAAAGTGCAAAAGTTCAGTACCTTACTCTGCTTGTATGTGTTTACGGCTTTCCAGATTTTTCCAGCAGCTTTTCCAGGCTGTCATTCTGCATGTTGCTTGGTGACACTAAACTGTTGATTTGGCTTAGTTTGGAACTATTTTTCATTAACAGAGCAAAAAATAGACAAAATAGCTGGCCATAGTGTATCTTACTGCTTAATACTTCGGTTACTTAGTATTCAAATCTTGTTTCTAGAACTGTTGTATAAAAGCAATAATTGCACTCCTGAGGCCGAATCACAGCCATGTTGATATTCAGAACAACAGAATACTTGTTTGTTTCAGAGATAGAGATTAGTTGATGAGTTGAGAGATGAGAGGCACCAAATGAGTTGAGAGTAATGGAGAAAACTAGAAAGATCAACTAGACTGATTGTCCCAAACAAGCTGAATGATTGATGAAGCTTTCTCTGATGGAACTGAATTACTTTGAAAAAAAAGTTTAGAACTTCTTAAACCACTTCAAAGAGTTCTCATCAAAAAACCCTCCATGTGCAGCAATGACAGCTTTACAGATCTTTGGCATTCTATCTGTCAGTTTGTTCAGATACTCATGTGACATTTCACCACACGCTTCCAGTAGCACTTGCCATATATGTGTCTTGTCAGACAATTCTCACGCACCTTACAGTCTAGCTGATCCCACAAAAGCTCAGTGGAGATAAGATCCATAACACTCTTTTCCAATTATCTGTTGTCCAATGTCTGTGTTTCTTTGCCCACTCTAACTTATTCTTTTTTTTTTCGGTTTTAAAAGTGGCTTTTTCTTTGCATTTCTTCCCATAAGGCCTGCGCACTTGAGTGTTCTCTTTACTGTTGTACGTGAAACTGGTGATGAGCAGGTAGAATTCAATGATGCTGTCAGCTGAGGACATGTGAGGTGTCTATTTCTCAAACTAGAGACTCTGATGCACTTATCCTCTTGTTTAGTTGTACATCTGACCTTCCACATCTCTTTCTATCATTGTTAGAGCCCGTTGTACTTTGTCTTTGAAATAGTGTACACCTTTGTATGAAATCTTCAGTTTTGTGGCAATTTCAAGCATTGTATATGTAGCGGACGGGACCTACGTCCGCTTAGTAGGGGTAAATCACTCTTCCCTGAATGGCTGGAAATCAGAGGATCTAAGTCCCTAACCCCCAGGCCTATTAATCTCGTGGCTACTCTGCCCGCTCAGTAAAGCACAATAGCTTAGGCTTTAGGATTTGGACATGTCACGGTGGAGACCTAAAGTGCAGAATATCAGTAGCCTAACTGTCAGTGTGTGTGATGTAACTGGTATTCCCCCTACCTACTATACTTTACAGACAGAGGATGAGACACCCCTACTTCAAGGAAGATGGAAAAACTTCACAGTAAAAGCAATAGTATAAAAGTTGAGAAATGAGTGGTTATTTATTATACTAAGTAACAGTATTCTAATACTGAGTAAAATAGTTACAAAAATAAAAAAAGTACAAATAAAATATATATATTTTCATAAATCAAATGTAAAACGTATAGGAATGGTTTCCCTATCAACCTGTAACCATCATAAAATGTCTAAACCCTTGTATTAACACCCACTTCACCAGAGTGGCTCAACAACACTTTGAAAGTTTTGCTTAACAAACATCAGCATGTAGGCAGTTTATCTAAATACACTGCAGATAAACCTCATATGCAAATAACAGCAGTATATACTTGTGAATGTAATTCACACAACAGTAATTTTCAGGACATTGGTAAACTCAGAAACAGTTTCGTACCATACACTTAACAACACTCCATGACCAACCTCAGTTCAATGTTCCTTTTGGTTCGGATTGTCCACGTTACGTATGTGCCGACCGTACACCAATTAATAGAACATGTCCATCACGTTGCTATCGCGTGACAATGGTGGAGTCATGTGTGGCAGGGCAGTCAATACTCATCAACCGCACCGTGTAACAATGGCGTGAGCGATGGAGGGAGAGAGCAGGAGAGATAAGTCACATACACGTCTCGGGCTGTAGCAGTGAACTGGCTGGTTGTCTTCCTTCCCTTGCGAGACCAGCTTCCAACGTTGGCGACGAGCTAGAATATCTAAATAATCAACACTTTGCACTACCTAGCGAGAACGTTTGCCTCGCACTATGCGAACTATACTTGTTGATGATATGACAACGGATGAATCTTCAGTACAGATGGCGTGAAGTCTTCCGCTCTTACACACGCCACTCAAACCGTAACTGTTCCGTAGCTCAGATCAAAACATGTAGCACACGCAATAACTAAGAGCTAAACTGTTATTTACTGAATTATCATACCGAAATCTCCGTCAACATGTGACCTCTTCGGACGCCGCCATCCTCTCTGTTCTCATTGCCCCGTGCACCCCCTTGTAAGTCATTGATTGGCCGAGTCTATATCCAAGTTCCTGTGTGCGATTGGTTGAGAATATTCTGGGGAATTTCTTCATGTTATCGGCTACATGTCAAGAAATATGTGCACACTCTGTGTGTACACTTACTGTACATATAACCTTCATTTCTCAAAACAATGATTGACTGTTTCTTTTTTGCCATTTTCTTTACCTAATATTGACCTTCAGACATGCCAGTCTATTGCATAATGTAGCAACTCTAAAACAAACACAAAGACAATGTTAAGCTTAATTTAACGGCCCAAATAGATTTCAACTGTGTTTGATATAATGGCAAGTGATGTGGGGAGTGACAGTCAGTATCTGGTGTATAAGCTGCATTAAATACTGCAGTGCATCTCCTCCTTATGGACTGCACCAGATTTGCCAGTCCTTGCTGTGAGATGTTACCACACTCTTCCATCAAGGCACTTGCAAGTTCCTGGACATCTCTGGGGGGAATGGCCCTAGCCCTCACTCTCATATCCAACAGGTCCCAAACATTCTCAGTGGAATTGAGATCCGGGCTCTTCGCTAGAAGAACACTGACATTCCTTTCTCGCAGGAAATCCTGCACAGAACAAGCAGTATGGCAGGTGGCATTGTCATGCTGGAGGGTCATGTCAGGATGAGCCTGCAGGAAGGGTACCACATGTGGTAGGAGGACGTCGTCCCTGTAACGCACAGTATTAAGATTGCCTGCAATGACAACAAACTCAGTCCGATGATGCTGTGGCACACCGCCCCAGACCATGACTGAACCCTCCACCTCCAAATTGATCCCTCTGCAGAGTAGAGGCCTCGGTGTAACGTTCATTCCTTCGACGATAAACACAAGTCCGACCATCACCCCTGGTGAGACAAAACCATGACTCATCAGTGAAGAGCACTTTTTGCCAGTCCTGTCTGGTCCAGCGAAGGTGGGATTGTGCCCATAGGCGACATTGTTGCCGTGGATGTCTGGTAAAGACCTGCCTTAGAACAGGCCTACAAGCCCTCAGTTCAGCCTCTCTCAGCCTTTTGCGGACAGTCTTAGCACCGATAGAGGGATTATGCATTCCTGGTGTAACTCGGGCATTTGTTGTTGCCATCCTGTACCTGTCCCACATGTGTGATATTCAGATGTACCTATCCTGTGCAGGTGTTGTTACACGTGGTCTGCCACTGCGAGGGTGATTAGCTGTCCTTCCTGTCTCCCTGTAGGGTTGTCTTAGGTGTCTCACAGTACAGACATTGCAATTTATTGCCCTGGCCACATCTGCAGTCCTCATGCCTCCATGCAGCATGCCTAAGGCATATTCACGCAGATGAGCAGGGACCCTGGGCACCTTTCTTTTGGTGTTTTTTAGAGTCAGTAGTAAGGTCTCTTTAGTGTCCTAAGTTTTTATAACTGTGATTAAACTGTGATTTTATAACTGTGACTTAATTGCCTACCGTCTGTAAGCTGTTAGTGTCTTAATGACCATTCCACAGGTGCATGTTCATTAACTGTTTATGGTTCATTGAACAAGCATGGAAAACATGGTTTAAACCCTTTACAATAAAGATCTGTAAAGTTATTTGGATTTTTACAAAAAATTAAAAATACAGTGTCCTGAAAAAGGTGTTTAAATCACACCAGACACAAACACACACACTCTCACTGGAACAGCCTTCACCTTTGCTTTTCCACTGTACACACAATCTAAGTGCTGAAGACTTTCTAAAAATCTATACATTTTAAAGATCCAATTGGGGTTCTGTGCAAAGGACACATATAACACAGGACAAATGGTGTGTTATTTTCTCTAGGGGTAAAAGGGCTGATTTACTCTAGTGAGGCCAAAGCTAAATCTTTAGAGAGGAATCCACAATTGAGGGTTAGCAAAGGAAATAACCACGAGGTTATCATCATAATTTTGACTGACTGACTCATTCTGTCCCTTCATCCTCCACTAATTAGTGGAAGTGTGGTAATGTGGAATACTCTGCTTTTGATTTGTAATAAGCTTTATTGCAAACCTTTATAGCACAGCGTTCTGAGTAGTCTGTCTTGTAGATGAAAATGTAGAAGGCATTTATAATACTAAATTATATTGATCTGAAACGCTGGTGGACTGGGATAAAGTCAAATGCTTTCAAAATGGACATTTCTTATTTTTTCAAAAGCACTTATTTAAATGAAGACTTTCAAAAGTGTGGCCGCATCAGTTTGAATTAAAAAATGTTGGGTGACACCAATGGTTCAAGGTTTGGCTGGATTGTGCTGGTAGATGCCGTAACTAAACTATCTGGAACCCCAAACATTTTTTGGGGGGGGATTCTGATAAATAAGAAGTTTCTTATAATTTTTGTCAGTGCTTGATTTTTTTATGTAATTTATTTTTTGGACTGGGATTGTCTGCATTTTTGAGGCACCATAAGCCAATGACCATTGTCCTGCCATAATTTTCCTGCGGCTTTATAAAGGTATTATAGACATCCTTGGATGACACCTATACATGGGACAACATTTGATGTGTCCTAGCAATTTTCATGTTTCCCAAAATTGACTGGAAACAATTACGTAAATGCATAAACCCTGCATATGAATGGCCTTCCTCAAAGGAAAATGTAGAAACACTGAAAAGGTATGTTGTGGGGGTGGTATGGTCATACTGAGAGGTGAGGAGGATAATTACAGAGGACTAACCTGTCATAACAGAAGCTAGTGGAGCAGGCAGCTGTTCCACCGACTAATATCTCCATTAATGAGCAGCCATTACTGGAGCTGAAAATAGTTCTGTAAGAGCGGAAGACTTAAAATGTGCTCTTTTAAACATAGCCTAATTACTTTGATTTAAAGCAAATCAGCAGCAAAGGTGTTTGAAAGCCCCAGGAGAGAAAATGAATGCACCTTTCACCTGCACTAAAGACTCACTTCCTCTGTGCTAGAATTGTTATAACAGTGACATAAAAGGTACTACAATTAATTTAATGTTTCTCTCACTGACCAAGCACTGCAGGCATGATCTTTTTGCTTTCCAATGATTATTCTAATGCTCAAAATCATCTAGTGCTTGTCAAACCTGCAGGAATTTTAATGCTGTGTTTGGATGGCAGTGAGATTATTCAGTGCTGGTGAGTGAGACAGGTTTGCTATTCCACAGTCAGAGTAAGATCAGGTCAGTGGGCTGTGAAGTGAAGCCAGGAGTGTTGGTGAGCGTTTATGGCATTCTGGTATCACCTGCCAAATGCAAATTCAAAATGAGAATGACAGATTGCCAACGATCCAGGATTTCTATTTTTACATTTTATTTGAGGGCTTTCTGCTGCTTTTATCTCAAGTGTCGTATTGCTTTTACAAAATGCCAGCTACCCAATATGCAATATTTATTAACAACACTAAAATAAAATTGTTTATTGTACAGAATAAAAAATATTTCACCAAGCAATATAGTTAATTATCATAACTGTAGGCTATTTGCAGTTGCCATTAATTTAGTTTGCAGATGGCGCATAAATATAGAATTCATGGTATATGTTTTGTGTTTATAGAGTAGTTAGTTTACAACGGCTTTGAACGTGACTCATCCAATCAGAATTTAGAGGTGGAACTCTTTTATAATGGTGAGTTATAGTACAGAGAAGACTGGTAATGATAGAAATATGGCAAACAATGCAGCCAAGATTACAACTAGCAATCGTTGTATGAGCACCACAACCCAATGTGTAAATGTAAGGCCTAATTCCTTAGGCTTTCTTAAAAAATATAATAGCTGAAGTTTGGCGAAGAGTTGCACATGTTTTTGGAACAACGAAAAAAAAACAATGCGTTCCACCTAGTATAAAATAAGCTTATTTTTAGCAGCACATGATCTAGTTCCAATGTTGAATGACATCATGTGCTTACAAAGGAAATCAAATATAAAACCTATAACGGTAAAAACTTATATTGAGAAGACCTATTTTGCAGTTCGACCACAACTCTGAATGAGATGCCTGTTTATTTACTTTCTAATAATTATGTAAATACTTGTCGTCATCCCCCCCCCACACACACAGTGTGTTGGCTGAGTAATTAGACTACTAGCTCCCACTGAGATATAGACTTGCCTCAGGCCACAGACTCCAGGATCCACATCCTAACTGGACCTGGAAAACATTCTTATTCATTTTTGGATTAGGTTTAGTATTTGAATTACCACAGTAAAGGAAATTTTTTTTTTCTTTCTTTTTTTTTTTTTGCTGGAAGTTCAACGTATTTTGTATTATATATATGAATTAATTATGTGGAAATTCCTGTGATTTACATTCTTCACAAATGAAAGGTACTTCATTTCATTTGAATATTTTTCTCTTTTTATTTGAAACTTGATGATGCAAACCAAAAGATTATTCATAACAGTGGAATGATAAGTCTGGCATCAATCCATAAACAGCTCAGAATCTAAATCCTGATCGGATAAGTCACATTCAAAGCTGATGTAAAATTGCTGATACACCTGCACACACACCTATTACTGCACATGGCATTCAACTGAATTCATCTGAATTCTATAGCCCTGTCCCAAATGGCACACTTGATGTGGACTTGCGGTCTCCTGGACTTCATTTGCCCAAGGTGTCCCATTTGACATTTTAGCGCTCAGAAGGGTGCTCAAGAGTGCCTTCTTTGCCGCCTCATTGCACCCTTTAGTTGAGCCTGCATCGGTGTGAGCTCCTAGCAGAGGGTTATAGCAGCAGGCCGAGCCCCAAAAAAGGCTGGGAGTTCCTAAGCACCAGCAAAGATATACAGAGCTCCTAATCTAAACCTTTACCTAACCCTAACCATGTGTTGAAGAGTCACCCCCTTTTGGAGTTGGCCCAACACCTTTCTGGAGTAACTCTGCCCCCTTCCTTTAACCCCTGCCCCTGAGATCTCTGGGCTACTGCTAAACCTAATTGGCTCCTAGCAGTCTATTACCCAATAGTCCCTAATGATCCTCATGACCAATCACAGTGGACTAGATTTTCCGTAATGTCTTGATTTCAATATAGCCTGTCATGATAATTAAATAATTATTTGTTTGCGGTTATTTGATCTAACCACGGTTATTGTACACTTTTAATTCTAATCACATATTACTGTCCTAATAAGGGAATGAACAGCATATTTTACATTCTCATTCATTTGAACATTGACCGTCTCAATGAGCTGCATTGAGCGCAGCTGCTGAAGAGCACACAAAGATTAACCGTTTCTAAAGCTGTGATGCATGCGCCATCTGCTGAGGTTCATGCTAAACTCCTGCAAAAATAAGTACAAGGATTTTAGAGAATGCAAAGCAGTCCGGTTTGTAATTGTTGGTTCATCCACACAGGGATAATGCCACTCAATTACACAGAGGAGCCCTGTGTCATGCCCGTTTACTTTATTCCTAAGGAGATAATAGAATGAAGACACACAAAATCTCAAACTCTTTCCTTCATGAGAAATTAGGGTTCGTGGGTTTAATCTAAAAATGTTTCACTATTGCATACAACATTTTGCATAATAACCTATTCCATGATATAATATAATATAATATAATATAATATAATATAATATAATATAATATAATATAATATAATATAATACACAGGTTGGTTGGGTTCTAACAACAACACTGTAAATGCAACATGGACCAAGACTAAAGTTGATAAAAATAAAACATTCCATTCAGATTTCTTCTTCGGAGCCGAACGGTTGTACTATCAGCGAGCTGAATACTACTGCTGTTCCATTCACCTGGCGACGAAGGTCAAAGTGCGAGCACTCAGGCAGGTGATGTCCACCTTGGTGGTGCAGGAATGCCACCTGTGGCTGAATCTGGTCAAGATGAGGGATGCCGAAAAAGCCCGCTTTCTCAACGAGCCCATCTCCCAGATTGAACTTTTCAGCAACACCGTTGAGGACTTTGCCCAACAGCTCTCAGCGGTGAAGAAGTAGACAGAGGCCATCCAGCACATCTTGCCCCTGCGCAGCTCAAGTTCCTGTACCCTGTCTGCTCGCCAAGGGTGTCCCCCCGTGGCGGCGAAAGCCCACGCGGCTCCGCCTCAACCCGAGCCAGTTCGCAGCCCCAGCGTAGAGCCCCCCAAAGGAAGCTGACATCTCTTGTCTCTCGGGCCAGCAAGAGGATCAGGAAGGCTCCTAAGCACCCCTGAGATGGATGACACAGGGAGCGAGACATCCACTACGGAGCTGGAATCCAGACCACTCCATCCGCTGCTCTTTTGTTCGCCGCACCTTGAACGGGCTGGGTTTCCTCACTCCTTGGGACACACAATCGGTGTTAACAGCCGCCGTTGTCAAGGCCGCCGGACACTAAGCACCCGCAGCCAGGGCCCAGCGAACGCGGCTTCCCCGTATGGCCCGGGAGTTGTGATGAGTCTCGAGGATGGCCCTCCTACTCAGTCGCTAACCCGCCCTATGCCGGTTTCACAGAGCAAGGTAAGTGCTTTGAGCTCCCCCTCAGCACAGCTGCCTCGGGAAAAGAAACACTCCCCAACGCAATGTCGCCTGCTCCCCCTGGCCACGAGGCCCCACCCCCAGATATGTCAGACATGATCGTCCCCTTAGTGCCCCTCTCCCGGAGCTTGGACATGTGGCTAACGCTTTCCAACACATCACGGTAGCTGGCCAGGACCATCCGACTTGGCTACGAGATTCAGTTCACCAAGCGCCCGCCCCGGTTCAGTGGTGTCCAATTCATTTCGGTGCATTGCGAGAATGGGCGCGATAGAGCCTCTCCCTCAGGCTGAGATGGGGAAAGGGTTCTACAGCCCTTACTTCATTGTGCCAAAGACAGGAGGTGGGTTGCGGCCAAACTTGGACCTGCGAGTTCTGAACCAGGCCTTACACAGACTCCCGTTGAAGATGCTGACGTGCGTCCGGTCTCAAGATTGGATCATGCCGTTAGACCTGAAGGACGCGTACTTTCACGTCTAAGTTCTACCTCGACACAGACCCTTTCTACGGTTTGCCTTTGACAACCAGGCGTATCAGTACAAGGTCCTCCACTTCGGCCTGTCCCTGTTCCCTCGCATCTTCACGAAAGTCACAGAGGCAGCTCTTGCACCGTTAAGGGTAGTGGGCATCTGCATACTCAACTACCTCGAGGACTGGCTGATTCTAGCACACTTTTTTGCTGTGCGCACATAGGGATTTGGTGCTCAGGCACCTCAGCCATCTAGGGCTTCAGGTCAACTGGGAAAAGAGCAAGCTCTCCCCGGTTCATAGCATCTCTTTTCTTGGCATGGAGTTAGACTCGGTCTCAATGAATGCGCGACCTTGCCCAACAGCTTTCAGCAATGAAGAAGTAGACGGAGGCCATCCAGCACACAAATTTCCATACCCCGTCTGCTCGCCAAGGGCGTCCCCCTGTGACTGGTGCTGAACTGCCTGAAGTCATTCAGGGAGAGGACAGCGGTTCCACTGAAACACTTTAAGAGGCTCCTGGGGCATATGGCTTCCTCAGCGGCAGTCACGCCGCTCGGGTTGATGCATATGAGACCACTTCAGCACTGGCTACAGACTCGAGTCCTGAGCGTGGCTATCATGCCGCCCTGCCGCCACTTATTCAGCCTTTGGACGGACCTTGAGTTCCCCTACAGCATGTGTCCAGATGTTTCGTGGTCACCACAGATGCCTCAAAACTGGGCTAGGGCACCGTGTGCAATGGGCACGCTGCCGTCGGTTCCTGGTCAGGACCACGACTGGGTTGGCACATCAACCTAGAGTCACTGGCTGTACTACTCGCCCTGCTGAGGCTATTGCCATTGATCCATGGCAAGCATGTATTGGTCCGGTCCAATAACACAGCGACAGTAGCATATATAAATCACCGAAGTCGCGTATGCTCTCGTCACATGTCCCAACTCGCCCGCCATCTACTCCTCTTGAGTCAGCAGCGGCTGAGGTCTCTGCGGACCACTCATATCCCGGGCAGCCTCAACGCCACAGCGGATGCGCTGTCGCAGCAGGCAACGCTCAGCAGAGAGTGGAGACTCCACCGCCAGGTTGGCTGGATCTTGTCTCGGCTCCTCTGGACAAAACCTGAATGGAATTGCATTCCAGCTCCTTTTACACCAGTATATCCAGGGGAGTGACATGAAAATTCCACTTACTAATTCTCATTAGCCTTTCTCAAAGAATGGGAGGTGTTCGGGGCTCTCAAGACCAACCCCTATTGTCACTACATCGACACAATGACTCATTACTTCCATCAGGGAATGTAGGTTATGACAGTAAGCATTACGTTTTCCAGAGTTGGAATTTTTGCAATCTACGGTGGTGCAGAAGTCTTGAAGTGTGTCCCAAATGTATGCTTTTACATCTCATGCAACCTCATAGACTTGCTGACAAGTGTCCCATCGGTCTGCACTCATTTACGTTAGCAAAGTTTGAATTCAGGGGAGGAACGCACGGGCTTAGGGTGTCATTTGGGACAGGGCCTCTATCAATCCAGCAAATTGCTATGTCGCCTGGAAATTAGTAATAGGCCGATATAATGGCCAGGCCGATTAATTGGCCGATATTTGGTAATTTTTTGATAATCGGCTGATAACTATGCTGTTTGCTTGGCCGATTAAAAGAATTGTTAACTTTCCCATATGTTGATTCAAAAATCTAAATTATAATTGCATTATGTTTTTTGGCATTTATTTTGGCCAACGCTGGAAACTGGAAACAACTTACAGTTAGGGTACAAAAGAAGTACAGTATATTACCTGATGAAGGAATTGATTATAGTCATTAAAATGTTTTATTATTTATTGAACATTGGTGTCTATTACCATAATGCTGTTGTTATACGGACTGCTTTACATGTAATAATGAAAATGTGAAAAAAAAAATGTAAATCATATGGTTGGCTGGTTATTAGGCTGGGAGACTAGATTTGACCAGCTAAGACTAGCAAAGAACATAGGCTGGTTTAAGCTCTTTTTTTCAGCAGGGTAGCTTCCAGGGTATACGGTTTCTCTACCGGCACACTGACACATTTCGATCATCGGGTTAGGCCTTTGGGATAGAGATTGGGCTATAATTGTTTGATGGAATGTTGATGCTTATGCTGACACTTCCTGCACATCCAACATCACCATGGCAACAGCACAGCAACAGTGTGCTACACCCTTGAGTTACTCCAGGCAGAGTTTCTTAAGCTCACCATTGCTTATGGACCTAAAGAAACTGCAACATAACATTAGCACAACAATTCAGCTTGTGGCACAGTGAAAATAATCACTGTGCTGTTTAAAAATTCACAAGTCTCTGCATATAAATAATTCACCTCCTTCACTGTCCATTTCTGAATCCCATGGCTTTTTAAATTGGCAGCCTGCAGCGAAATGTAGGCTACAGGAATAAATGCTATCATGTTAGACAGAAATGTGTGTAATGTATAATAGAGTATTAAAGGCAGATGCAACCTAAGAGAGGAAAATAGTGGAAAATGTTTGTTTGTTTGCTTGTTTGATGTCTTTGTCTACATTTATGTGTCTGTTGTCATCAGGTTGTCTGAGATCTTGATGTTAGCTGACAAAGAACTTTTGTCTGGAGAGTGTGAAACAATAATCATGTTATTCTAGCCTGTTTGCAGAACTCTTTCTGACAATCAATATGGATACAATATGGGAGATCTAAATCGAGTCAACAAATTGATAAAGAAAGCAGGATCGGTTGTGGGGACCAAATTTGATATGATCCAGCATGTGGTTGAGAAAAGAATACTCTCTAAACTAAAATAAATCATAGATAATCCCTTACATCCAATCCATGCTCTTGGGGTGATCAACTAGAGCACCTTTTGCCATAGATTGATCGCACCAAAGTGCAAGTCTGAACTTACCAGGAAGTCCTTTGTACCAGCGGCCATCAGAATGTTTAATGATTTATGAATATTCACCTGTTACTGAATATACTGTTATTAATTCTGCTATTGAATATCCTGTTTTGAATATGCATCTGTTACTGATTATTCGATATAGGTATTATTGTTATGTATTATGTATTGTTATTGAGTGTTAAAGCTGCCGTGACAATATAATTTCCTGCAAAGGATCAATAAAGTATCAACAACAACAACATACTCTTTTTCTCTTATACACACACACATACCAGAAAAATAAAACAAAAAGATTTCTACAAGCTCCTAAGCCAGTATTCTAATTTTGGCCCATGTATCAATCAACTCGCTGCTGAAATATTAACGCTTGAGATATGAGAAAGAAGTTGATATGAAATATGTAAAGACTCATTAGAGCAGACCTACATACGATTGTCCATTTAATTAGAGTGGAGCAGAAGAGTGAAGATCTGTGATATTCCCTCTACTCCATGGGCGGTTATTCCAAATCTGTGACAGAGCAAGGCTAAGACAAAGCCTGGATTAATCTTTAGGCTCTGTTTACACCTGGTATGAAGATTTGATTTAATCACAAACCGCTAAATATGGGTCTAATTGAGATCATTTTGTGATACAATCACTCAAATCAGATTCAGAGGTAATCAAAAACGCATATGACCACATGCATTATGGATACAAAAAGAGTCAGTCCCACCCAGAGTATGTGAGCGGTGCGGAGTGGAAGCAGAGCGAGGAGTGGAGTGGCATGATTTTGCCAAGAGCAAGGAGTGGGTTTTAAAATAATCTGAGTGTCCTTGTATTCTCTCGCCCCAAAAGCGCTCCACTAATGCTCCATAACGGCCACTCATGTTAACGGCCCTTAATGCAATAATTCACCAGGTGTTAAGCAGTGTTAAACATTATTGTCATGAAGGAAAGTTGGAATTTCTGATATAACCAGAAAGAATAAAATGTCATTAAAGAAATACTAATTTAAAATCTAGCCGCACATGGTAATGTTCGAACTCCAACACTTTCTGTGTTCACACTCCCTATTATTGAGTTAAGCTTGTGGTAAAGCGTGACTTAACTAAATGCTCGTCTCTCATCTCTTTATTCCTACATCAACTGGCATATATTGAAAATGAATGGCGGGATGGCAAAGTAGAACACGAATGGTGAGGTGATTGCTACGATCAAAGGTTTTTTTGTGAAATCCTAAACGACGTGTCCAAAAACACATGAATGAAAAGCCATTCACATTTGGAGAGAAAATCTAAAGGTCAGTTAAACAAATATACACAGCTGCAGAAAAACATTAAGAGATCTCTGCAAATTTATCAGTTTCTCTTGATATAGGTATGTTTTTGGGTAAAATTAAAATGTTTGTTTTATTCTATAAACTACTGACAACATTTCTCCCAAATTCCAAATAAAAATATTGTCATTATGAGCATTTATTTGCAGAAAATGACAACTGGTCAAAATAACAAAAAAGATTAAGAGTTTTCCGACCCCAAATAATGCAAAGAAAAAAGTTAATATTCATCTTAACACATTTCTAAACATCAAAATACTAATGTTTTAACGTAGGAAGAGTTCAGAAATCTATATTTGGTGGAATAACCCTGATTTTCAATCACAGCTTTCATGTGTCTTGGCATGCTCTCTACCAGTCTATCACATTGCTGTTGGGTGAATTTATGCCACTACTGGCAAAAAAATTGTGGCCATCCATCTTCCTCTTGATCACATTCCAGAGGCTTTCAATGAGGTTCAGGTTTGGAGATTGGACTGGTCATGACAGAGTCTTGATCCGGTGGTCCTCCATCCACACTTTGATTAACCTGGCTGTGTGGCATGGAGCATTGTCCTGAAGGAAGCATGTTTTCTTCCAGGATAACCTTATATGCTTGAGTCATGCATCCTTTCTATAGTACAAAGAAGAATCTGCCCAATTCCAGCCTTGCTGAAGAACCGATCCTCCATTAAATTTCACAGTGGACACAAGACACTGTGGCTTGAAGGTCTCTCCAGGTCAGAGCAAGGCTGGAATTGGGCTGGTACGTCTTTGTAAAGGACGCATGACTCAAGCCACGTACAAGGTTATCCTGGATGAAAATTTGCTTCCTTCTGCTCTGAAATTTTAAGGACCTAAAACACCAACTGAACTAATCAATAGGTTAATATTCTGAAGCGTTTTTTTCCTCTGCCGACTCATACTGAGAATAAGGCGTTTGAATCAGAATTTGGAATCCGTAAATCATCAGTCCAAAGGTAATTAACAACAAACACTCAACGCCGTGAGAACACGCGTGCTTGATTCAGTGTAACGGAAGTCTCACTCCATGACTATCATCTTTGTTCAAGACACAGAGATGGAATATTGCATAGTTTGATTTTAATCGATTGCCATCTAAAAGTATTTTTGTGCTGTAGGCTAAGTTATGCATTATACATTTACAGATGAAGAAGCTCAGCAAATAAAAACAGAGAAAGGTCATTGTTTTGGCCGCTGCACGTGTCCCTATGGAATGTGAGCATGAGCAACAGGTAGCTGGTTGTAGTTCATTTAATGGCCAAAGGTGTCATTAATAACAAGGGTTTCTGAATCTTACATACTGCACCATTAACAGAAATAACATAAACCATCAAAGTATCCAAAGATTATCGCCTGTTTCACATATTGTGTGTGTGCGAGCAGTGAGAAAATCTGCTTCGTGACTTCACTGGGATGCTTTAATGCAATTTGTGATTTATGTCCTAATTATTCATTTTCATCCCTCCTTGCATCTCCATCTCAAACTTTCCCCTCATCCTTTGCTCTCCAAGCCCTGTTCATGTCATTGCAACTGGGAGCATCACCCGGTCATCACCACGCAGATCCACCACAGAGAGGGTCAGAACAAATAAAAGTGAGAGGAGAGAAAGTGAGAAAAGAGAAAACGTTTATTGGGCTAGGCAGCACGGAAGGAGGCTTAATATTTCCAGATGTGTCGACGGTCCCAAGAGTTCGACTTCCTGCTGTCCATCCAAATTAGAACACAGCAGCACTCTTAAAAAGTGTTTAGTGACTTCACAAAGAACAGACACCAGCTCAGCTACCGCCACAATACCATTCCTGGAAAAGGAGCTGACATAATTGATTTTTCCTACTGAGCGGGCAGCGAGAGTAAGTGTTTCATTTCTATAGGAGTTCCAGCACTGTGACTGGACACATTTAAAAATGAAAGCCATATCATCCAAAAAAGAAACGCAGTTGATCACTTTACTTTTGAAAGCTGAGTATAAGGATGGCATTCAAGTTGAAATGTTGGATTCTTGTCTGGTCACGTTACACATTTAAAAGAGATGAAACTAAATTTCTGTTATCACTGATGGAACACAAAAGGACAAATGTTTAAGAATGTGTTAGCCACTCATGTCCAAATAATCACAGTGAACAAGGACCTAAGGTGTAAAGCTCAAAAATACACAAAACAGCAACAAAAAGCACAAAAAAACAAACAAGCTTTATCAAATTTCTCAATGATTCTAGTGCACTATACTTCAGACACCATAGTATAGCTTTATGTGACAAACTCTACTGTAGCTTTCATATCTGATATGCACTTATCCACATATTCATAAAGTGTTGTGATCTGCTCTTTGACATGCAAGTAACTAACGTCAAACCTGATGTGCTGCATCATAGGGCACAACTTCTATCTTCTATTAAGACAGAAGAGGACAAGATTTTCAATGAAAAACAACTTAATTATTTGTCTGTCCACCACACAAAGCTATTGTATGGCTTCAGAAGACTGAAGATAGAAGAGTTTGTCAGGTTGGAGCTTGAAAGTCATATGGGTTTGGAACAGCATTAGGGCAGGGCTCCAGACTAAAACTGTCACAAATGCAACCAAAAATAATTGATTGCGATAATAATGTAAAATCTAGTCACCACTGGCAACAGTCAGGTTGAGTTTATTCATATGCGGTTTGTCAGATATGATGTTGCGAGTTATTGAATATATCTTTAGAGCGAGCACATCCAGTGTCTCGTGCGGATTTTCACCCGTTCTGTTTCTGACGAGCTTGGTGCACTGTACACAATAACAAACCCAGTGTGAGACAGTCATGAACAAATTACTCTTTTGAACTGGTTCTTTTTCATGAATCACCCAAAAAGAACTGAGGGTTTGAACACAGGAGTTTGAATCAGATTCACTTTCACAGCAAATCAGCCATCGGTGTCCTCACATCTGGGAGTGTAATTATATATATATGAGATCAAGATTTTGACACTTAGGACAATTCAAACTTGTACAGAACTATTACAGAAAGTGCAAACATTCATTGATGCTCAAGATGACAACACACTACTATATGCATACTATACTTTATTTAATTTTCTGTAATGTAGATTCTAAAGAGCAGTCCTAAATAAAACATATCTTTTATCTCTGATATTTGTATTAATATGAAAGGGGTGTGAACATTTATGAGACAAAAGGGAATGCAAACTTATCTTCTCGACTATATATACTGTTTATTAAACCTTTGATTAATGGGTTATCAGCTGACTTCCTTTTCTTTGGCTTTCTATCTTGTTTCTGAACAGCAATCTAAATATAGAAAATCTGTGATTTGGCTCCTAAAAAAATATACTCCTTAATATTTCAGTTTAGGAGCCAATGGCTCCCAAGTTTTTTTTGGGTCAGGGCCCTGCATTAGGGTGAGTAAATGAGGAAGATTTTTTATTTCAGGATTAACTATTCTTTAAATCAATAGGCACCATCTCAAATTAGAAAGAGACTCTTTGGTTTTTGGTTTAACTAATTTCAGAAAAGCTCAAGTGAAATTCCTAGGCCTCAACCAACTTACAAAACAAATAAAGCATCAGAAAACCAACAGGTCCATTTCAAATATCTTCTTTTCACTTTACTGCTGTAAGACATTACAGTGGGGAAAATAATATTACCTAATCTCAATCTCTCTTGCTCTGGCTTTCTTTCCCTGTCTCCCTGCCCCCCACCCCCCCTCTCTAATGAGCATACCACCCGTAAGCCAAGTGAGAAAGAAGGGAAAGCTCCCAGAGTTCTCCAGGTCAAGCGTGTGTTTTCCTACTTAGCAGTAAGATGTTTAACCACTGTTTAACCACATTTTTGATTAGTCCTCAGACAAACGCCACCAACGACAATTTTCTGGGCTGGAATAGGAATGGGCGATGGGAAAATAGAGAGTGAGAGAAGGTCTGATAGTGTGAGAAACAGTATGAATGCTGGCTGAAGCCTCTGGTTCTGGCCCTTACGTAGCAGAGACCCGCCATTTTTATTTCGACTATTACTTAACAATGCATGGCAGTAGCATGTGAGATGGTCAATAACATTGGCTCTTAAATGCTGGCATGTGTCTGAAAAATGGGTTGGAGGTCAGTTCAGGAAAGGTCATAGACAACAGGAACAAAACAATGCTAAAATATAACTTACGAAATAACTGTGTATACTTAGTAAGGATAGCAAAATATGGCAAAGGCTGTGCATCTAATCAGACTCTACTGTATTTGGGTGTAATATGGGTACTGTGTGAGGTAGCCACTAGATGTCCAATGTACAATCTGGGTCGTGAAGCAAAACCAGTTTAGAAACAACTAGCCTCAAGACATGTATGAGACGGTCCTGACTCATGTTACGGCCTGTTACCTTTATAGACACTAACTAACTAAACAGCTTGACACATGACTGCATGCTGCCTGGGATTAATTATCAGAGCCTTCCTTTCATACTTTCAACTCTGGCCATGGAAAGTTGTGTCAATACTGTAGCAGCTTTAAGGAACACAAATACCACTCTAAACATCACCAAAAAACCACACACTCGCATACCAAGAGCTCTTCGCATGCATGGAAAAAAATCCACCCGGCTGTTCTCTTAGACTCACATAAACAGTGTGATGACATCATCATGGACCACATCACAAACACTGATGGTTGATTACCAATTTAAATTAGTATTGTTAGACACTTCTGGGCATACAAGACATCTAGCTGAAGTAGCTGTCATTTTAAATCACATCTCCTTTTGTGTTCCATGGAAGAAAGAATGCCCATCACCAAACTAGCATAAATCAGATTAGCTGGTCTTTTCAGCCGGGTTATGAAGTCACAGCCTTTAGTTTTTTGTTTGAACAAACTGTAACTGTAACACTCTGCTCCCCAAAGAGTTCATTAATAAAAACATTCCTTTCATCACATTAAATATACTGTATCGCAACATCACAGTCACAGTGTAGAAATTCAAACACTCATTAGCATTCTTATCCTCAAACATATGCCAAACAAGCCGTGTTTTAACAGCTTTAGAGGACACTAAACTGACCATTCGTTTTAAGAAGGTAAACACAATGTTCAAGCCTCAGAAAATGCATACATGGGAATTGTGATCGTTTATTCACACTGAATATTTGCTTCAAAGTGTCCCACTTTGACTGTTTATACTACATAGATTATTGGAAGCCTCTTTGGTTACAAGACCTGAAAGAGCCTGTCCATGTTTACAATTTGAGCAGGTTTGTGTTAATTAAACTTTAATGACTCCTGCCCTATGAGCAATGTTTTCAGCTGAGAGAACAGAGAAGCTCACTATTGATACGATTAGCAGAAATCAGGATTTGCACGACATTATCGGCTGAAAAAACAGCAGCTGGATTGTGCAAGCGCAAACATTGGCAGATGTGGAATTTGCATTTAACAGCCCATGAAGCTCAGTTCCTCTGAGAATGGCATAAAAGAACAAGTTGACCAACACACAACCTGATATTTATTTTGGTGAATCCTTTAGGAGAGATGAGCAACACCGATGATGATCTATCCAATATTCTAACTCCAGTTATCGAGTTTTCATTTTGTTAATAAATGTTATGAGTGAAATTCCAGTGCTGGAAATGTGTATGTTTTAAGTAGTTATGATTCCTCATTGCTGTTGAGATCAAATTAAGTTATCAAATGAAAAAAAAATCACAAGTTCTTTTGAGCATTTGCTTGAATTGGTCAATAAGAACGATTGCTCCCTCAAATCACTGCGTATTGAAAACTTAGTTTTATGAAAAAACTAAAATAAACAAAAAACAGCAACTCAATGTGCTATAAAAAATGTGTTTATGTTGTTTAAATTATGTATTGACATTTCTAAACAGGCCTATTACAAATACTTAAAAGATTGTTGTAAATTATTTGTGCATGACTGTGGCTGGATGAGCAAGAGACAGACACAGCGGGTGTGGCGTCAAGCCTTGGAGAGGCGTTTATTGAAAATAATAAACATAATATTTTCATAAATTGAGCATAGTGTCCAGGGGGAATTGTGTCCAAAACAAAAGGGGATCTGGCATCCTCGCGGTGCAACGGGGCTCAGTGAAGGTGTGTCCATGGAGTGGCCCAGGTTTAGTTGAAAAAGAATACATTGGTTTCATAACTTTTAACCTCCAAGTCGTATTGAGCAGGTATGAGTAATATGAAAATCCTTCTAATTACTAGTAATTCTCAAATTGCATGTTAAAATAAATTGTATATTATGATATATTTACATACAATTCCACAGAAATGTTGATAAAAAAGATGTTGTCACATGTATCACACTGGTTTTTCTGTATTTAATATATATTTTGAAATGTCAAAAAATTTCTACATTTTATTAATAAAACAAATGGCAATAAGGCATATGAATGTCAGTAAACTATAAATGTCAAATTTTATGTCAAAGTTTTTTTAATCTTTTTACATGTATGAACAGTTAAGAACCTATTAATGAATTACATTATAGTTTTAGATGAAAACCATCAGGTTATGAATGATTTATATGCTTGAATTTCAATGGGTCATAATTGATCCGTGAAAGCAAAAGGTATATGCAAAAACTAAACATAACAATTCTGAATAAATCAAATGGAAAATACAGGATTTGGGAAACCAAACTTTAGGGCACAACTTTAAGCAATGCTTATTTTATTGAGGGAAATATGCATTTGTTTTAATTTATTATTTACCTTGATGTTTAAATTGGTAAATAGGCATATATATATATATATATATATATATATATATATATATATATATATATATATATATATATATATATATATATCTGTATCTCGTGACAACCCTACTTCCAGGTCTTCCATGACTGTGGGAACCATAAAAGAGATCAATACAACAAGCAGAGAATTAGAGAGCTGAAATATTAGTATTTGCAGTAACAATGTCCATCAGCTCCAAATCAGATGCCTTTTAACCAGATGAGCAAAGTGGG
This sequence comes from Xyrauchen texanus, assembly GCF_025860055.1. Lineage (NCBI taxonomy): Eukaryota > Metazoa > Chordata > Actinopteri > Cypriniformes > Catostomidae > Xyrauchen > Xyrauchen texanus. The sequence continues at coordinate 19,273,331 of NC_068295.1, read as the reverse complement.
TGTATAATTTCAGATCTAGCCAAATATTTAGGGAGGATCTGCCCTGAGGAAGCCTGTACCAGAACAGTCAGTCCCCACGTACCAGTACACACCGTCTCCTCCTTGACTCCATACATCTCCACAGCTATTTTAAACAGAACTCTCCCTCCCTAGTTCACAACACAGCATATTCCAACTGTATCTGCTGCTTCTCTTCAGCAGGTCTCTTAAACCAGGCTGATTTATCTTTCCCTCACACTTTTAAAGGTCAGTTCTCTCACAGAAAAGCCGTCAGGGAGTTACGGAGAAGAAGAGGTTGACATTCTGTTGGCTGATTAGCTGAAACATACAGATTTGTTCAGGAAATTGATGTGACGTGGCAATGCAATGGCTTGTAGAGCCATTATTTGAGAAGTTATGCAATTTTTTACCTCACAATACTGAATATAGATTTTAACGTAAAGAAACAACATTTTAAATATTTTTCCAAATAAATAAAAGATTTGAGAGAGTAATTGATGAGAAAAGGTAACTCAATGAAATTAAGACTAATTTAAATAAATAAATAAAAAATATTAACTTAACAGATATATAAAACTACTTTTACATATTTCATGAAAATCTATTTTACTTTTAAAACTGCTGAGCATTAACAGCAAGCTGTATGCGTTCCTTTTCTTCTGAGTGATAACATTAAAATGTTTTTACATGTTAAATCATTTGGTTGCCATGTTAATGTCAATGAACTGACGCAAGTGTCCCTAGCACTCTGGCACATCAAATAACTAAAGCTAGGAAGAATTCCCACATTTCAATTACCTTTATAAAGAAGTGGAAGATATTTTTAACTGCCTGCAGAAGCTGTGCACCCATTAGCGCCAAGGCCCTGCTGATTCTCGGCACAGGTGGCCACTCAAAGCGGTGTAATGCTGTGCTATGAGGTGAGAATCAAGGGACTAGTACTGAGGCAGAAGCTGAACAAGGCCAAAGAAAGAAAGCGTTAACTCTGACCTTCCCTAAAAAACATGCTGAAACATTCCTTTCCATTGATGTCCACAGAGCCTCCAAAGTGAGTTTACTATAGGCTATTTGGAAGTAACTACAGGTAGGGCTGGGAGATTAATCACATTTTAATTTCAATTATGATTTTGGCTTCCAATGATTATGATAACAAGATAACTGAGATAAAATTATTATTGTGCCGCATTCCGTTTCACAATTAAACACCCCAGCATTATATCTTAAAAGTATCCTTTATTAATGTTAAAATAATAAGGACGGGGTTATGAAAATAAACTCAGAAACTGTAATTTGTCTACGCGGCAGGGCTGGATTGGCAATCTGGCATTTTTGTGACGCACTTTGTGGCCGATCAGGGGTGGACTGGCCAGCGGATGAACCGAGCGGTCCGGTGGGTCGGCTGTGAAACGTGCCGAATGGGCCGCAATAACCAAAAATGGTCCTCCGCGTTATGCATAATAGACCACAAAACTGCACCGCGGTATGCAGAAAAGGAGAACTTACATTAGGAGCTATACTGCAGAAGAAATACATTTGATCAGAGAATCTTGAATACAATATTTAATCACGGCTTGACATAAACACTTGTCTGGGACAAGTTGACTTTTGAAGGGGCAAGTGAAAGCGAATTTTACTTAAGCAGAGTAATAAAAACAAAATAATGAAGGAAATACTCAATTTTTTTCTCTGTGATTTAGACCATGGCATGATTATTGGTGGCAGATGGGCTGGTTTGAGTATTTCTGTAACTGCTGATCTGCTGGGATTTTCACACACAACAGTCTCTAGAGCAGTGGATGCCAAACTTATGCAAGAACCGTATGAAAGAATAGCGTTCTGTGCCTGGAATTGCGGGCCGAAAAAATTTTGTTTATTTGAGCTTCCTGTGCACAAGGAGTTGCAGCCTGAAGAGCATTCCAAATCAGTCACTTGCGTTAGGGGTGGTTCACATTAAACAAATGTTTTCATCCATATGCACTATATTTTATTGTTTTTATATGCAGACATGTGCTAGACATACATCTTTGGATGGTGCACAGTGTTTTGCTGTTGTTTTAAGTGTCTTGTGCAACAGCACTGTTTTTAAAGGGGTAATTTTATAATTGTATATCTTCCCTAAGGTCCACTTAGAATGTTAGTAGTTTTTGGACCAAACAGTCTTAATTTAGTCATATATAATACTTTTCCACTCTGTCTTTGACCCTCTGCCTGAAATGCTTGGTTTAAAGCTGCCTGGCCCTTTTAGACTTCAATGTAAAAGCCCACTGTTGTGATTGTCTAACATCATGCAGCCCTTCCAATATAGGCATATTTGAAATGCAATCCGACGAAATAAAAAAAAAAACTCCACACTGACCACACAACATTATAAAACTACTTTTCAGGTTTAACACATAACTTAACACCCAACACATTTCATCTGAATGTATCAAATGGTTCACTCAAGCACAGCATGAAAAATTTAATAGTCATGATCTATGAAATATTCATGAATGAAATTGGCTACTTACAGTTCCCCTTCTGTCGCTCTCTCCACGTTGTGTCAGAGAAGCGACACTAGGGGTCAAATCAAATCAAAATCAAATCAAATCACTTTATTGTCACACTACCATGTACACAAGTGCAACAGTAGGTGAAATTCTTGTGTGCAGTTCCGAGCAACATAGCAGTCATGACAGTGATGAGACATATACCAATTACAATAAACAACATACTTACACAAAACAATTTACATATCAAATGTACACATACTTACACAAAACAATTTACAAATCAGATGTACACATACTTACACAACACAATAATTATATACAATGCAGAATATAGAACAGAATATACAATACAATAAGTGGGAGTATATGAAATATATATGTGTATATATATATATAGCAGTTGTATTGAGGAGAATATGTTGACAGTCCAGTGTGAGATTATAGCTGAATAAAGTGCAGTGCTAATTATTGATCCTGATAGATCAAGAGTTCAACAGTCTGATTGCTTGGGGAAAAAGCTATCATGTAGTCGGCTGGTGCGGGTCCTGATGCTGCGATACCGCCTGCCTGATGGTAGCAGTGAGAACAGCCCATGACTTGGGTGACTGGAGTCTCTGATGATCCTCCGAGCTTTTTCACACACCGCCTGGTGTATATGTCCTGGAGGGAGGGAAGCTCACCTCCGATGATGTTCCTGGCAGTTCAGCACCACCCTTTGCAGGGCTTTGCAGTTGTGCGCGGTGCTATTGCCATACCAGGCGGTGATGCAGCCAGTCAGGATGCTCTCTACAGTGCTGGTGTAGAACCGTGTGAGGATGTGGTGGTTCATTCCAAACTTCCTCAGCCGTCTCAGGAAGAAGAGGCGCTGGTGAGCCTTCTTCACAACGGCCTCAGTGTGGACGGACCATGTGAGTTCCTCAGTAATGTGGACACCGAGGAACTTGAAGCTGCTGACTCTCTCCACCGGTGCTCCATTGATGGTCTCTCTTGAGCGCCGATATTCACCTCTGAACTATGAAAAAAGGCCAATGAGAGTTGGCACCCAGTATTTGCATGTCCCGCCCTCAGACATACGGGTATTTAAGCGGCGCAAATACGGGAGTTCGTTCAGAAAATTTCTTCGGAGCCGATGGTCGTGCATGCAGTCTGCTGCGAGTTACGCACCAAGTTCCTGTTTAATCCTCTGACGCTCTGCATGCTGTTGGATCTGACAGCGCATAACAGCGGCTTTCTCATTCGTGCACGGCTGTGCATTCTTGCCCCTGGGCGCTTCGACAGCGCAGACAACTCGAAAGAGTTATTCTAAAAGAGTGAATTTCGCTCTAAAAGAGCAAAACACAGCGGCGTTGAACGTCCTTCTCAGGACGCGTCTTTTTAAAGACGATTTTCCGCCTCTGTGTAGTTTCTGGATGCGTTGATTCTCCCCACCTCTGATGGCCATAAAAACTGCCTTGCATTCCTGGGTTGCGATCACACGCAGGCAGCATTTTTATGAATGGTCTATGTTTTCAGTACGAGAACATAGCCATGACAGCATTGCAGTCGTAGGCTTTTTCTTGTAGTGAGAAAAAGCCGCCTCAGCCGCCCCCCCCACGCCTCGCCTCCGTCCTACGGGATTGAGGCAGACGCCGCGGGCGATGGAGAACGATCTGGGGAGAATAACGGGACGCTTTCGCCGGGTAAATCCCCTCGAAAACCTCCCGCCTCCCCGGCATGCTTGCCTGCTTCCCCCGAGCTCGGGATAAGCGTGGTCCGCTTAACAGCCTACCGTCCGGTCCCTCGAGCTCCCCGGCATTGGATGATGACATCACCGCTGCATCGGAGAGCGTAACAGCGGCGTTGGATGCGGATAACTCGCCTGGGCCACCACCTTCGGGTCTCCGCCCAGTCTGAGCCTGACGCAAGAAGGTCCGCTATGCTTCCCCGGGCTTAATTGGTTCTGCGGGCATGTGCCCCCCCCCCCCCCCCGGATTCCTTCCCGGACGTGCATGACGAGCTGAGCAAGCCCAGCTTCCTCGCTCCTCCACTCTCGCTACCCTCGGTGGTAGAACGGTCACAGTCCGCTCCCCCCTGCATGCCATGGCCCCCTCCTGCAAGTCTACCAGGCCAGGGCACTTCAAAATCTGCACTTGGGTGGTCCTGTTCTTGACGTGCTGCAGGAACTGCACTCAAACAGGCGATGGCCACTCCGTGGTCCAGAAATGCAACGATGGACAGGCAGTATGGGAGGCAGACAAAGCACGCTTTCTCAAACGCCCCTGTCTCCCAGCTCCGTCCATTCGGCGACACCACTTGACGACTTCACCCAGCAGTCCTCAGTGGTGAAGAAACAGACGAAGGCTATTTTCAAGCAAAAAAAAGCATCCTGCCCTGCCGCCATGCCCTGTCTGCTCGCCGAGGGCGTCCTCCTGCGGCTTTCAAGAAAGAAAGAAAGTGGTGCTCCGCCTCAACTAACAAGTGAGTGGGCCCAGCTCTCAGCCCCAGCGTTGAGCTCCCCGCAGAAGTTGAGCTAACTCGCCGACCCAAGCCACTGCGGGTACCCTGTACTGGTATAGGTGCTCCACAGGTAAGGCCTCCTTCGGACTCCCCCTGTGTGTAACACCACGGTTCTGTCCCCTCTGGCGAGCGGACTCCCGTGATTCCCTTAGGCAGTCACGGCTGCCTCGGTTGCCATGCTGTATGTTCCCCCCTCTATGAGGCTGGATCCACCACCGCACCAACTTTTCCAAATAGGCCCTAAGTCAGGCCTCTGATGGTTTTGCCACTTAAACTTGCCACCCCTCTCGGGTAGGCGTGGCCTCCGCAGGGTCTTCTCCGCCCTGAATAAGGGCTAAGACCCCCTTCCCTCAATGCGTGTAAGGGCCCCGGCCTTAGTTGCTCTATGCGAGAAACATAGAGAGAAAAGAGGCCTGGCCAGGCTTGGATAAGGAATTCCGATAAGGAATCCTGATGGCTTAAATGGGGCATTGGGGAAGGGTACGTGCAGCCTGATACAGTTGGTCGTCCTGCACGTAAGAATACCTGCTCGCTCCTGTATCAGCAGTTCACGTACATGGCTCAGTGCATGGCACTTTTATAAGTGGATCCCTAGTGTCGCTTCTCTGACACAACGTGGAGAGAGCGACAGAAGGGGAACGTCTAGGTTACGTATGTAACCTCCGTTCCCTGATGGAGGGAACGAGACGTTGTGTCTCCCCTGCCACGTCGCTGAGCCGAGCCACTGTTGTGGCCGGACCATTTCCGGCTCCTCAGAAAAATCCTGAATGAACTCCCGTATTTGCGCCACTTAAATACCCGTACGTCAGGGGGCGGGACATACAAATACTGGGTGCCAACTCTCATTGGCCTTTTTTCATAGTTCAGAGGTGAATATCGGCGCTCAAGAGAGACCCCTAGTGTCGCTTCTCTGACACAACATCTCGTTCACTCCATCGGGGAACGGAGGTTACATACGTAACCTAGACGTTTTTCATCAAATAGTCAAATTTTAACAGCCCATCTTTCAATAACAGTTTCTTTGCAAAGCTTGAATCATATTGTGGCTGTTTCTCAAGCAATCAACACTGAAATCTTCTGAATACACAAACATAAGGCAATACTAAGTGATGTTGGGGGCTTCAACCTCCACTTTACCTGGGTGACTGACTGAGACCAGTGGGTGGGGCCAAGTGTGCAATGACAAAAAATAGGTATTACATAAGAAAATGTATATGGTCCTTGTGACGTCACAAGTTCCGCAAATTCCAAACGAGCCATTTTTGCAGCTTGGTTTAAATGCTCTTTTTCTATTAAGGAGGAAGGTTTCAGTTCTGAAACTTACAGTATGTTTTTATAGTACAATGACCTCTTATTTGTCAAAAGATCAAGGAAAATGTTATTCCTCATGTCATGACTTGAACTTGAACTTTTAGACACCTGCATTCTTTTCTATTTGTTGCACTGCATTTTGCTTTATTGTGCAAGAATGTGTTCAGTCTGAATGGTCCCTTAGAAGGCAGCTAGGTTTTGGAACATAGCAACACTGCCTTGCTGTCTTGGCTATAATTATTTTTTCTCCAAAAGCCATACTACACTATAGAATTCTCTATACAAAAAGATATTCAAATGACAGAGTATGTACAGTATGTGTAGCCCAAGTGTCAAAGCTACAGGTATTATTTACACTTAAATCCATACAAGCCAAAAATCAAATCAATACAGCAATCACCAGTGCCACAAGCTATTTCCAAAATAACAATTTCTCATTCCCCACTAACCTACTTTATACTGAATATTACTTCCAAATAATGTTTTATTCCCGAAAGAACTGTGCAAGAAATGAAAGCCATTTATCATACAGCTGTAAATGTCAAAACTGCAGACTCTTTTCTGGAGTCATTTGTCAGATTGCGTGGTGAGTATGTGGGTCAGGTTTCAGAGCTTTTCTCTGCTTTTAGCAAAAGTTACAGATGGTAATCAAAAGTAAAAAAAAAATTTTTAAATACTAATGACAGACAAAAAGTGAGACCGAAACAGAGAGAAAGGGATCTGAAGTCCAGCCCATACACACATTCTAAAAACAGCTTCCATCACATATATTTTACACACAATGAATATCCAAATCTTAAAGACTGTAACTTAGATCTTAAATCAAACATTTTGTGGCTTTTATTGAATGTATGTTAGCTTGAAAGCCATTTATTTACAAGTGTACTTCTACAAATGTACAAAAAATCTGTTCTGGGAAATCGTGCAAAAATATTGATGACTCATCTTGCACTCTACACATTTTTGTCCAATTAAATTATATCTAGAATGGGGTGTCCAAACAATGGAAGAATTGAGGAACAATCTGGAAACAGTATTTGTGCAGAAATTACACACTTCATCTTTTTGTTTAATCTTCTGATGACTCGACACTTAACTTTAAATCATTTACGACTAAATTGGATGAGCACTTAAACTGAATAAATGAAGCTGAATAAAATGAAAGAACACACTGGAATAACATGCCATAGACACACGCACACTAGAATAACAGACATTTCCACAAACTGAAATAACATGCCACAGACACGCACACTCTAGAATAACACATCAGACATTTACACTCACTGCAATAATAAACCACAAACACAGGCTGGAATCGAAGCAAGCTTAATCTATTTCAAGTTGAGTATTTTTTAGAAGGAGGAACCCAGCTCAATAAGGCTGTCAAAATAAAATTAGAAATTCTACTATTCGTAGGATTTTAGATAAAAATGCACATTCAAATGCTAAAATAAGCATTTGAAATTTTTATGTGTCAAGCACTGATGGTGACTTACATTCTTGGGCTAATACAGGCGCAGTGCATCGAATAAAACAGAACGCCGGTGTCTCGAGATGCGTTTTAAAGGTTGAATTTCCTTTTAAATTAACACAGCATATAAACAACTGCATAGTTAACACATGAGACTCTGAAAAAACAGCGAGACACAACGCAAAGCTCAACGACATCCGTCTCGCACATGGATGTGTTCAAAATGATGGAGCTCTTTGGTGGTTGAGTCTTGACTATTCCTTGCTCTCTTATCAGCGTCTCGCTGCATAAGAATTAGGCACGTACATTTAATGGAAAACACTGTGGTACCACCAGTAGAGTTCGACCTTTATATTGGATATAATCAGCACAGATAACAGATTTCTGGAACTATCGGTTATCAACAAAAATCCACACAGATAGTTTTTCCCCATTGCGTCTGGTGCTGGATCCGCTGACGTTATACAGGGACCACTGTGTACCCGTGGGCCGCTCCGCCGTTGAGGGTAGTGAGAGCGGATGAGCGATAGGCACGGTGGCTGGTGGAGAAGGGTGTTCTCCACGAACTCGTCAGCACATCATGCATTTCCGGGAAGAAAGGTACCGTTCGCGGCTGTGAGCGGCGGGCAGACCCGAGGAACCAATCATCCAGCCGCGCAATCTGTGGGGAGGACGGAGGGTCCGCAGTTCGCTGCATACACAACCAGTCAGCTCCAAAGAAAATTTCTGAATGAAACATTGGGTAGGGAAGCATTTCCCTCCCTTTATACCCATATTTCCGGGGGCGGGATATGCAAATTCTGTCTGCTAATTTCTCATTGGCCTTTTCTCAAAGATCAGAGATGCAAAAGGCTCTCAAGAGAGACCCCTAGTGTTGCTTCTTCGACACAACGTCGAAGTGAGCGACAGAACAGACGGGGAACTATAATTAATTTCACTGATGCCTTGTGGTGTTTGTTTTGACACATGATACTACACTTTGCATGGAGCGGAACACTTCAGATGTGGATTGAAAACATCAACAACGAAAAGGTATGTATACAGAACACTACAGTACACATTGTCATATCATTATAAAGTAATTCATTTGTTGACTAGATGCTGCATTAGTAGAGAACAGCAGTATGTTTGCCGACAAGACTGAGAGGATGCTAACATTAAAGGTAACCTCAAGAGGTTAGAATAATGTGCCAAAAATACACACAAGTCCTACCCAAATGTTTAAATGTCACTATTGTTACCATCTATTACCAGCTGGTCATGTTTATGCATTCGTTAGCCAACTAAGTTGCATATTTAAAGCTAGTGACAAATTCATATCTTCATACAGGCAAGAAGAAACGTATAAACAAATCAGAAACGCATCTGATTCCAATGAAACAAATTTATCACCACTGTAATATGATGACTTTAGATCGATCACTTTCTTGCACTAAAAAAGGCTAGACACAGCGCAACAAATACAGTTTAACAGAAAGCAGGTGTCGCAATATGTTTTTAAAGTTCTTTTTAATTAGACACATCATCTAAAAAACTGCGCTCCTGCACAAGACGCAGAATAAACAAAAACAAAAAGAAATGTCAAGGTTATTAATGTAACATCCGTTCCCTGATGGAGGTATTAGGTGTTGCCCAGCCCGCCGCTCTGCAGATGTCTGCTAGGAAGGTGCCGTTGACCAGTGCCCACGAGAACGCCGCACTGCTCATAGAGTATGCTCGAACCTGCAAGGGGCGGACACGGCCTGGGTTTGATAGGCCAGCCATGGCGTTGACGACCAGCGCTCCTTTGCACTGTCTGCCACAGCAAACACAGAGCTGCTCAGAACATCTAAAGCTCTGCATGCGGTCCACATAGGTATGCAAAGCACGCACTGGACAGGGCAACAATAAGGCAGGGTCTGCCTCCTCCAGGGGCAGCTTCGCTTGCAGGTTCACTACCTCTGAGGGAGTCGTAGGAACCTTGTTCACATTGCCCGGTCGAGGTCTTAGGATGATGTGAGCATCTGCTGGACCTGACTCCAGGCAAGTGTCGCTGACAGAGAACGCTCGCCGGTCCCCAACCCTCTTGATGGAAGCGAGCGCAATCAGGAAGGCCGTCTTCAAGGAGAGGGCTCTAAGCTTGACTGACTCTAGCAGCTCCCATAGAAAGGAGGCGTGGTGCAGGGGCAGCTATTATGACTGTCAGAAGTGGAGAGATATCTGCCGCATCCAGGAACTACACAAAGGCGGAAAGACATCTTTAAAAAGACACTTCTTTAAAAAGACACTTCTTTAAAAAGACACGTCTTTAAAAAAACGTTCAACACCAATGTGTATACTCTTTTCGAGAAAATATACTCTTTTACAGGTCTATTTGCTCTTTAAGGAAGCAATGCTTTTAGAGGTAAGTGGAACAGTAGTTGAGCACCAGCTTGCTGAACACACAACCACTCGGCTCCGAAGAAAAAATCTGAATGGACAGATGCACAATTCCCTCCTTTTATACCCGTATGTCTGGGGGAGGGACATGCAAATTCTGACTGCCAATTTCTCATTGGCCTTTTCTCAAGTTCAGAGGTAACCGAGGCCTTCAAGAAAGACCCCTAGTGTCGCTTCATTTGACACAACGTCGAGTGAGCGACAGACAGGGAACAAAGACATTCTTCTAGCATGCGTTTACATAGAAAACAAATGGATGGTTGCAAAAGCATTCGGTGTGAACAGACCCTTACAGTTGGTGGAGGTCTTTGAACATTGCGTCTTGCTCTCTTATAAGCATTACTCAGATTAAGCAATGAGTTGTTTAAATGCTTTGTCAGGAAAGATGTTCAACTTGGAAATGTGTGTCTCGAGATTCTCGTTTTCGGATCCAGTCTGTTGTGTTCTGTCTGTTTGAACAGCCCCTGGCCTGTGCTCATAGTCTGAGCCACTTCACCACCGAATTCATCGAATATCACTGCTATCTGTGAATATTGCTACTCTACATACAACTGTTCTGAATAAAATCAGTGTGGTATTTCGCTGTTATTATGAAGCTTGAGGTCCGGAGTAGTAGGAATCAGTGCAACAAGTGTAACACCGTGTGAACTGTCTATTGAAGTGTTTTCCCCCCTCATTTTACTTTTGACTTAACATTTGAGAATATGGACGGAATAAAACTTTTTATTTATTTTATGCACATTAGTTGAAAATGAAATACTTTTTTTAAAAGTCAGGATAGGAATGTTCTATTCTATAATATAGCGGTGCTGAATGGTTTATGTATTTATTGCACCCTCTTGTGGACTTCTTGAAGGAAACAATATATTTATTTCATTTAAAAAAATACAATACATTTTCATGTTTCAGACAGTACTGTTTATTTTTGTAATAAAGTTCAGCTCTATTTTAATTTGAGTGTTATTTTTTTCATTCAGTATCAATTTTAAAAACTATCGGTCAATTAATCGTTAACGGCAGTCGACCTCAAACCGCCGATATTATGAAGCTTTAGTCTGTACTATGGCACAGGTGTAGGCTACTGTGCATCAAGTTAACACCTTCTTTTTTTCCCCCTCATTTGACTTTTTTACTAAATATTGCAGAATATGAACTGCCTAAATCTTTTCACTTTATCATTTTATGCATATTTGATAACAGCCTGATATGTTCTTTGCAAAAAACAAAACAAAAAAACAATCACAACTACACAGTTCTGACTGATTTATGTTGATATGAACGTGTCTTGTAGATTTTTCCCCTACCTGAAATAATGTATTTAAAAAATATTTGTGACAATTTTTAATTTTGTTTCTCAGCCCTGTTGACAGACATAAAGCTTAATGAGCAAATATCCAAGAATCACACCTCGACTGTTGTGTAAAAACAATGAAATGTAAAGTACTCAACTTTTTTAACTGTAAAAAAACAACTTCTGCTTTTCATTCTTTGACATAAGGACTGTCAATCATAAATGACCAGCTGACTTCATGGGCTCCGAGACCCTTGGAATCTTCTGGAAACTGAGATGAGCCCAATTGCCAAGTGGCACAGAGGGGTAAACAGCACAACACACACACACTTGCCTTCAGAGTCAACAATATGTCATGTCACACCCCATTCCATCAAAGCCTCTTTAAAAACACACAGTCACATCATGTAACAAGTTGCCATCTTCAGTTTAGAGCCTCTTGCTAGCACTGGTTCTTTCAAACAGACCTAAACAGTGTTGACTTACTGTATAAACTAGTCCTTCTCCAAATTAGTAGTGTAAATGAGTGAGTAGAACAATTTTGTGGAAGAGAACTGGGCTGTGATCTCCCTGGCTGATGCAGACAAACAAGAAACCACTTGAATGACTTATCGCTCAAAGTATTTCCTTGCCTATAAATGGTTCAATGAGCCAGTAAAAGCAATATATAAGAGCTGAATGAAAAAAACACCCATAAGGCAGTTCAATAATAACTGCAAATTTTGAATAGCTGCCGCACATGTGTGACACATGAGTGGGACTACAATACCTGCAGCTAAGTCAACAAATCAAATGGTGACAATTACTTGATTTGCAGTGATACTTACAGTGACGTACATAACATAATGGCTTTCATTTCATTATTTACTGCAGAATAACCCAAAGACTGTATCTAGAAAAATACATATGTGGACTTTGTGCTCAAATACATAGAGTAAGTAAACTGTGACCTTGTCAGACAAACAGAACAAACATGTTCTTAAATAATATATTATTGGGGTCCTGCACTGAACAACAAAAATGCTATTATGCATGAATTGTATAGGATATGCAAAACCGATTTTTTGTTATTGTTTGATTTCTGCTTTTTGACAATTATAAAGAATCATTAGACTACAATAATAAAACCACAATATACATTTTGAATATTTTAATAACAATATTAGCAATAATAATTTAACACCAACAATTTTGTTGTTGACCAAATTCACCAATAACAAAGTGGAATGTTTTTGGATTTTGCAGATACCAATAACTAAGGTGGTGGAGAAGGCAGATAACAGATTAATCGGCGAGTTTTAAAATTTGTCCTAGTCTGTCCTATGTCCCCAGACATAGAGGCAACAACAGTCCCAAATGAATAAAATCCCAGCTGCATTTTATTGTGCAAACAAAATCCCATTAATAACAAGAAAACAAAATTTACTTGGTGCACAACACATGACTTTAACTATAAACAAGCCTGAAATACACCAAATATTGTGAATAATATCAGCCCCTTTCACACAAGCAGCCTGGTAAAACTGCAATAAAACTTTTGGAAAACTTTAACTGGTAAATGTACAACATCTGCTATTCACACATGCAATAGTTTCTATCTTTTTCAGTTTTGCGACCATTCACACATTATCTCCAAAATGCCATTAAACTCTGAGATGTAGTTAATTTGTTATCATCTGACAAATTTCTTCATATGCTCAGATCAAGAGAAGTGCTTTTAGGCTGGATTAAACTACACCACTTCTAAAATCTACATATTATCTAAAAATACTAGGTATAACACTTACAGACCATGTAAATAGCTACAGACAAATACTTGGCATTATACACTAAACAAATGAGCATCACTCCGGCTGACAATTCGATCCGATCACAAACTCACATGAAAGCACACACCCTTTTTCTAGGAAACGCATGACAGAGCGCTGCTGTTAATGTTGCTATTTCTTGGTTTTCGAGTCTCAAAAGTAAAGACCGAGATGTAAGTTGGAGGTGAGTGGCGTTAAATGTTTTCTCCAATTTGAGCATCTGTTGGCCATCTCCATTTCTTACTGGTCCAGCGTTGTGGCCGTGCACAGTCGATTTGAACTGGTTTCTCACCGTATGAATACAGACTGGAGTCATGGAGCATCATACACTACGAGATCCTCTACAGGTGGAAATATAGAATATTTTCTATATCCTCTAACTAATGGATTAATTTGACTATATGTCCAATTTGATGCAATTTTTTGACTCCAGAGTAACTGAATCATCTCCCTTACTGACCTTGTACATACTCAAACATTCTGTTTTTAGATCTCAAAACATATAGCATCAAAACTGAACTGTTCTGGTAACATTACAACTTCTCATTTTCAAATAGGTTGTGATCACTCATGACCTCTAAACTCAAAGAAATAGAAGATAATCTTCTCGAAAAGGCTGTAGGCCTATGTGTGGAAGCGACAAGTGATTGCTTACATTTTTACAAGGCGTGTTCTGCGGGGGTTCGCGGAGTGTGCTGCAGGGAGCCTGTGAGATGTTGTTTGTCCCGCAGGTGTCCCCGCTGTTCAGCGGAGATCGGCGTGTGGGTGTGATGACGCAGGCGGTGACTTGGCAATGCAAAAATTGTTACAGTCACAATTTCATTTTACTGAAGGTAATGTTGATATCTACTATCGGAAGTACTACAAACCAAAACAGGAAGTTGACGACAAACCGAGCAGTAGTGAAAAATAGAAAATGGAACGTCTTCAGAACTGTTAACAATTCTAAAATATAATGGGACCCCAGCATAAAACCAAAGGGCTTATTTGGTGGTCATCTGAATGTACGTAGTCTCATGTCTAAAAATGAACAAATCCAACATTTGTTAATGGAATCTAATTTGGATTTCTTATGTCTGTCCGAAACCTGGCTTCATGTGAATTCTCCTTATGCAGCTATCACATACCAGGTTATCAAATTTATAGAAATAATAGAGTGAGATCAAAAGGTGGTGGTGTTTTGGTGTATATAAAATATAGCATTTAACGTGAGGAAATTCATTTGCCAAATAGTGACTTGAAATGTATTGGATTGAAAATGATATTATCGCCACAAATGTTTTTTAGTTTGATTGTAATCTATCGCCCTCCCTCCGCCAAAGTTGATTTTTATGAAAATTTTCATAGTATGCTTCTAAGTTGCAACTTTGAAAAAGAGGTATTATTAATGGGGGATTTTAATGTTAACTGGGAAGACAGAGTAGCCAGAAAAAATCTTAAACAAATATGTGATAATTTTGATTTAACACAGGTAGTCAAGGGTCCAACAAGAAAAACTCATAATACTGAAACGCAGATTGAATTAATCTTTTGCAATAAACCAGAAAGAATTACAAAATCCTTTAATATGATCACAGGACTATCGGACCATAATTTAGTTCTGGTGACAAGAAAGTTAACTAGCAGAAGGTTTTGTGTTTCAACTGTTAAGTAGAAAGAAGTATCTAGAATACCATACATACGATCATTTTATAGATACAATAAACAGGTTTAACTGGAGTAATTTGCTAGATGGGAAAGATGTACATGATGGAAGTACAGTGCTTACAAGTAGACTACAGTATTTTGTTAAGGAGTTTACCCAAACATTTAGAAACAGAAATTATAAGAATAGTCTCCCATGGATTAATGCTGAAATTTTTAATATGATGAAAGAACGTGATCTTGCAAAAAAAAGGGCATCCATCCATCCATCTTCAACCGCTTATCCGAAGTCGGGTCGCGGGGGCAGCTGCTCCAGCAGGGGGCCCCAAACTTCCCTATCCCGAGCCACACTGGGGGACCCCGAGGCGTTCCCAGGCCAGTGTGGAGATGTAATCTCTCCACCTAGTCCTGGGTCTTCCCCGAGGCCTCCTCCCAGCTGGACGTGCCTGAAACACCTCCCTAGGGTGGCGGCCAGGGGGCATCCTTACCAGATGCCCAAACCACCTCAACTGACTCCTTTCAACGCAAAGGAGCAGTGGCTCTACTCCGAGCTCCTCACGGATGACTGAGCTCCTCACCCTATCTCTAAGGGAGAAGCCCGCCACCCTTCTGAGGAAGCCCATTTCGGCCGCTTGTACTCGCAAAAAAAATGGCAAATAATTCAAAATGAAGTACTGATAAACACTGTTTTGCAATGTTGAGGAATAAAGTTACATCTCAGTTAAGCAAGTCAAGGGCTGACTTTTTTCTGACCATTACAAACAATGCAGGGGGCAATTCAAAATTGATTTGGGATCAATTAAACAAATTGCTGGGGCAGGAACATAAAGAAAGAAAACCTGTTGAACTATTGTTGGATGGGAAATGTATTTCTGATCCAACTGTGGTTGCTACAGCTTTTAACAACTATTTTGTAGACTCTGTTGCATCTAATACACAGGGTTTCTCACACATAGATATTAGTAAGTGCCCTATCATGTCGTCAGAGCACAGCCTTGTGTTTTCCAGCGCTTCTGAAAGAAATATAGAATCCTTAATCAATTCACTTAATACTTCTAAAGCAAAAGATGTTTTTTGTATGGATAATACAATGTTGAAAGAATTAGGTTCGTCATTGATTATCCCCATCACAAAAATTATAAATCAATCGATCTCTGTGGGGGAATTCTCAAATGCTTGGAAATTAGCTATTGTTTCCCCTTTATTTAAATCAGGAGACAGACAAATTATTTCCAATTATAGACCTATTAGCATTTTGCCAGTAATATCGAAGGTTTTCGAAAAATGGGTGTCTCAACAGATTAGGGATCACTTGAATAACTCAATATTTTCCCTTCATCCATTACAATTTGGATTTAGGTCAAATCACTCCACTGAGACAGCGAACTGTTTTTTTATCGAAAATATTAAATCTTTGCTTGATAGGAACAAGGTTGTTGGAGCTATTTTTTTAGATCTTAGGAAAGCCTTTGACACTGTTAATCACAATATTTTACTGTCTAAATTATCTTTATATTAAATTCAAATTTTTCAGATAATGCTCTAAAGTGGGTAGCATCTTATCTTTGTCAACGATCACAAACTGTACGTATTGGCAGCTATCAATCTGAACCTCTTCAGTTGTCCACTGGAGTGCCTCAAGGGTCTATACTGGGCCCTCTTTTGTTTTGCATGTATATTAATGATTTGCCGCGTATGTGCCTAGAAGTGAGAGTTCAAATGTATGCAGACGACACTGTTTTATATATACATGGAACATCAATAGCAGCAGTGGCAGCCAAACTTACAAATGCTATGGTTAAAATTAGTGAATGGTTAAACCACTGCAGCCTTCAGTTAAATCTTTCCAAAACAGTTGGTATGTTTTTTTAGTAAAACCACCAACTCTGCAGATGATCCGGACATTTTTATTACCGGTGAAAAAATTCAAATTGTTTCAGAATTTAAATATCTTGGTATTATCATTGACTCCAAACTTAAGTTTAATTGTCAGATTTCAAAAAATGTTAAGAAAATAAAATTTAATCTAATTTTCGACATATCAGGAATTCAATGTCTACCCATTATTGTCTAACTACTTGGTCTCAGGCCAACTACTCCGCCTTGCTACCAATACAGACTATATATAAACAAACGCTAAAATTTTTTGATAAGAAACCACGTCATTTTCATCATTGTAAGATTTTATCAAAATATAAATTGTTGAGTTGGGAAAACTTTGTTAAGTTTTCGAATGGCTGTTTAGCTTATAAAATGTTTAATGGCCTGGCCCCACCACCTCTTAGTGAGTTTCTGAGTTTAAGATCGGATAACAGTCATCTCACTAGAGGTACACTTAGAAAGGACTGTGTTATTAATTTCAGGAAAACTGCTTTTAGTCAGTCTGCCTTCTCTATTAAAGCCTCAAAAGAATGGAATGACATCCCAACGTCAGTTAGAGAATTAAATAGTTATAATGGATTTCGTTCTTCTTTTAAAACTTGGCTTTTTAGCATGCAAATATGTCAACATTGATTTATTTATTTATTTTTTATTTTCTGTGGTTTTGGAAATTGTAGGGTTTGTTGATTTTTGTTATGTTTTGATTAAATTGTTGTATTTACATTGTATTTTTAGGTTGCCTATTGTACATCTGGCCTAGGACTGCAGATGAAAACTAGCCTTTTGGCTAACTCTGGCATATTTTGACTTGTCATGTTAAAGAGCAACATCCAGGTTGAATTTATAGCTGAATTAATACTTTATATTGTCTGCAGAGGTCTTTTAAAAACACATATGTAGAAATTACTAATGAAATCTCATTTGATGTAGAGATTTTGATGAAAATGTGCTAGGCTCTGGCATACGCCTTTCCCGCTATCAACGCGTCATATGACGTAGGGCGAGGCAAACAAAAGAGCTCGCGGTCAGCTCTCATTGTGGGTGTTGATGTAGTTAGAGCAGTAGTGAGAGACAGAAAGTTTTAGAGAAGCCATAATGGTAAATTATTGTGTTTGTGCTGGTTGCACGAATTCCAGCCTGTCAGGACATCGTGTCCATCATTTTCCTTCTAGAAAAAACAAGGCTTTTCGGTCTTGAGAGCGTTTTGTGCAGGTGAAGAGAGCAGACTTCACTGCCGTGTCTGTTACCACACACTCGGTCGTTTGTGGCGCACATTTCACTCGGAGAATTATCGACCTGGAGATTTGTTGGAGTCTCGGATGGGATTTCGGAGTAAGGACCACGTGAGGCTGATTACTGATGCTGTTCCCTCGGTGCACTCGATGGAATCAAGTCCACCGTCAAAGTGTACACCGGATTTTGGCGCGGGCTGGACTGGAGGACAAAGTGCTAACGTTAGCAGACATTCTGTGCAACGAAAACGAGGACTTAGCAGAGTAAGTCTTACTTTTAATTATTTTAACTCTTAATTTGCTCATAATTATAGGCCTGTGGGCCATCATAGGCATGTTCGTCCACACCGGAGAACTCGGTTTCTTCATTCGCATCCATTGTAACCTGAGCTTGAACTTGACCAGACTCCCTCGCCCATCGTCACTTCCGGTTAGTGCTTTATAGACGCGGAAGTTATTTTATCACAATTTATCTCAAAATATCGTTAATGGCTAAATATATATTACTCCAGTTCAGAAAATCTAGTTGTTTTATCATCAACATACACTATGCTATATAGGGGTGTCCAACCTGCATGTTGCTCTTTAATATGCATTGTCCTTATAATAAATTAAATCTCTCAAATTTCACCTTTAGAGGCTGCGGTCATTATTGATCTGTGTGTCCATTGTTCATTCTGTGAACTACAATAATCAGTTTTCAAACTGTTGTTGTTGATTTTTATAAACAATCGATAGTTCCAAAAGCAGCTATTGTTACTGATTAATCAGTTGACCTCTAGTGGTCAAACTGATTATCCAACTATTTCTTACATGGATTAAATACTTTGAATGAGTGGGGCTTGAGCAGCTCAGTGAGTATTGATGCTGACAGGGTGTGCTGATTGATTCCTGCCAGGTCTCCTAAGCAACCAAATTGGCCCGGTTGCTAGGGAGGGTAGAATCAAATGGGGTAACCTCCTCGTGGTTAGTGATTAGTGGTTCACGCTCTCAATGGAGCATGTGGAAAGTTGTGCATGGATCATGGAGAGTAGCACGAGCCTCCAGTGCTGTGAGTCTCTGCGGTGTCATGCACAACGAGTCACGTGATTAGATGTGCAGATCAACGGTCTCAGAAGCGGAGGCAACTGAGACTTGTCCTCTGCCAACTGGATTGAAGTGAGTAACCATGCCACCATGAGGACCTGCTAAGTAGTGGGAATTGGGCATTCCAAAATTGGGGAGAAAAGGGGATAACTTTTTTTTACTTTGAATGAGTTGACATCTTTTCTGTGCTCCGATCCCACATGGAATGCCCTCAGGGTCCACAATCATAGTTAACATCTCTCTTACAACCCCACGGTTATACAGCGTATCTGCAGGTCTCAGCTCATCCAATTTAATACTTTATACCCTTTTCAAGACCTTATCAAAAATATTTAAGACTTGCTCGTTACTTCAATTACTATTGTGGTAAATGCATATATTTACCCACCAATTGATGCAACATGAAGTCACATATTAAAATGGCACGTTGCTAATGCAAGAGTAAAGAGCTGGTTTGATACTGTATGCCTACTGTGTGTATTTTTATGCAGAGATCTATAGTAGTTATTAAAGTTTTTTTACTTATGCTTATGCTCATTACTATACACAATAAATTCCAAAAATCTTACATAAACATCCATTTGTTTTTGTTTTCAGTCCACTCATTGAGGCTCTCGTAAAACATGAGTACAAATGGCCCTGCATTATAGACACTACCAACAAACTTCTCCTTAAACTAGACCAAATAAAATGATATATGCTGTCATGCCACAAGTGAAACTTTTTGGTTTATCTGAGCTATAATTTTGCTATATTGGGGAACATTGTTTGAAAAAGCTGGCGAATATCTTAGTTCAACCTGAATGAGTGGTGCTTTACCACTGTTCTGAGACACCGCAGCCTGCAATGAATCAGTTGCGGTTTATTTATTTGCACCAATACAGCATTTGAGTTGGCCTAATAAATAGTATTGACCAACATTTATTTTTTACTAAAACAAAATGTGTGAATTAAAAGTATGTGCAAAGATTACAGTACAATTTCACTCACTTTTTTGGAAGCCAGAATATTACTTTATTATTTTCTTAATAATCATTGTGGGTTCCTTTGAAGTTTTTTATTATAATATAAAATTGAATTATAATAATTTTGAGGATTAGATTTGTTTTTATATAATAGTAAAATATTTCTGTAGCATTTACCTTACATTCACTTGTAGCTTTTATTTTGGCAGAATTGGAGCCTTTATATTGCCAGAAAGGGCAGTCTTTTTTCAACAGTTTACATTGTTCCTCATTTAAAATCTGGTTAACACGGTCATCTCTTTTTCTGTGATACTGTGTCACATTTTTAGATTGTATAATAACTTGGCTTTAACTCTGGCCTTAAGGACAGCACATGGAACAGCACTCTCTTACTTTAATTCACTCCTTCAGGTCTATGTCCCCTCGCTCCCTGCAATCTTAGAATGAGCGATGCCAGATGGTTCCATTGCAATATGTCACAAAGTCGCTCTTCAGATAATTCATATTCTCTATTCCTCAGTGGTGGAAAGTGCTTCAACAAGATATCAGATATATTCTCCATATATAAAAAATATTGCAGTCTTTTATTCCAAATTGCATATAGACTATGTTTAATGTGAACAGTTTTACCATTATCTATGTAGCAGATATTAATACTCATCTTAGGTTATTTGTATTTTTTTTATAAACTTTTTACACATTCATGTTTGTATTAATTTCAAAATTAGTTATTTCAATGTGGGACTTTTATTTTGAAAAACTATGTCAACGACATCTTTTTATTTATTTGATTATTATTGCAGAGCATGCAACATACATCCATGAACAGGGAATTCACAATAATTTACAAAGTATAATACAATAACACAAGAACAAAGAGAACAAACACAAGGATACACATATACAAGAGTAATAAAAAAGAACGATATTAGAGTTATATCATATCCCATCTAAATATATTTTCAAAAAGCATAATAAATCTGGATTTTTTTTTTTTTTTGGTGTTTAAGACTGAGGGACAAAATTAGAGATTTTAATTCCAGAAGATATAGTGGAGATTTTTATCATTTTTGTTTATGAATGAAACATTTTGTGTACAATATAATTGTTACGAATGAGGATGGGGCTGACAAAGGTTGAGGATCCAAAAGCAGGTTTATTGATAAACAGGCAAAACAGGAGCAAACAAAACAACCACAATGGGTAAAATGAAAGCAAAACACAAAAACGCTGGAACAGTGGAACTAGGAACACGGACATGGGCATGGGCATTGTCATGGGCATGGGCATGGGCATGGGCATGGGCATGGGCATGGAAACGAACATCAACAACATTCAACAAACGACAAGGTAATGGAGGAACGGGCAGGGTTATATACACACAAGGCAGGATGATTACAAACAAGACACAGGTGAGAACAATGACAGTGAACACGAACGCTAACAAGGAGACTATGGAGTTAAATAATGGACAAAAGTGAAAACTAAGGAGCAAGGTGAAACACGACAGGGTAATACATGACAATAATAGAGTTGACTACATATTCATGATTTAAGTAATCAGTGGTGTCATAGTAAAAAAAACTATATCTTTTAGATCAAAGGAGTGATTAACTTCTGTAGGACTGAAAAAGGAGCTTAGATCAACCCAGGATTTATTTGTTGTGTTGCATTAAAAAAATAAATGGAGTGGTGGTGGCGTATAGCTCTTAAAGCACATAACTGTTAATCACAAGGTCACTGGTTCGATCCCCACAGCCACCACCATTGTGTCCTTGAACAAGGAACTTAACTCCAGGTTGCCCCAGGGGATTGTCCCTGTAATAAGTGCACTGTAAGTCGCTTTGTATAAAAGCATCTGCCAAAATGCATAAATGTATATGGGCAGCAGTTTGTTCTAGATGACCACAAAACGAACATGTCGCATCAATGTCAGAATATTTGGAAATGGAGGAATTAACAGGGTAGATTTTATGAAATATTTTAAAGTGAACTTCCTTAACCTTATTAGATATACAAAACTTGCTTGGTAAAAGCCAGGCCCTTTTCCAATCTATATCCATCACAAAGGATCTCCAGAAGATTTGCCCCTTGCTGAAACCTTTCTTTTCATTTGAAAAATCTTGTGAATATGTTTGTTGTTGCATTTTCTATCTAAGAAATCAATGCCACCTAGGATCAAAGCAGAGTGAGTGTACTACAGTCCCCACACTAAACGTTAGGTGACTTTTAATTAGTTGAACTAAACCCACTGGAACAGCTTTTATCAAAGTGTTTTATTCCTTTAACGGAACTGGAAAGCTATGGAGAGTCATCAATTGCTCTTAATTTGCCAGCCTGTCAAATATTGAAAGAATAGAATTAAAATTATTGTTAAACAATCTGGGAAAGAAAAGGGACTTATTTCAAACAATTATTTCAGAATTGTTCAAGAGGAGAACTTTGTGCGGTGAAAAGCTGTGGACAAAACACAATTTCCAAGCAAGAAGTCACTGTTGATGAAAATTGGATAAGGAGATGGGCAACTTGTTAGGCAAGTAATTGAATTTAAAAAGAAAAGACGGGCCACAAATCTGATCAGAAATGTTGTTTGGAATAAAGAACCATATTGAATTTGGGTTAGCTAGGCATCTTTTCTGCCAATTCACATTAAAAGTATTTATGATATCAGACAAATCAAAGAAATCAAGGCCACATTCAGCCCTGGTTTTGGAAAGCACTTCCATTTTTAGTTTGTGAGGTTTATTCTTCCAAATGAAGTCTAAAAATATTTTATTAATTTCCTTCGTAGCTTTGTCATTAACAAATAAAGAGAGAGCAGTGTAAACAAAGTGAGAAAGCCCTTCTGCCTTAGACAAAAGAACAAAGGATAAATCTCCCTGTAGTCACAAATTAAGAATATTTTATAGTTTTTTTTATTTTGTCAATAAAATTCAAATGAAGTCTTGCTATTGGGTTTTTCGAAGAACTTGACACTATTTCTAGCTTGAATATTCTCTTAGAATGTATCATCCAAGTCATGGATTGGCATTATTTAACATTTTAAAAGATTAAGACATGATGCATATGAAAACTGATCAACAAATTCTAAAACTTTAGATAATTGCTTTTTATCCTTTAAAAAAAACAATGTGGTGTCATCAGCTAACTGCACAATTTTTATTTCTCTACAAAAAATAAAAATTCCTTTCAAACTTTCATCTTGTGTAATACTCAAGCAAAGTAATTCTGTGTCTAAAATAAATAAAAAAGTAAATCTCCGTGACAGATGTCGAACCTTTGGGAAGTGTCAAAATTGACAATAACAGAGCTATTGATACCATTATGAAATATAGCTTCTTTATCATTAAAACATTTACCAAACCCAAGTAGCTTTAAAATAAGCAAAAGAGATGCAATTGTGTCAAAAGCCTTATAAAAGTCAAGAAAGAGTACGAGACCATCTGAGCGTATCAAACTAGAAAAATCCAATAAGTCCAAAACTAACCTTGTGTTATTAGAATTATGTTGAGCCTTCATGAATCCAGATTGTGGTTCCGAAACAATATTGTCTAGACCAAATCTTAATTTATTGGCATACACTGAAGGTAATATTTTATAGTCTATAGTTAAAAGAGTAATAGGATACCAATTATCAATTGATAGATGGTCCTTTTCTGGTTTAGGTATGAGAGAAATAACTCCCTGTTTCATGGTAGCAGTCATATCTCCATGACTAATGCTTTCCTTATACATATGAAACAAAGGCATTTTAATTACCTCCCTGAAGTGAACATAAAACTCAACTGAAAGAACATTGATGCCAGGAGATTTACCTTTTTTCATTGAGTGCAGTGCTTGCTTAATAATCATCATTTGTCAGGTCAGAATCACAATACTGCTTATTTTTCTGTCTAAAGATACCACGGCTCCACCCCACGATCACAACTGAGCTGGCTCTGGCTCCAAATGACATCATCAGTGATGGTAGCACTCATTTCCGTGATATTTTTGCTTCATTTTTGTACAGTGGGAGGAAGTAGAGACACATTGTCCATCTTTTATACAGTCCATCCAATTGTAAGGTTTTCATTCAACTTATAAACAAAAAATAATAATAATAATATCTTGGGGATTGTAATTTTTGATTTTTTAAATACCTTTTAATGGCCTTATTTTTCACCAAATTGATTAAATACTTTTAAAACTTTTTAATAACCCGTGGATACCCTGTTATAATTCTAGTGGTCATAGCATGTGAGACTGACATCTCAACAGCTGGTGCGGCGGAAGTAGCACAGGAGATAAAAGCAATAGTGCCACATGTACAGTTAAAATTAAAGTTCATAGTAATATTCACACTCACACTCACACAAACACACACACACACACACGAACGCGCGCACACACACACACACACACACAAACACACATAGCTATACAGCAATAGAAAATATTTGCCCTCTCGGCTGCTAAAATGCACAAAGCTAAATCAGATGCTGGCATGCTCATTTTAAGAGTTCATCTATGCATTTGTTTCATGTTAAACACCCAGGTAACCCAGACTGATCAGCCATCTCATTTTAAACACCCTGAACCCAAGGGTAAGAAGACATGTATTCATAGAATCATAGAGGTAATAAATCACAAGGATTGTAACAAATATCTCAATTATAATGACAGTCCATTACAATACCAGCAGTACTTTTTGTTTACAGGGCTAAGCAAGGAATTTTTTTAATATATATTTGTATCTATATCTCATATTAAAGCTTACGAATTTCTGAAATAATGAACAAAAGACTCATATCAGGTTATTAATCATCTGTACGAGTTTAGGGCTACTCAGCACTGCTGTGGGGTCTTTATTCAGAGACTGCTCATTCCCTCTAGCTGAGCATTTTATAAGCTTTGCAGTGATTAAGAATAACAATTAACTCATGCTACTGAAATAGTGCTACCAGTCTTATTAAATAACATTTTCCTCAAGGACAAAGGCTTGGCAACGAAGATATTAAGGTAACAATATTTTTATAATGACCTTATCTGAAAGGAGCAAATAGTGGCTATGAAGAATGGTCATGTTCACTCCAATGACTGTGACCACTTTTTTAGAAATGTACCATCAGGCAAAAATAGGAAATGCTTACATATGGAACTACTGCATAAGTAGAAGTACTGCATATGGTGCACTTGCAACTGAAGTATGGCAGATTTGAGCCTTAAACCCTGTACTAACCTGGTAAACATGACAAGATTCCAGCGACAAGTAATTTTTCTGACTACACTAAAATGTTGAGTTACAAGCAGGAGCGATGCATTTTTTAATCAGGCATGTAAAAAAAAATATTAAAATAAAAATAATTAAAAAAATTAATTGATACCCCTGCAATCTGTTACACCACATTTGTTGCACTGTGTCTAACTTTTTATAGCGCAATATAATTGTATATATGGGGGGTGGTGCTTGGGGCAAAAATGCCCCTAAAATTCTAAATGTGTGGGCACAAAATGCATGCTCATACAGGCAAAAAACAAAACAAAACAAAACAAAACAAAACAAAACAATTACATGGAAGAGCACATTGCACCTGGTCAGCACTCATTGTTAGCTAAAAAAATACACTTCTCTTTCAACAATTTGTTTATTTAAAAAATCACATCTAAATCTGAGTAAATAAAGCATTTTCAGCAAAATAGAGCGCTGATCTTCAGAAAAGAGCATAGAGCAGGGAACCGCTCCAAACATCAGCAAGTGTTGTGGCACTTCAGCGCTTTTCAGAACAACATAGTAGAGCTGCTTTCCATAGGGCTGGTCACAGGTTACAGATCCATCCCACACAAAACACATGATCTATTCAGAAAAGCAGATATTTTTACCTCTAAAAATGTGAGGCACAATAAGTCTAAATAATCATCAGTGCCACATGAGACTGGCATATACAACAATTTGCTATCTTCATTATTTGTGGTATAAAGTACATAACTGGTAATCAGAAGGTCACTGGTTCGATCCCCACAGCCACCACCATTGTGTCCTTGAGCAAGGCACTTAACTCCAGGTTGCTCTGGGGGGATTGTCCCTGTAACAAGGGCTCTGTAAGTCACTTTGGATAAAAGTGTCTGCCAAATGCATAAAACTAAATGTAAATGTTATATTCATTGCACACGGTGTCTAGGTTTTTTAGTGCAAGAATGCATTCACAATGGCCCATAAGAGTGCTTGTGAAAGCAGTTTTCTAAACTCAAAGTGGTGTGCTGAAGTTAACTTGAAATTGTGATCTAGGGTACAGTTAGTGTGGACTCCAGTATGGTTTGCAATTGGTGTGTAAGCATAATTTTAGCTGCATGCCACTAATGGTCTCATTTCACATTGTACTTTTTTCCCCAAATTTTGACCAATTTATTTGGAGACTAGCAGCTATTAGTATCAAAAGTCGATACTAAAATAAGATTTAACAATACCAGTGTTTCTGCAGTACTGGTAATACAGAGTACTGACTCAATTCAGTGCCCGTACACTGTCTGACTGACATGTGGCTGATTTCAAATGCTAACACGTTTATTTAAGTGCTTTTTCTGTTACTCCTTTTACACCAAAATGGCACTGATTGTCATTTCAGAGCTGGTGCTCGAACAGAAGTACTGGGAGGTGATCAGAAGGAGAGCACTCTTGCCTCATGGTGAATATGGTCACGTGGTTGCGTACATGAATGGTCATATTTGCTTCATGGTCAGAAACTTTCTCAGATGTGGTATTAATGTAAACACAGTTGAGTGATTGCAAAAAGGTGGAACAAAAACAATGGCTAATGAGTGTTTTTAATAGCACATTACCTATCTGTGGAATTGAAATTGGCATCAAGAATTGTGAAATTGTACTGGTATTGGTACTGACAAGGGCTGCACAATTAATCAAAATAAAATCGAAATAACGATATGAACTTGTGCGCAAAGGGCTGTGATTTAAATAAATAAATATATCTGCTTGCTTCAAAGTTTGTTTGAACTGCTCTGTCCAGTCTATATTAAGTTAGAGCTTTATTAAAGTGTTTTCAGAGCAGTTCTGTCCTCCACAACTCCATCTCATGTTTAGAGTAACAGAAGTGCTCAGAGTTCAGTTCCATTTGCGTATGTGCTGAGAGCTTTATTTACACTGAATCAGAGCGTCCTGCGTGAAGTGGTTTTTATTATCATCCAATGTAGCGGCATCTCAGTGTCTGCCTGGAACTGGTATCATAAGAATAATGCTGAAGACAAAATGGGGTATAATTCAAACATTTGTTTTAAAAGATTACATAGCTAACAGCATTAACAGTAACAAGACTCCAGAAACATGTGCTCTTCCTCCATTCTCCAGTCATTTATCTACCTCACGAGAGAAAGTGTCACTCACAGCAGCAACAAGTGAAAGTGGAAATAATATTAACAACATCTAACAAAATGAAA
Organism: Xyrauchen texanus; assembly: GCF_025860055.1. Lineage (NCBI taxonomy): Eukaryota > Metazoa > Chordata > Actinopteri > Cypriniformes > Catostomidae > Xyrauchen > Xyrauchen texanus. The sequence goes on along the minus strand of NC_068295.1, from coordinate 19,245,805 downwards.
AGGAAGGAACGTACATATAATAAATCTATATAAAAATATTTAGAAACTATAATATAATGGACATACATCCTACTCTACTGTACTAAGGCAGATTAGCCTGGTGTGAATTAATGAGAGCATGTTGATCATAAACAGGTCTGACACAGGTGATCATGATATAACTATGAGAGGAGTTATGAGAGGACGAGGGATGAGAAGTTGAAATTGCTGTGGCATAAGGAGCTTATGGGCACAAAAGTCAAAGATACATGCCAGTTATTGATCTAAGAGCACAGATGTGACATGCATGAATGGCACCACTAAATTAGATGCCTGAACAGCCACTGCTGTGGTTATGAGACCAGCAAATGAGACATGCTGGGGATGTTTTGTTCAATGCAAGAGCGCATAAATATTAAAACCGCTTAAACATTAAAACTCACAAAATAATTACATTCTGAAACCCCCTGTGAGCAGACAAAAGTTTGCCAGAGGACAAAAAGGCACAATCAAAGTGTTTACAATGTTGAGGTCTCAAATTACTAGACAAATATTGAGATCTTATCATTACAATGGCAAATCATAAATTATGCCAGAACATGTCAAAAAATATTTCTAGCATTTCTTTTAATGGGACAACACCTCTCTGTCCGCAGCTGTGCTCTGGATACTGTAGATGTGATGGGATCAATTTTCCATGGACGCACACAGTGATGTGTGATTGGTTTGGCTGTCTGTGATAGAGTCATCGTGTGAGAATCAGTATTATTCTCGTTAATGAAAAATTGCTAAATGAAAACATTTGTTGTTGAACTGAATTGGAAAAACTGGAACTACACTAAAATACATATTCATGAATCCAAAACTAAATAAAAATGGCAAGAAATAAATTTTTATTTAGATATATTATATTATAAAATGTGAAAAATTTAACAAGACGTTACTAATATGACTTTGAAAAAACAAACAAACAGAAAACGTAGGGTTATTGTTTATTAAATCTGAGGAAGAATATTTAGATCTGCTAAAGTCTGTATCTTTGACAGTATCAACCCACATAAGAGAACAATGGCAATCTAATGTAGAAGTCTCTTTTTACACAAAATAATGTAGCCTAAAACTGAAAAAAAGAGCATTATGTCTGTTTTTACTTATTATTATAATTATTTTGATTACCCTCCCATTCAATGAGGGGACAATTAGCCTTTTCTTGTCCTGCACACATATATTTGCACACAGGAGCCAGATACTTGTGCAGATAATAAATAATCATATGAAATGATGAACAAACTGATTTGATGATGTTCAGGTTAGGACTGTGAATGCTGACACACATCTGTATGTAGAACTAATCACTGTCAGGATTTATGCATAGGGAAGTTCAGTGACACTTCACAATCTTTTTACGAGCACTACAGAAAAGAATAAGAATAAAAAGCTCAATTTAAAATAAAAAAGTGTAATTTATTTGAAGCTTTGTTTTCGTCATCGATTTATCTTTTGTGACAAACGGTTGTGCATATGAGCTACCATCACCTCTGTTTTTTTTTTAAGTCTGTAGTTTTTACTGCACCCAGTAGCTAAATTATTTGCATAAATACATTTGATTGAATAAAACGCAATCAAATATTCTCACCTAAAATTTGCTGGTTCGTGTTTTGGAAAAGAGGGTAACTGAACTATGCCTAGACAAGCTTAAACATGCGCACTCCTGCGGAACTGCACCATGGTTGCTTGATGACCGCCGATGCTGTTGTTGCACATGTTGAGGGATGTTAAACTCACCGCTGAGTTTTGCGCATAGAGGGCTTGGATGTTTACCACTGCAATTTGATAAAAAATAAATTGGAAGATCAGATAAATGTGACAGGCTGGCCTAATCGAATCACTGACTTATATTAAATAAATACATTACACCATTCGGGGAGACTCTGAGAAGTGGTGGAATGCAAAAAACTCTGCCAGTACGCTGTAGAGTAAATTATGGAAGTGCAGGTCCTGCATACTGCCCCACTTCAAGCATTGATTTTAAATTGTAAGGGAAGCAGTGATTCCTGTGTGGTCTAAAAGCAATCGCCACTATGAGAATGTTGAAATGAAGATTGAGAGGCATCGGAAAATATATATTTTTACCCACCCCTTTAACAGTATTAAACATATTTAAATGATATCCGTTAACACATTAAATTTGGCAGCCCTGAAACTAGGAATACACTGAAGAAAAAAGAACAAATAAACTAAAACTAACAATAAAAAGGGCAAATTTAGAATAAAATAGAAATAAAAACTTGGGTGGGGCACATCAGATAGAGCTACTATATTACTGGAGCTGAACCTGAGGTTCATAACATTAATCAATATTTCATCAGAAACTAAAGATGACTAAGGATCAGGATGCAGACTGGCATTGCGTTGTAGTTTCATACAAAAGGAAAAATGTGTTTGTTGTTATTTAATTGCATCAAATAAGCATGAGGGTACTGGCAATGGCATATATTCTTGGTAATAGAGAACTGCTTTATTACTCATCTACAGACTTTAACATACTGTTTCCAAGACAACCATGAAAGTGACGATGTTCATGACTTCATTCAAGGACAAAAATTGTGCATGTATAGAAGAGTAGCCATAGGGCACTGTAATGTGAATCCTTAATTTTTTTTAAAGAAAGACTGCAGTGGCTTGAATCGAAATGAATGCAGATCACTTTCAACACAGCAATTCTAATTAGAGTTCCAAAAGGAGGATGTCCTTCAGCAAATCAGCGTAAGAAATTCTACAACAAGTGAGTAATTTAAAAGTGCTGTAAGCAATTTTTCATGGAATTGTATACAAATAATGTTCCTACTCCCTTAAATATTTTAATGAAATAAGTGTCTTGAGATATCTCACTGGTCTCTGTGACTGCTGTAGACTTTGTATACAGCAAACAAAAATGTACACTTTTCACTTGACAATCATTTTGCTCATTCTCATTTGAGGCTATGATTCATAATGTTTGTCAGTTAAGGGTGCTTTTGTGCCACTGTTGAATTTGACAACCACAGAAACAAACAATGCTGCCGAATTGCTTGGTTTTTGTCTCAAAATGATCTGTGGAGGTCGGGGTTTTGGAATGACAGGGCGTGGCTAATTCAATGGCTCAGTCACGTGAAAGCTTCAGAACGCTAAAATTGCTTGCAGCACCTTTAACAAATACAATACCTTTATCCAGAGTGATGTACTGAGGCAGAATTATTAAGATGCAGTCACACTAGACAATTGTGCTCCATCCACTTCCATTCTCATGGATGTGCAATCAAGAGTGCTGAAGTGCAAATACATGTAAAGTAGTTGCATATACCCCTGTGTATCGGTAGCCAGCTTGTAGGTAGCTGTAGGGTGTGTAAACTTCAATCCCCTGGCTTCAAGAGGCGCACTATTGACTGATGCTAGAGGCTGTAGCCTTTAGCCTCCTTATTAGCGTGCCTACATCCCACACCAGAGAAGCCGGTTCGAATCCCGTTTGGAGCGGGTCGAGCAGGACCGGTTACAGTGGTGCCGTGACCTGGATGGGAGTGAGGTTTAAGGGGTTCAGTGTAACGGTAGCCAGTTGGTAGGTAGCTTTACAGTGTGTAAACCTCACTCCCCTGGCCTCAAGTGGCACACTAGCGACTGATGCTAGAGGCTGTTAGCGCGCCCGCCTCCCACTGCGTACTACCAAAGTTGTATAAAGTCTGACCTGAAAATGTGTATAGCAAAAAGACATTTGACCAATAGAGGATATAGGCTAAATTTCATGTTGACCTTGTTGACCTCTTGGCTCAATACAAATAATACAAACTTTAAAGCTGCATGGTTGGCAATGTTGTGGGAAAGTGGAGTATATAATATTTCATATTTTGAATTTGTTGTTATTTGTTATTTATAATATATTATTTATATTTTAAAAAAGCCCTCGAATGTGACAACATATCCTGGTGCCCATATTCATCATGTGGTCTGAAAAATGTTTTATGTTTAAAGCCTAGTGTGACCGTGTGCTTTGCTCTGGTTAAATGGTCATATTTTCAAACTCCCCAATCATGGAACAAACCTTTCTTTTAGCTGCCCTGCTTAATCATTAAGCTAAGATACCATCGCCCCACCGAAGGAGAGCTGAGGATGAATTGAGAGAGGAGACATTAATAATTAGGGGGCAATGGCATAATAAGAGTGAAACAATTTATGTGGCCATTCATTGCTATGAGCCATTATGGAGATCTTAATGAGGGTTTTTGAGCAGATTATTGAATCATAGCACTGAATATTTCCTAATGTGTCTAGACATCAATTGTCTATCTTTTGTTCATCCAGCACATGACAACATATTTTGTACAATTAAAGGTGAAATGTCTCATTTCTGTTACACTAGTTTCAACAAATGGAAATGGCAAAAATAATGACTTTTTTCAAACAAGTTTCCTAAACATTTCCTCCATCATCTATTGGTCACACACACATAGTCTCAACCCAAACCCATGCCATTGATTTAAACAATGTTGCCACATTTACAAGCACATTATAAAACCTTTTATTCCAGGGTTTTTGCAGAAAGCGGCATTCTGAAACATTCTGGATATGAGAATGCCAATTTCCTTACGCTGCTTAAGGGATTAAGAGAACGTGGTTTAAAACATAGGTTTCTCCTCGAGAACGTGGCTTAATGTGGTCATGTAAACGCATAAGCGCCATTCTGATGGCTGTTGAAAAGTGTGCATGTGCGTGAACAGACTGAATAACAAACGTCATAGGATGGAGCCCAACAACACAGCGGAAAGAAGTGAACATTTCTTCGAGTACAATTGGGAAAAGCTCATACACAATAAACTAAACCCCTTTATACACGCCAATATAAAATATTGACAGTCCCAATATTGCAGTGCATTCCACTGCAGATCGCAATGGAAAGTTAAGCGGAAAAAACAGCAACGACTCTGGAACATCTGGAAATAAAGAGAAGAATCAAAGAACAAAATACTCTGACTCGGATGCCATGTTTGTTATTTACAAAAGCGTTGTGGGGAAATAATTTTGCTGTGGAGAAAGCTGCTTAGTGAACGAGACGCATATGGGTGTAAAGAGTATGCCACTTAGTGTATGTAAACCAGAATGCGGCTTTCTCACAGTAAGCATATTCTGTGTTTACAATTTCTGGGGAAATCAACCTAAAATGGCTTACTTATTAAAGGTACTGGAAGCAATTTGAGCATTCTGAAGCTTTCACGTGACTGAGCCGTTGAATTAGCCCCCATTCCAAAATCCCATCCTCCAAAGATGTTTGTGACAAAAAAGCAGCATTGTTTGTTCATTTGGCTGTCAAATTCAACAGTGGCACAATATTGTCGTCAACTGAAAAACTTTATGAATAATAGCCTCAATGATCTGCTTCAAATGAGCACAAGCAAAATGATTGACAGCATCAGCGTATGTGGTCCATGGACATATTTTTGTTTGCTGTTTACAAAGTCTATAGCTGTCACATATATTAGTGAGATATCGCAGGACTCAAATTTCATTCATATCTTTAAGGGAGTTGGAAAATGTTTTCCATGAATAAAAACGCTTACTGCTCCTTTAAGTTGGGCTAGGAGAAGGTATTTTAAAATAGAAAAATTACTCAAATCAATGTTTCAAATGATGCACTTAGTCCACACTTTGGACTAATACTAAGGCCTGTTTAGTACCAACCATTTCTATTTACCCCAGACAAAATGCTAAATCAGAATTGTAGCATTCAAACAGGGTGGTGCTAAGACCAGGCCGTGGCTCTGATTCACTCCTCTGACTGTTTGAAAGACAATGTTAATAATGACAAGACACATTGCAGAGAGGGCGGCTTTCAATGGGGGATGTTTTGAACTCATTCTGTAATTTAATTTCAATTACAGCGAGGATTAGAAGACAGCTGCACTAAAGGCAATGTGGCGCTTTCTGTTTACTTTATACTATTAGCTTGTGCCCTTTTCTTAATTATGGAAATAAAAGAAGTGATTTATTATGGAAAGAGAGAATGAGAACATGACACAGTTTTTCACAGGCTGCCAGAGAGAGAAGGGGATAAAAGCATTGCAGCTTTATGGCCTGGCACCACAAATTCAACAATTACTTCAAGACGGGGGGAAAAAACTTCTGACTTCATTTTCTTTAATGATGTCAAACATACATTTGTCATTGTTTGAATCCTACAAAAGAGAAAATCTTTAAAACATTTTATTAAGATGAAAACACCACAAAAAAGAGGCAGCAAATCTGTGCTCTACACTACAACAAGCATGTGGAGAGACAGGAATTAAAATCCTGTAAATATCTCTGTAAAAACACTTGTATCATCAACCGACTAACTGCTTTACATTCTGACAATGGCTGGTATAATCTCACCAAGCAATTCCATTAAAGTAACAAAAGCAACTCTACAAATGATCAAACAAACAAATAAACAATGTGAATAGATTCTGCAACAAAAAGTGGAGTGTAATTTATGCAACACAATTTATATGTATATGTATATCATTTATACACCAAACTGTATTGCAAAAAGTAAAACAAGTTTTCAAACCGATTTCAGAAAACGTACCTTTCATTGGTTGTAAAAAACATAGCCCCACCACTAACTCACAACATTGGTCGAGCCAATGTCAACGTGCAATCTGTTTTTACGTTTACATTTTTACAATACAGTTTGGTGACACTTGTCACATAAATTACACACTTCACTTTTTTTGTTGCAGAAATTATACACATTGGTTATTGTTACGACTTTTTCTTCCTCTAGATAGTCAAGTTTGATTGTCTCCTCGGCACTCCACCAAGGCTCATGAGGAGCCCCGGCGGGGCCTATCCGAGGACCTCACTAAACCATCCAATTGGTAGTAGCGATGGGAGGTGTGTGCAAAAGGCAGTGAAATAAACAATGTTACAATATTTACTTCCTGTATATAGTCAAGTTTGATAGCGACAGTAGTAGCGACAGGCGGTGTGTAGGGAGGGCAGGGAAATAAACAATGTTATGAATTTTACCTCCTCTAGATCTGAAGTGCCCAAACTTTTTCCTGCGAAGGGCTAAAAATCGAACTTGTTTAAGGGCCGTGGGCTGAAAGTAAATGTTGCTTTATAACAAAAATTTTCTGGTAACCTAATGACTCTGTCATCCTTTTATGTCAAATACTTTAATTTAAACAATGAATTCAATTTTAAAATGGCATGTTTCAATAATTACAAAGTTGCATGATCTCTACATTGCATAATGAGCATTGTTACTGAAACAATAATTTTTTTCTCATTCACATATTTCCAAATATTGTGGCTATTAAATTAACATAGCCTACAAAACTAATGCACTGACACAGAGCAGTAGATAATAGCATTTATCCAGATTTGGAATGAGAAGCTTATAAAAAAACTACAATTGAATAAAACTATGCAAAAATAAACATTTAACAATGAACATCAAACATATGATTCATAGACCAAAAGCAGTTAATGTTCTGTAAAATTATTATTGTATCGTTAATGTTTTATTTAACATCAAGCCAATTATATTTATATTTGTTAATATTATTTTTATTTTATCTTTTAAATTTTTCTCCCCAATTTGGAATGCCCAATTCCCAATGCACTCTAAGTCGTCACGATGGCATAGTGACTCACCTCAATCTGGGTGGCAGAGGATGAATCTCAGTTGCCTCCGCGTCTTATCACATGGCTTGTTGAGTGTGTCACTGCAGAGACATAACTTATGGAGGCTCTGCGCTATTCTCCACGGCATCCACGCACCACGCGCCCTGAGATCCACATTATAACGACCACGAGGAGGTTGCCCCATGTTGCCTCTACCCTTCCTAGCAACCGGCCAATTTGGTTGCTTAGGAGTCACTCAGCACGCACTGGATTTGAACTCACGACTCCAGGGGTGGTAGTCGGCGTCTTTACTCGCTGAGCTACCCAGGACCCCTGTTAATATTGTTATTATAATTAACTACTTTTAACATTTGATAATTTTTGCAGCATCTACATGACCATTCGAAATCAGGAATTTTTGAAAGCAATAACCACAGTGTTGCACTTGTTAATCAACCTACAAATGGCTTAATTATAGTTGTCTCTGGAAGTTAAGCTGGGATTCAAAACATTTTAACATCGAAAAAAATTACACACATCAGCTTTAAAACAAGGTTGTCAGCAAATTATTGACAATCTAGCATGCTCTAAGAAGGCCTACTGCTTAATTAAGACCACAAATTGAAAAACAAATCACAACGACTGTTGATAAACAACACAGAAAACTGTTTTGCCCTTTCTCTCCAACATATTGTACAAAATGCGGTTGCAAATGAGACAGCCCCAGGATAAGAATTCTTCAACACGGACATTACATTCCCGGCGACAACACTAAAACATTAAACCAATTAAATATTAAAACTCTCGAACACAATTCTGACACAAACACTCCGAGCAGAAAGCTGTTTGTCGGGGAACTAAAGTTAAACAGCTCAGAGTTCACAAGTTCTCTAATGACATGACTAATTGTGAAAGGTTGTTAGCTGATACTGTCTAAATGAGGGTGTGTTCATATGAGGTTTAGCATGCTCATATTTACAATCCAGATGGCAAAGTAATATATGCTGGCTAGAAAACACCCCATATGGACCAGATACACCCACAAACTTGAAGAGGGAAAAAAATAGCAATAACATGCTGGGGGGATGGTTTGAGAGGTGTAAGGATAGACGATAGAGACAAACCATTGAGTAAATGCAATCTGTTAATCAGACGGCACTGACATTGAGTTTCTGATTAGACAGGCATGGATTCATGGGCTGACATCCAGCTGGTTAAAATTTAAACAGGGTCAAACATCTGGCCTGCCAGTTAGGACACATGTGATGAGTCTGGTTGGCACATGTCAAATATGTGGCTTCTGGATAAATCAATTACATGTTCACGTCCTATGACAAGTATGTGATCTGATTCTCAAGGGGCTGATCGTATATCAAAGTAATCTGAAATGGTGACATACTAGATCACTAACACCCTCATTGAACCCTGTGTTTGTGGATCATTTACAAGACCTTTGCAGGATATTATATTTTCCTGTCACCACTAACTTCTAACATCTACCCTTGCACTTGCAGTACATCTCAAATTAAATTTCATTAAAAAGTGACACTGTTGATGTTTATAAGCTTTGAACTTTTCAAGATCCTCTACATGACACATCTGTTCTGGGAAGAGAGATGTCGGTTTATACTGGTGTTTTGTGATACACTACAGGTGTGATCGTTGTGCCATCAAGGAAACTACAAAAACACACATTAAAATTATTTATTTTCTTTCTCCAAGAATTGTGCTCAATAAACTGTAATGTATGAGAGCTCGGGTTGAGCTAGTACCCAAAAAGGATGGGGGTTTAAACCCCTCATTGTTTATCTACTACTAAGAGGTCCACAATGGCTGCTGCTCAGCTGGCACAGGATCCCCTGGAAGTAATCCTATAGTATATGCCATTTATGCTTATGTACCACCAAAGTGTTTAATTAACTATAGAAACTAAGCATTTTTCTTAATCGCGATCAACACATTTACAGTTAAAAATAGCATAAATCAGCATAAACACTGGTTGGAGGGGCGGAACCTTTGCAATGTTTCCGCCTGGAGTCTTACACACCACAAACACAAACAGCAGTAAAATTATGCAATTAATCGCAATTAATTTTTTTATCAACTGACAGCACTAGACTAAAAGAATCCAACAAGAGTAGCGTAAAACACATGCGGATTAAAAGCCTGTAACAGTTGCCTATTTGTTACTATGTTACCCCTCTCTTGAGATGCTTGGTCTGTGGCAGAGTGGCAGAGTGGCCATTTGGTTTACAAATGCCACTGTCAGTAAGATAGAGAGGGAATATAATCAAAATATGTATAGAAGGTGCTTATAGCTAAAGTATGGTGGTACAAACCACGGTTCGATGGATAATTGCAATGCAAATATAACGGTATAAACAATTTAAAGTGTGGCAATAATGAACACCCATCAGACGCATGCATATTCTCACAAATATTCCAGCAACATATCATACACAGTGAAAAGTTTATTTGCACTGTTGGAGGAGGCTAAAACCTCATCCAACCTTCATCCAAACCTCAGTGGTTGAGTTTGACATGGCAGGTGCCTTATAACATCGAACCATTCTGCTGTTTATTCTGCAGAGACTTATAGAATGGCTCAAAGAGCATACCTGCCCTCCTTAGCGCTAAATTTCCTGCCTCACAGCTTATTGAAGTGCTCTGCAGGGCTGTAAAAATAATCATTCAAATAAAACTCACATCCTTGTGAAGTGAGGTGTCATAACAAGTTCAGGGAACGGTAAAAGAATCATTTGGCAGGAGAACTTCTCCTCCAGAGCAAATACAGCACTAGAGGTTTGCCTTTGATGTGCACCTCTAAGAAAAGCACCAGCAAATATTTTGATAGAACGTAGTGTCACTGTTCTTTGTGCTAATGCAATGGCCATTGATGTGGTTTGACCTAGAGTTTTGTTAAGGTAATATTTCTTTTGTGTTAGTAAAGGTTCAGAGGCTACAAGTGATGGTCCAAATTAAACAAACTGCAGCCTCTACAGCTGAGTTGTGCTGGGCTGAGAGAACTGTTTATGAAATCTGAGTTCACACATAAAACTGGTGACGTCTGATCACTTAACACACATACAGATTTTGGGTCACCCCCTGATTCTTCCCATCTGCCATCCCAATTAGCTCTACAGCCAAAACGAACTTTTGACATGCCTGCCAATGGCGAGTGAATTGAGAAAATTTACCAGCCAATATTTCTTACGTGCCATGAACTGTAATTTAATACCAAAACAATACATTTGTCCTTGCAATGGAATTTAGTCCTTAGCCATTACATCAATTGCATATTTGTGACAAACAGTGGCCACCGGTTATTTCATGAAGTACATACATCTTGGCTGTAAAAAAAAAAACAAAAAAAGTATGTTCTTTGATCATAATGGAATCTATTTGCTTTTGACACCGTTTTACATACCACTCGCATCCAATGTAGACAGGGTGTTAAGATATTAGGTCTTTAAACAAAATCTAACACATTGAATGAAGTTTAGGTTTAAAACAATTAAAAAGAAAATATTTGCCAATGGGGTAAAATAAATAAACTTGTTTTCTCTTCAAATTAAGGTTTTTTTTTATTATAGAAAGAATCAACTATCTATAGCTAATGTCACTGATTCTTAAGGAAATGTATCTTATTTTAAAAATGTTTATTTATTTTTAATGGAAAACGAGAAAAAAATCACATTATTTTTTGCCATGTGTACAAAAAAAAAAAAAAACATCCTAAATAAATATCTAGTGGTAGATATTCTACTGAGGTTAAATATGCTAAAAGACCTGTGCGTTGTGACAGATGTTTTCTTTGGTAGACCATATTCAGGGTTTGTTTTAATTAGAATCACTCACATCAAAGGGGTCAGACTATCATTCTGAAAATAAAATTTAAACAATGTAATATGTTACTCCTTAGAAAGAAAAGTTAACAGCTAACTGCAAGTAACAACATTTTATTTACACAGCAAAGACAATTTTTGCTCATATTTGGTGCTTGACCAGTGTTAATTTTGATCACTGACTACAGCTCTTCTCGCAAAGATGGTCCAACCCACATCATGCAAACATAGATAGCATAGCAACAACAGCAAAAGCATCTTAAATTCATTTTTTCAGCAACAAAGTACTGCTTGTAATTTATGTTCACACACTGGGACATAGCAGCATCATAACACCAGTGGCATTCTCACTGTATAGGCCACAACTTCACCACTTCTTCACAAGAGAAATGTGAGTTTTAGTTGAATTGAGGAAAGGAGTTTAAAAAAGAGGAAATAGTGCAATCAGCGTGCAATCAAGCAGTCAAAAGACAATTAGGAAGTCTCCTAAATCTATATGTATGATTTGAGCCTTTGGGAAACTTATCTGAAAATTTGATGTTTTAGCTCAGAGGAAACGTTTTCTTCCTTTAAGAGTGTAAGGTCACAAGTTTGAATCTTGCTTAACTAAAAAAAAAAAAATATATATATATATATATATATATATATATATATATATATATATATATATAAATGGGGTTTGTTTTGTATATAATTAACGGTGGCTTATTTGCATAAATACAAAAACGGTGGCTTATGGCATATGTATTGCAGCAGGGCAATATATAAAATCACGCAGATAAGGGTCAGGCGCTTCGGAATGGGGGAAAACTTGATTTCAGTGATTTGGACCGTGGCATGATTGTTGATGCCAAATGGGCTGGTTTGAGTATTTCTGTAAATGTGGATAGCCTGGGTTGGATAGTTTGATTTTCAATCTCTTAAAAGTCTCTCAATTTACTCAGAATGGTGCCAAAAACATCCAGTGAGTGGCAGTTGTGCAGATGGAAACACCTTGTTGATGAGAGAGGTCAACTGAGAATGGCCAGACTGGTTTGAGCTGACAGAAAGGCTACGGCAATTCAGATAAACGCTCTGTACAATTGTAGAGAGCCGAATAGCATCTCAGAATGCACAACATATTGAACCTTGAGGTGGATGGGCTATAACAGCAGAAGACGTGAGAATTAGGATCATAGTGCTTTTAATAAAGTGCTCAGTGAGTGTACTTAGCACATCAAAAAAGTAATGTGAGTTTGCCTCAAGCAAAATACATAATCTTTTCAGAGAATATCTTCAATATCATCACATAGCATCTGAAATGTTGCTCTGAAATGTTGCACATAAAGTTTGTCATCAAAATAATTGGCTACAATTACCTGCCAGAACTGTCTGACACACTTTCACTCCCTGATATAAGGCATCTGCCACAGAACATTTGCAAACATGAAGCTCATAAGAGCATTTAATACCCAAGTAATTAATTTGCTTTTAATTTCTATTTTGCTCCAATTTCCCCAGAAGTGACAATTTTGTTCTCTTAAACACATGGTATGGAAATAATGCTTTATTCACAAATAGTTTTTGAGATTTTGTACATAAATGAAATCCGAATCTTGTGTGGAAAAATTACTATTGACTCACCCTCATGTCATTCAAACCCATATGTCTTTCTTTCTTTCTTCTAATGAACACAAAGGGGAATTGACTGAAGCCTACTGGTTACTCTTTTCCATGAAATTACAATGAATGGGGACCAGAGCACTCAAGCTTTAAAAAGGTACAATGAAATGATCATAAAAGTAGTCCATAAAACTTGTGCGCTATATCAGAGACTATTTAGCAGAGACCGGCCACTTCTATTAAAATTAATGAGAGAAAATGGAACATCCAACTGTCAATGGATGTAGAAAGGAAGTCCCGCCTTACAGGTAAAAGTGCCAATCACCTTTTAGATACACACATCGCCAGTAAATAAGGGACTGGGTGATACATAGAATACTCACAATATAATCATGATGATTTTGTTGACGATATAAAATTCAACAATATTGTGAATATCACGATGATTTTAATGAGTTTTTATTACGTTTCATAGAGTGCATCACTAGACTAATTTTATGATCCATCAGGGCTGTACAATTAATCAAAATAACATCAAAATGGAGATATGATCATATTTGATCATTTAACTGCCAAAGGCTGCGATTAAATACAGATAAACATGGTCTGTGTGCGCTTTAGAATGGACAGGCGACGCGCTGATCCGTGTGCACGCACGCGCGGGGTCAGCGGGGCTCGTGCCTTTAGCGCAGTTCATCTGCATTGTGAAGTACTGCAGGTTCACACAATTCCAAAAATTAGTAACCGCTATTAAGTTATTATACAAATCTACAAACGGGGAACAGTAAAGAATAGTTTGACAGCGATTCGCAAGATGTGAAACATAACTGTAAAAAAAAAACTTTGCACTTCCCATTTCATAATAAAAGCTCCTGGTAAAGATTAAATAAACATGACTGCACTTGCAGTGTCAAAATAAAACCCCCAGTTTAGGGTGAAGTAAATAGGACATAAATAGATTTGTATTAAGCTTCCATACATGATTGTTTGTTAAATATAAGTATAAATGTCCTAATCATTGAAAATTATTACATTTTACTCTCCCTTGTGTTAAATTAGTCAAAAACTGGGGGGAACATGCCTTCATAATTTTTAAATAGGTTTTATTTAATACCTTTGAAATATGAATTTTACTTGGCTACAATGGCTGGTATACACTGGATGGTTGCTCTGATAAAAAAAATAAAAAAATAAAATGAAATAAAAAACATTTAATTTTCTATTTCAGAGCAAAAACATAATTATCGAGATATATATAGAATATCGTCAATTTGCGATATAATTTCTGAAGCCATATCGCCCAGTCCTACTGTCAATCAACTCCAGAATGTGCATGCGCATTAGCTATACAAACTGGAAAAATTGTGTTTTTAATAGCATAACCTGAGGTTAAGAAGCATGATTATTGATACCAGTTTTGTCAAATTTTACGCTGATTTGAAATATATTCTTTGATCGTACTCTTAGATAGAAGCAGCACTTGTATGCCACTTCTTTACATAGAAAAATAGCTGCCTTGCTAAAAAGACTTGCTAACTGACTTTGGCTATTTCATTATGCAAGTCTTCTAAAGTCATACAATAGCTTTGTGTGAGGAATAGATTGAAATTTCCTTGAATGTTTTGTACACAATAATCACCAATATTTTATGGTGGACTAAAATCGTCTATGCTCTTAAAACAAAATAATAAAGAGTAAATTCAGGGTATTTTGCTCAATACAAAGAAGTGAATATCACTTAACTTTACAAATGCAACAAACAGCACCACATTCAATTCTTTGCTTCAGACATAACTCTGGAAAATGACTTCTTTACTGAGCTAAGCCTAACCTAACATTTGGCATGGTGAGAGTATGCAGCATTCCACTAAATCACACATCGCCCCGGGGACACAGAGTGTCATGATATGTGGCCAAAGTCACTGTTGCTTGAGAGTGTCTGTTGGCTTCCTGCTTGCCTACAGCCGCAGTGTCTGGGAGGATGGCGGTGTGTGCTGTGTCTGCTCAGTGCCAGTAAGTCATGTTCTAAACCTCACAACCTCTTGCCTAGCCCCAAACACATGTCTTGCTCCAACTTTGGCTTTTATCTGACCTGAGAGCGTCATACACCACTAGTAGTCCTGGCTCACTTGGTGACCAAAAGTATTAAAAAGCACATTTTAACTAATAATTTGCTCTTTTTATAAATATAAGACAGGATAGTACAATGGCATATTATATTCTTTTAACAGCACACAAGTCCAGGCCTAACATATATTTTTTTTATTAAGCCAAGCAAAATTGCAACTTTAAGGGATACTTAACATAAATAAACAGCCTGGACAAAACAAAGTCACATACTCTAATATTTTGAAGGTCTGCCTTTAACTTTGATTACAGTGTGTGATTACAACCTCATGCAACGTCACAACTGTCCAGAGTTGCATTAATTTTTGGCCGAGATCTTGTATTGATGACGGGAGTGTCGAACCACTCTGTAAAGTCTTATTTAGCACATCCCAAAGACTTTCAATGGGGTGAAGGTCAGGAATCTGTGGTGGCCAATTCATGTGTGAAAATTTCTCATGCTCTCTGAACCATTTTTTCACAATTTGAGCCCAATTAATCTTGGCATTGTCATCCTGGAATATGCCTATGCCATCAGGAAAGAAAAAAATCCATTGATGGGATAACCTGGTCATTCAGTACATTCAGGTAGTCAGCTGACTTCATTTTATTGCCGCATTACGTTGCTGAGACTAGACCTGACCAATTGAAGCAACCTCATATCATAACACTGCCTCCATAGGCTTGTACAGTGGGCATTATGCGTGATGGGTGCATCGCTTCATGCTCTTTCCTTCTTACCCTGACCAGCCCATCGCTTTGGAATACGGTTAATCTGGACCCATCAAATTTAAGTAGTTTTTTTCCGATTAGCCTCACTAATAAGTGGCTTTCTTGTGACCACACATCTGTTTAGTCCCAATCCTGTAAATTCTCGTTGCATTGTGTGTGTGGAAATGCTCTTACTTTCACTATTAAAAATAGCCGTGAGTTCTACTGTAGATTCTTTACAATGTGACTTCACCAATCATTTTAGTGATCTCCGTTCACGATCATTCAAGATTATTTTCTGACCACATTTCTTCCACAAAGCTGACAGTTCAGGACAATCCTTCCAGGTTTTAATAATGCGTTGGACAATTCATAACCCAATTCCAGTGATTTCAGCAATCTCCTTAGTTTTTGCCAACTGAATATTAATCACTGCAATAACGATCCAATCATAGGCTCTTAAGTATCTACTTATTTAAATCAAAATGGCAAATTTGTTTTGGCAGTGTATGATCATTCTGTCAATATTTACTCAACATTAATGTTGTTCCAAACCTGAATTACTTTATTTCTACAGTGGAACACAAAATTATATGTTATGCAAATTGGTAACTCAGAGCTTCAGCCATCATTCACTTTCATTGTACTGGCAAAAGAGCTGCATCAACATCTTTAAATATGTATCCTCTTGTATTCCATGGAAGAAAAATGTCATACAGCTTTGGAACAACACAGGGAGTAAATAACAGAATTTCCATATAAAGCAAATGATCAGCAGAAGGTGCTACATAATTTGTAAATAATAGAGATTTCTGCAACAGCATTTTAGACTATTTTTTTTACCTAAAATAATCATGCAAATATCCAATTAGCTTAATCTGAGATGGCACACACCCCAGTTTGAATGTGATGAGATACGTCTGTCTCCATTAATGGCTTCGTGTTTCCTCTGTCTTTTTTTCACCCCTGGTTTATGTTGTAAATGTAATATTAGGAATATGACTTAAATATTGATAGGTTTCTTACTTACACCTATCATATAATTTCTGAAGATACAGATTTAACCACCATATGGATTACTTTTATGCTCTCTTAATGTGCTTTTTGGTGCATCAATGTTCTGCATTGTATGGACCAGCAGAGCTGAGATATTCTTCTAAAAAGTAATTGATTGTGTTTAGCAGAAGAAATTAAGTCATACACATCTGCGATGACATGAGGATGAGTAAATGATGAGAGAATTTTCATTTTTGGGTGAACTATCCCTTTAAAATACTGCATGATGTTTTGCTAAAAGGCTAAGGAAGGTGACAAAATATTATTTAGAACTAGAGTGTGAGATGTTGTGAAAAACTCAAAATAAAGCTGCTAGTGGGCACGCCTCAAAGTTAGTTTCTAAAACTTCTAAAATTGAAGAAAGAAACAGATGAACAATATGTATTTAGAGAAGGACATGACCAAAACACATGAAACATTGTACCCTGGTACTGTCGACATCTATCACATGTGGGGTTGATATTTGGATAAATAGGCTATGTAACAGCCAAGACTTTCTCCAGCATAAACAATGTAAAATGTACATTTAATTAACCCATGCCTGGCACATACAGATGATGAATGGACACACGCGAGTCCCACAGATAGTTTTCTCAGTCTTTTAAGCTGTGTGCTTGTTCCCCACATACGTATGCAAATTTCCTTTGGAGAACGAGATGAACATCAGATCTCAGCAAGGATGGAAGTGGCAGGAGGGAATGTGTCATTGTTTTATTTCCTGCTTGTCAAATACATTTTACTATGGCCGTGAAGCTTTGTCATTCTGCATTTGTTTAAACAAGTCTTTGGTTTTGACTGTTTTCGTTAGTTTACGTTAAATAGTGCTTCCCTCATGGTAACATCCCTTTTTATCATGAACTTGAACCAGGTCTGGGGTCACTCCGGTGTCCTTAACTGAAGGTTCGTTTGGTTGACTGGGTGGTCTATCAATCAGACTGGAAACCACAGATAAGAATTTGAGTGCATGGAAAGCTCCTTTCAGAAGCTAACACAGTCCCAACACAAACAGCAGGAGGAATGTGGAGTTCCTCTGGTGCAACAAGAGTACCCAGGCCCCATAAAATGCAAAAATAAAAAAGTAAATAAAAGCTACATCTATAAATCTCTCATAAAACAAAATATTAAAATATTTTATTTTCCATTTCCTGAACACTCCAACAACAACAATGATATTTCACAATCCACACCAGAACCAAACAGACAAATTATTTTAACAAATCCAAATCTCCAAAATGCAATTTTATCTTCATCAAAAACAATGTTGCTCAGAAAGTGCAAAGAAGGAGATCACAAACTCAAGCTTGAAATGATGAGTGACAAGACTGTAAGCATCATTAAAACAGCATTAAAGGTGTGTGTAATTTCTGAATCACTAGTGTCACCAAACAGATTGCAAAAATAGTGATTCTTTTCAAACAGGTTTCTCCAAACAATCCCCCGTCTGCAATTGGCTGAATGAATAAATAGTCGCAAATGCCATTGATTGAGCAAATGCTGCCGTGTCTGGCTGGTTGGGATGCTCAAACAAACAGAGGAATGTTTTGATAGCACCATAGATCCACATTGTTTAGACTTTTGGGGAAATCAACCAATGAATGGCTTACTTACAGTTGTCTCTGCATATTAAGCTGGGATAGGAAAAAGTATTTTACATAGAAAAAATTACATGCCACACAAATGGCATCTAGCAGATAAGAAATATCCCACTGGATTTCTGGTGTAGTTATGTACGATACCATTGCGACAACAAACAACTTTATCATAGCAACAATGTCATGTTTTCTCAGAGCTGGGATCAAGCTCTCCTTGAGAAAACAGTCACTATGTAGGAACCACACAATGGAGTAGGCTCTACACTTGACTGCACCCTTCAATGTCATGTTAAAAAGCAATCTACTTTGCCTTTTGTGTGATTTGATATCAGGTAAAGTACCCCTCAGGTCTTTAATTTGTGTTGTAAAGCAAGCAAAGTGTATTGCATTTGCATTATGTCCTGCTTTGATGTCAGTGTCACATGTAATACATCTTTTGGAAGAAATAAGAATGTTTTTTTTCTTATATATTGTTTTCAGTTTACAGTAGGCTGCTCTGTCCATAGCATAACAAATGCATGTCTACAGGTGAAACTCGAAAAATTAGAATCTCGTGCAAAAGTTCATTAATTTCAGTAATTCAACTTAAAAGGTGAAACTAATATATTATTGTGGCAGCGGGGGTGTGGTCAAGCGCCCGTCCGGGCTCGTCAAGCTGTACGGGCGACGCCCCCGTGGTGTCCTTGACGTCATCCGCGAAGCGTGGGAGGAGGGACCTTCTAATAGCAAAAATTAAATTCAGTTCGTTCTCGATCTTAGAGCAAAACTCCACACACTGGGGCGACTAACACAGGAGAATTTGCTCCAAGCTCAAGAACGCCAACGCCGGCTGTATGACAGGGGTGCTCGGCTACGGGAATTTGCACCGGGAGATAAGGTACTCATATTACTCCCAACATCGAGCTCTAAATTACTCGCCAAGTGGCAAGGACCCTTTGAGGTCACACGACGAGTAGGGGATCTCGATTATGAAGTTAAACGTACCGATAGAGGGGGCACACGTCAAATTTATCACCTCAACCTCCTGAAATTATGGAGGGAGGAGCCGGCCTCTGTGACGTTGGCCACGGTAGTTCCGGAGAGGGCGGAGCTCGGACCGGAGGTAAACAAAAACTACAATCTTAACACTCCAGTTACTTGTGGAGTCCACCTCTCACCGCGTCAACTCACAGAGGTTTCCGAATTACAAAAGGAATTTGCGGATGTGTTTTCCCCTCTACCGGGCCGTACAGACATCATGCAGCACCACATCGAGACCGAGCCGGGCGCGGTGGTGCGTTGCCGCCCCTATCGCTTACCCGAACATAAAAAGAAAATAGTACGGGAGGAATTAGATGCGATGCTTGATATGGGCGTGATAGAGGAATCCCACAGTGATTGGTCCAGCCCGGTTGTTCTTGTTCCCAAGAGTGATGGGTCTGTTCGATTCTGTGTGGATTACAGAAAAGACAACGCGGTGTCTAAATTTGACGTGTACCCAATGCCCCGTGTTGATGAACTGCTCGATCGGTTAGGTACTGCTCGATTTTATTCGACCTTGGATTTAACAAAGGGCTATTGGCAGATCCCCTTGACACCAATGTCCCGTGAGAAAACAGCCTTCACTACGCCGTTTGGATTACACCAATTTGTGACGCTTCCTTTCGGTTTGTTTGGGGCTCCGGCCACGTTTCAGCGCCTCATGGATCGGATCCTCAGACCACACACCGCATACGCCGCTGCCTATTTAGATGATATTATCATTTATAGCAATGATTGGCAGCGGCACATGCAACATCTGAGCGCCGTCCTGAGATCGCTGCGACGGGCGGGGCTCACAGCAAATCCTAAGAAGTGTGCGATTGGGAGTGTGGAGGTACAGTATCTGGGGTTCCACTTGGGTCATGGCCAGGTGCGTCCCCAAATTGATAAGACCGCGGCGAATGAGACTTGCCCTAGACCTAAGACCAAAAAGGGGGTGAGGCAGTTCCTGGGGCTGGCTGGCTATTATAGAAGGTTTGTGCCTAATTATTCGGATGTCACCAGCCCGCTGACTGACCTCACTAAAATGGGGCTCCAGATCCGGTTCAATGGTCGGAGCAGTGTCAACAGGCGTTTATGCAGGTTAAAGCCGCACTTTGTGGGGGGCCGCTTCTTCATGCACCTGACTTCTCTCTCCCTTTTATTTTGCAGACGGACGCTTCAGACAGAGGGCTGGGGGCCGTACTCTCGCAGGTGGTGGAGGGGGAGGAGCGCCCGGTGCTGTACATTAGCCGTAAGCTCTCCTTAAGGGAGACTAAGTACAGCACCGTGGAAAAGGAGTGTTTGGCCATCAAGTGGGCGGTCCTCACCCTCCGTTACTACCTGCTGGGGTGGGCCTTCACCCTCTGCTCGGATCACGCCCCACTGCAGTGGCTCCATCGCATGAAAGATACTAACGCCCGGATCACCCGTTGGTATCTGGCCCTCCAGCCTTTTAAGCGATCTCATGTCTCTCATCTTTCTCTTGGCAATGCCCCATAGATTCTCTATGGGGTTCAGGTCTGGCGAGTTTGCTGGCCAATCAAGCATAGTAATACCATGGTCATTGAACCAGGTTTTGGTACTTTTGGCAGTGTGGGCAGGTGCCAAGTCCTGCTGGAAAATGAAGTCAGCATCTCCATAAAGCTTGTCTGCTGAAGGAAGCATGAAGTGCTCTAAAATGTCCCGGTAGACGGCTGCGTTGACTCTGGACTTAATAAAGCACAGTGGACCAGCACCAGCCGATGACATGGCTCCCCAAACCAACACAGACTGTGGAAACTTCACACTGGACTTCAAGCATCTTGGATTGTGTGCCTCTCCATTCTTCCTCCAGACTCTGGGACCTTGGTTTCCAAATGAGATGCAAAATTTGCTCTCATCAGAAAAGAGGACTTTGGACCACTGAGCAACAGACCAGTTCTGTTTTTCTTAGCCCAGGTAAGACGTTTGACATTTGAAGCCCATGTCCAGGACCCGTCTGTGTGTGGTGGCTCTTGATGCAGTAACTCCAGCCTCAGTCCACTCCTTGTGAAGCTCCCCACACATTTGAATGGCCTTTTCCTGACAATCCTCTCCAGGCTACGGTCATCCCTGCTGCTTGTGCACCTTTTTCTTCCACACTTTTCCCTTCCACTTAACTTTCTATTAATGTGCTTTGATACAGCACTTTGAGAACATCCAACTTCTTTTGCAATTACCTTTTGAGGCTTTCTCTCCTTGTGGAGGGTGTCAATGATGGTTTTCTGCACAACTGTCAGGTCAGCAGTCTTCCCCATGATTGTGAATTCAACTGAACCAGACTGAGAGACCATTTAAAGGCTCAGGAACCCTTTGCAGGTGTTTAGCTGATTAGAGTGTGACATTTTGAGCCTATAATACTGAACCTTTTCACAATATTCTAATTTTCTGAGATTCTGAATTTGGGGTTTTCATAAGCTGTAAGCCATAATCATCAAAATTATATCAAATAAAGGCTTGAAATATCTTACTTTGCTTGTAATGAGTCTATATAATATATTAGTTTCACCTTTTAAGTTGAATTACTGAAATTAATGAACTTTTGCACGATATTCTAATTGTTCGAGTTTCACCTGTATGTCTTTCTATTATATGTTGGTTACTGTTGTACAAATAGAACATTGGAGTCAGCTGAACACAATACATTTTATAAAACCAGAACTCACAGTTAAACAAGAACAAGAAAATATAATAACTACAGTATATACGTCTAGTTTAATTAAAGATCAGTTAGACCAGCCAACCAACCAAAAGTTTAATTAAACACAATTATTTTCCAAGGCACCATTCTTGCAGTAAACGCACAATTACAAGGCAATAAAGATTGTCTACTTACTTGATTTCAGAGTATTTCCCATTGAACTATCAACTTTGTTTCTCCAAAACTTACTTACTTTTAAAAAAGTAGCTAGTTAAGTAACCAACTTCTCTACAGAAAATAGTTCTGGTAAGATGAAAGCTAGCCTTTGGAGAAAGTAGTAACTCTGCAGGCTACATGGATGCTAAGCTACCTCTTAGTCAGCTGCAATTTGATGTAATAGGCCACAAAACAATAACACACATCTCAAGATGAATTACCACAACAAAAAACGATATAGCTATTTCGTGTTTGTTAGTGTTTTGGTTGTCTTTACCTGTGATACAGAGTCGTTCACAAGTTCACAATATTTGTAAAGACCTACTTCATCGCTGGCAAACAATAGCATACGTTTTCAGATTTACATTTAATTGATTGTATGTAATATCCACTTCTCCAGCACTCTTTTTGTTCCCTGCTGTAAAGGGATTCGTGGAAAGGAGGCGAGAACCGACTTGGCAATATAAATTATATTTAATTAAGAACTTAAACCAAAGGACACAAACACACACATAGATTTTAGTTTGTTCTTCCTCAAACAAAATGCTTAAAGGAAAAATTACATTTACATTGGCATTTATTCATATAGCAGACACTTTTATTCAAAGGAACTTACGAAAATTAAGCTCAATAGACAGCATTTGTGGCATAATGTGATAAAAAATTATAATAATAAAATTTTTTGACTTGTCACCTCATTACTTATTAAAAAGAAAAAGCAAAAATGTGGGTTACAGTGGGGTACTTATAATGGAAGTGAATGGAGCTAATCCATAAAATATGTCAAAATACTGTTTTTAAAAGTATAGCCACAAGACGTAAACAATATGCATGTTAACATGATTTAAGTGTGATAACATTTCTTACCTACTCTGTGTAAATTGTACAACAATTTCAACTTTACAACTTACAATTTTACAATTTCGCTGCCATGAAGACGTAATGCTGCAAAGAACAATGCAAGTGCTTTTATAAAATTATCACATTTCTTCACATTTTCTGACTTTAAACTCTCCCAAACTTAGCCCCGTTCACTTCCTTTGTAAGCGCCTTACTGTAACCTTGATTTGTGCTCTCTCTCTTTTTCTTTTTTTAGAAAAGGAGGGGCATGTAGAAATAATTTTTTTTGTGATAATCAGCATTATGCCTCAATTACTGTCCATTGAGCTCAACTCGGAATATTCCTTTAATATCTTTCAAAACTTTTATGTCACCTTGCAAACTTGGCAAATCCTGCCTGGGAGAGTGTCAATTCAAAACATTACTTACAACACACTCCAGACAAACCAGTCAAATAGACAAGAGCCAACTAATAACTAGGTCCTCCAGAGTCTTGAGATCAGTCCAAGGAGATGCATCTGAAAGCATATCCAATTCCTTTAAGTAATTAACTGGATTGTAGAGAGATGCAGGAAAGTGTAGGAGATAACAGGAGGAATGGTATCATGACACAGACAAGACTCAAACCTGCATCCCACTGAGTACAGCCCAGCTCTTTACCTCAGGCTCAACCCACAAGGCATCTTGAGCTAATCAAACTTCAGCTGCCTCATATTATCCAACAGCACTTCATATTATATTGAATACTGTAGATTAGTCGCTCATGTGCTGGATGAAATATGGGAAATTTAGCATAGTTACATTTATTTAAAAAAATAACAACCAAAAAAGAAGAATCTTTATAAACTCCAATAAAAAAGGCTTGGTGCATGATGCAGAGATTGCTTTTTGATTCTTCCCAGATTGCTGCAGCAATAGTCAAGAGATATTGATATTTGATTAAACAGAATTCCATGAAAAAAAAAAACTATAGTCAGAAAATTTGCTGTAAGTGTATTATTATTATCATTATACTTCAGCAGTAGGTAATATACACTGATGAGCCAAAACATGATGACCACATGCCTAATATGCTGTTGGTCCTCAGTGTGCTGCCAAAATAGTGCCGACCCACTTAGGGATGGACTCTACGAGACCCCTGATGCTGTCCTGTGATATCTGGCAACAAGACATTAGCAGCAGATGCTTCAAGTCCTGTAAGTTGCAAGGTGGAGCCAGTGTGGATCAGACTTGTTGGTCCAGCACATTGCGCAGATGCTCAATCGGATTGAGATCTGGGAAATTTGGAGGCCAGGGCAACACCTTGAACTCTTCATCATGTTCCTCAAACCATTCCCGAACAATGTGTTCAGTGTGGCAGGGCGTTTTTTCCTGCTGAAGGGGTGTACCTGGTCTGCAACAATGTTTAGGTAGGTGGCACGTGTCAGGTGGACTTCCACATGAATGGCCGGACCCAGGGTTTCCCAGTAGAACATTGCAAAGAGCATCACACTCCCTGCACTGGCTTGTCGTCTTCCCACAGTGCATCCTGGTGCCATCACTTCCCCAGGTAAACAGCGCACACGTACAACGGCCGTCCATGTGATGTAAAAGAAAATGGGACTCATCAGACCAGACAACCTTCTTCCACTGCTCCAAGGTCCAGTTCTGACACTCGCGTGCCCATTGTTGGCACTTTTGACGGTGGACAGGGGTCATTGTCTATGCAGGCTATGCAGCCCCATATGCAGCAGGGTTGTGACACATACCTCCCATAACCAATTTTTCTGTGATTTGTGCCACAGTAGACCTTCTGTTGGCTCGGACAAGACGGAATAGCATTCGTTGCTCTCGCGCATCGATAAGCCTTTGGCGCCCAACACCCTGTCCATAGATTTTGGTTTGTCCCTCCTTGGACTACTGTCGAAATGTACTCACCACTGCTATCCGGGATACCCCACAAGCCTTGCTGTTTCAGAAATGCTCTGACCCATTCGTCTGGCCATAACAATTTGGCCCTTGTCAGGTCTTTCCTCCTGCCCATTTCTCCTGCATTCAGCATGTTGACTACGAGAACAGATTGTTTGCTTACCATCTAAACTACCCATACCTTGACATGTGGACTTGACTTGTTAAGAGATGATCAATGTTATTTGCTTCACCTGTGAATGCACTATTGACTCATTAACATGGTTAATTATGTTAATGAACACATTAACATATCAATACGCAAGGTAAATCTAAAGGCAAAATCAAATTTCTGGCACACTTTAGTACATAACTATTGAGATCCACATTCATCCAAAATATGTTTTTTTATACATTTATTTAAAATAATTTTTAAGATGCATGACCAATTGTTAATGCTTGCCATGGGCACCAAACCATACAAATAGTTCAACACAGAACAGAAAGTGTCTAAACCAGTGGTGATTTCTCAGGGCCAGCAAAGCCTTCTCTGCTGGCGTAACATGCCTAATAAATCAATATTTTTTTCATCTTTTCATTCTCATTGACCTTTTTGCCTATGTATTTACATTCACTTTCAACTCCTAATTAATCTAAAAACAAACAGCAAAAAATGTATCCAATCAGAATTTATTCCTCGATGCTTACAAGCAAAGTGTTACTACTGTTTCACAAATCACATGCTCGAAGCCATGCTCCTTAGCCGAAGCAGCGTGTGAGTCTGAGCTCCACCCCATCAAGCCTTCACAATTTCCACAGAATCCCTCAAAAGTGCAGTGAACAGGCAAATAAAGTCAGATTGATTTATTTGTTCTTGTGAGTGTGGTATGTAGATTATGTCCCAGTCCTGGCCATCTAGCTGGCCTTGAGTGACGCAATCACACTTTAAACGTAATTTGAAAGCGAAGAGTGCGAGTTCCCTTATCGAGAGGTCTCTCCTATTGCGTAAGTAGCTTACGCTATGGGAAAACTCCGTTTCTCGAGAAATATTGAAGTCTTTATGTAAAACGCATTGCAGCTGCACAGCAGACAGTGATGAGCGAAGCAGCTCGGTCACTGGCTGTGCTGCGGCAACTGCTCGAACCAATGACGGGCGATTTAGAACGCGCCACCAATGGGGCGCGCCCGCTTCAGCGCTCATAGCCTGCTGAAATTAGCATACGAGGGCTATATAATGAGCATCCCGTCATTCCGGTTCTTTAGATTTAATCTCCTTCAGCGAAGACCTTCTCTCGCTGGATCCTCCGGATTGTTGGAGTCTTTCGCCGCCGTTGACACGCTTACAGCGGGACTGCTGAGAGGACGCCGGCACCTTCAGCCGCCTTCGAAGCCTTCTGCTACGCCATCCGGCGCGCATCGCATATCCTTTTTCTTCTGCAAGCGTTCGCCCCCGCAACGCTTTTTAGAATTAAAAGAGTAATTTTCCAAGGCGTTGTTTCAAATGCCTTCAGCCTGCGCCTCGTGCAGAGGCCCTCTTCACGACGGAGATCGGCACGTCCTCTGCACTCGCTGCCTGGGTCTGGACCATGCAGAAGCTGCACTCATTCAGGGCGGATGATCGGACACCCGACTTCGGTGATGTCACGCCGGCTCAGTCCCCACGTGCATCGCCGCTACCAGATGTCTCCCCGCAGCCGGTCCATTTCACGAGAGCGGACCTGCACCCCTCCAACGAAGCGGTGGGTCTCGTCTCGTTCGGCGCATCAGGGGACGACGATGGAAAGGATGATAGCCTCTCTCTTGATGCTGCATCTGACGACTGGCCAGGCTCGTTCGACCCTGTGCCATCTACAACAGCGGACACGAGCGCGGGCACCAGTATGGACTCGGAGATCGTCCGTATCCTGTCTAAGTCCGTGGAAGACCTCGGGCTCGACTGGTCTTCTCCGGAAGAACCCGCCCGCAGCCGGCTGGATGAGTGGTTCCTGCAGGGGCGCCGGCAGGCCCCCCGACAGAGACCCTCTCCTTTCTTCCCTGAGGTGCACAACGAGCTCACAAGGTCGTGGAAAGCCCCGCATTCGGCTCGCCTAAAGCCTTCTTTCTCTTCTTCGCTCTCCTCAGTGGACGGCGCGAGAGAAAGAGGCTACGAGGCAACTTCGCCCCTAGAAGAGACTGTGGCCAACCATCTATGCCCACCCTCCACCGCTGGATGGAAGGCCAGAGCTTCTCACCCATCGAAGCCGTGCAGAACCACATCAGCTCTCACCGGTCGCGCATACGCCACCGCCGGTCAAGCTGCACCAGCGCTGCATTCGATGGCGGTTCTACAAGTGTTTCAAGCCAAACTTCTCCGCTCTATGGACGAGTCTGGACCTGAACCTGATGCTTTTAAGGACCTGCGCAGTGCTACGGACGTAGCTCTGCGAGCCACAAAGGCCACCGCCCAATCCATTGGCCGGGCCATGGCTAACTTGATCGTCCTTGAGCGCCATCTGTGGCTAACGCTAACGGAGATGAAGGACGCGGATAAAGCACCCTTCCTTGACGCACCTGTCACTCCGAGTGGCCTGTTCGGACCTACGGTGAGAGATTTACGGAGCGCTTCACTGCGGCACGGAAAGATTCGCAAGCTATGCATCACTTCCTGCCTAAGCGCTCCAGCTCATCTCAAAAACCGCCCCAGCAGCAGCAGCGAGCCAGGGCAGAGCCACCCGTCTCCCAGCCGAAGAGCAGACCGGAGAAGGACGCTCGACGCCGCTCGCGTTCCGCTGGCCGAAGAAAGCCGCAGGAGCAACGAGGCCCTCGACCCAGAATCACCCTGAATACGGAGCCTCGTAAGTCTTCCTAGCAGCAGGAAGAAAAAGAGGAAGTACGTGTCTCGCAGATGCCGGACTGCTTCCTCTCAAACATTCAAAACTTTACCCAGTCCCCTTACAGGCGGCTGGAAATGTCTATACAGCAGTCAATGGGCCAGTCATAAAACTCGCTCACCTGCAATCAAACGCCGTTTTTACGGCGACACACAGAAATCACCAAAAGAGTCATTTTCTGCCTGTGTCACTAGGGGTTCACATGTCCACACTAAAGTGCGCATTCCCACATATCAATACTGTCCAAACAGTGCCAAACACCTCCCCAGCTCAGGCTGGATGTCTCAAACATGTAGATCGTGTGCCTACTGTCATGTATGCACCGCTACACACAAGCACTGTTCCCACAGTTATAAACACTTCCCCAGTGAAAACAGGAAGTGCTATAAGTGTAGCGTGTGCCTGCTGTATTGCACGCACCCCTACACACAGCTACCCACACAGTTTCAAACAGCTATGCCGCAAACATCACAGATGTAATGCGCGAGCTAAGAAACTCCCCACTAAATGCGGAAAGCTTTATGAACGTGGCGCGCGTGCCCATAATGATGAATGCACCCCCACTTCAAAACACTGTTCATACAGTTTCAAGCACTCATGCTGTCAGCATTTCGGAAATAGCGCATGTGCCTGTACTCTCACACGCACCTCTGCACTCGGCATTCAATACAGCTGCTCAGCGCGCACCTGCGCCTCTGAGAGCCGTAGATTCTGTGTTAGCACAAAGCGATTTGCCGGCGGGGCCCATACGTCACTGCGACACACCCCCAGCCGGCATTCAGCCCATATCTGTGCGAGCAGAAGCCTGGGAAAAAATCCCGACATGCCGAAATGGGTTTTGAACATAATAAAACACGGATACTCACTTCAATTCGCTCGCAGACCACCCCGCTTTTCAGCGGTGGTCGAGACGAAAGTGAGGAAAGATGTGTCACATGTTCTACGCACCGAGGTGCTCAAACTGATAGAGAAGGGCACTATAGAAACTGTTCCTCCCTCTTTGAGCGAGGCGAGTTTCTACAGCCGCTATTTTCTCATCCCGAAAAAGGACGGTGGCCTTCGCCCCATCCTGGATCTCAGACATCTGAACAAAGCGATAATGATCCGCTCGTTCAGAATGTTAACAACCAAACATATCCTCGCGCAAGTTCGCCCCGGGGATTGGTTTCTATCAGAGGATTTGAAAGACGCTTACTTTCACATCCCGATAGCACCTCATCACAGGCCTTTTCTGAGATTCGCTTTCGAGGGACAGTCATACCAGTACACAGTCTACCATTCGGCCTATCATTGGCCCCCCGTACATTCAAGAAATGTATGGATGCAGCACTTTCCCCCCTGAGACAGCGGGGAGTGCGGATACTGAATTACCTCAATGATTGGCTAATCATAGCACAATCAGAGGTTCAGTTAATGACACACAGATCTTGGACTATCAGCCATTTACAATGCCTGGGTCTGAGAATAAATTTTGCAAAGAGCGTGCTATCCCCCAGCCAGAATATTTCTTTTCTGGGAATAGTGCTAGACTCAGTGCAGATGACAGCACGCCTCTCATCAGAGCGCGCGCTCTCTATTCGACGCCTTGCAACATCGTTCAGAACGGGCGCGCAAACGATTTCAGAGAATGCTCGGCCTCATGGCCTCGGCATCAGCTGTACTCCAGCTAGGATTGTTGCACATGCGTCCTCTCCAGCGCTGGCTCAAGAGCCGCGTCCCCACTCACGCGTGGCGCTCAGGCCACTTTTTGATCAGAGCGAATCACGGCTGTATAAAAGCCCTGACGCCCTGGAAAGCCATAAAATGGTATCAAACCGGCGTGAGTCTGGGCGTGAATACGCGGAGAAAAATTATCACGACAGATGCCTCCAAAATAGGATGGGG
Organism: Xyrauchen texanus; assembly: GCF_025860055.1. Lineage (NCBI taxonomy): Eukaryota > Metazoa > Chordata > Actinopteri > Cypriniformes > Catostomidae > Xyrauchen > Xyrauchen texanus. Next base: position 19,215,918 of record NC_068295.1, on the reverse strand, counting down.
GGCCCTTTACGAGGGCAGGCCTGTTTCCGGTTTTTGGTCAAACCCGGAAAAGCGCCTACACATAAACTGTCTGGAAATGAAAGCGGTCGCCTTGGCTCTCAGAGCCCTGCTTCCGTACCTGCAAAACAAACATGTCCTGGTCCGAACGGACAACATGACGGTAGTTTCGTATATAAATCGCCAAGGTGGACTCAGGTCGAGCTACCTGCACTCTATGGCCAGGGAGCTCATCCTATGGTCACAACACCACCTGCGCTCGCTAAGAGCAGCGCACGTGCCAGGCATCCTGAACCAAGGAGCGGACATGCTATCCAGAGACAAAGTTCTCCCAGGAGAATGGTCTCTCCACCCTCGGACGGTTCAGTGGTTATGGCGAACCTTTGGCGAGGCAGAGGTCGACCTCTTCGCCTCCAAGGAAAACGCCAGACTGCCCTCTCTTCTCAAAAGCACGGACGCGCTCGCCCAAATCTGGCCGAGCCGCCCCTTGTATGCTTTTCCCCCGATCACGATGCTGCCTCAGGTCATCAGTCAGATCAGGGAGGTGAAATGTGCAGTGCTCCTGGTAGCCCCACTCTGGAAAAACCAGACATGGTTTCCAGAGCTGGTACAGATGATGCAATCTGCCCCATGGCCGATTCCGCTGAGGCAAGACCTCCTCGGACAGGCCAGCGGGATGATTCTTCATCCCCGCCCCGATCTGTGGGCCCTCCATGCATGGCCCCTCAACAGGTTCCCGAGAACCTCCCCAGTGGAGTTCTGAAAACCATTGCTGAGGCACGAGCCCCCTCTACGAGGCGCTTGTATGCCCAAAAGTGGAAAGTGTTCAGTGACTGGTGTGATACCAAGAGCTTGAACCCCAAAACGTGCGAGATACCGAGTGTACTCGTTTTTTTGCAGGAGCTGCTGGAGGCGGGCCGCACACCCTCCACGCTCAAAGTCTATGTGGCTGCCATAGCGGCGTCACACAATCCTGATAAAGGACATTCATTAGGAAAAAACGATCTGATCGTTTGTTTCCTAAGAGGCGCTAGGAGGATGAACCCTCCTCGCCCACCTTCGGTGCCGATCTGGGACCTGGCCACGGTCTTGGACGCACTCAAAGGTGCCCCGTTCGAACCTCTCCGAACCGTGCACCTCAAGCAGCTCTCGCTCAAAACCACGCTCTTGCTGGCAGTTCGCTTCAGTTAAAAGAGTGGGCGACCTGCACGCGCTGTCATCAAGCGCTGCTTGCCTGGAATTTGGACCTAACGACTGCAGAGTTGTCCTTAGGCCAAAGCACGGGTACATTCCTAAGGTGCTCTCTACACCCTTCAGAGCACAGGTGATATCTCTGGCAGCGCTATCGTCTTCAGCATACAAAGGCGACGCAAATTTACTCTGCCCGGTCAGGGCGCTCAGAGTATATTTGGAACGTTCTGCCCTGTTCAGACAGATGGAACAATTATTCGTATGCTTTGGCGGCCGAACTAAGGGTCTCGATGTCTCAAAGCAATGAATATCGTGCTGGATAGTGGATGCTATAGTGCTAGCTTATGAAGCCAAGGGCCTTCAATGCCCCTTAGGCATCAGAGCGCACTCTACGAGGAGCATGGCCTCCTCGTGGGCATGGTCGAGTGGGATACCCATTGAAGATATTTGTGCGGCGGCAGGCTGGGCCTCGCCTTCGACATTTATCAGGTTTTATAACCTACAGGTCCCCTCACTACATTCCAACATTCTATCAGTCTGACTGTGGAATGAACTGGAGTATGTACATGCTGGGCATTATCTCCTCCCTTATAAGGTCCGTCTCTGACCGGCTTAGAGGGTTTATTATGCGTACCAGTACACAAAAAACTCAGTACATAAGACATGTGTTTGTGTTTGTACAAGGAGCACCCCACCTTGTAGGTAAGGGCGCCTTGTCATACCCCACTAAATAGCTCGCCTCTGGCCGGCTCGTGGAACATCACTTTGCTTTAAGGCTCAGGCACCCACCTCTGGCTTTATACAGCGAAGTCAGCACGCACGGCGTTTTACATGGGGTTCCCATAGCGTAAGCTACTTACGCAATAGGAGAGACTCGGTTACTAACGTAACCTCGGTTCCCTGAGAGAGGGAACGACTATTGCGTAAGCTGCCGTGCCTGTGCTTGGTCAGTCGCTTCAGTCGATTGAACCTAAAGAACCGGAATGACGGGATGCTCATTATATAGCCCTCATATGCTAATTTCAGCAGGCTATGTGCGCGCGAAAGCGGGGCGCGCCCCCATTGGTGGCGCGTTCTAAATCGCCCCGTCATTGGTTCGAGCAGTTGCCGCAGCACAGCCAATGACCGAGCTGCTTCGCTCATCACTGTCTGCTGTGCAGCTGCAATGCGTTTTACATAAAGACTTCAATATTTCTCATGGGAAAGTTTTCCCATAGCGTAAGCTACTTACGCAATAGTCGTTCCCTCTCTCAGGGAACCGAGTTTACGTTAGTAACCGAGTCGATCTTCAGCAGAGCTGTCATCACTGCTGGTTTTGCTGTTGAGAAAGAGATTCTTATGGATTTAAAAACCTGAGATATTCTACATAATCGTGCAATTGATTAATTAAACATTAAAGAAGACTGATTTTCACTTCAAGCTAATTTGTAAGTGCTTTTTGCATTGTTATAGCTACATCAGGAGTTTTCTAAAGCAGCATCAGCAGGCTTTGTTCTAAATTGCTGCACATTTTGCAGTTGAACTATTGTGTACCATGCAGGCAAGACCCTCAGCGATGGCATCCACTAGATCCTTTGAAGCAATTAAGTTCAATGTGTGAGCTGCACCCCATTGGTGAGGTAGTAAGATTTTTTTTTAAATATATCTAGTGCATTTTTAGTGCATAAAACCATAGAAATATTACAGGAACAAACATTAATGAACCTGAAATCAACAGCAATGATATTAGTAGGTCAAAACTTACAGCTCTAAACTCTGACACACTTTTAACCCTAACTATTTAGTAACAGTCCATCACCTATTCCTTAAGATATGCACCTTAGCTGAGGTGCATATCTTACTGTTTTAATGTAAAAGGAGAACTTGCTCAAAATGTTAATCTGCGGGACTGCGCTTCGGGGTAAGAATGTGATGATATTAATATGAAAAAAAAAAACACAAAAAATACTTGTTCATAACGAGTATTTAACATTTGAATTTAATCCAATTACAATACTTGATTATTGTCATTTTATTATGTAATCCAGATGACATGTAATCTGTTACTACCCAGCACCATTCATTGGTTAATTTTCTCAAAAACTGTAAACACATTGTTTTTGCTGCGCTATGAAAATCGCTATGTTCGTTTGAGCGACCCGCTTAGACCCTCAACCAAAGGAGTGAGTTGGGGGCGGGACAATCTCTCAGAAGGAGAGAAGTTTATTTTAAATATATAATTGAATAAATATAAACAAATATATTTGGTGGGGCTAGTTGTGTAGAAATTACCAACTTCAGCTTTAATAATTGTTTACAGTCATCTGATGCTAACACTTCAATGCAACCTATTGTTTTACTTTATACGTTGGTTGTAATCAGTTAAAACCAGACAGAAATTTGTCAAACCAGAATCTGGTACACAAACACACGTCTCAATTACACCCCAGTTCTTTTTTTTTCTCTCCCCAATTTGGAATGCCCAATTCCCAATGCTCTCTAAATTCTCGTAGTGGCGTAGTGACTTGCCTCAATCCGTGTGGCGGAGAATTAATCTCAGTTGCCTCCGTGTCTGAGATGTCAATCCATGCATTTTATCACGTGGCTTGTTGATCGTGTTACTGCAGAGACTTAAAACATGTGGAGGCTTCACACTATTCTCTGCAGCATCCATGCACCTAGAGCGTGACACATTATAGCGACCATGAAAAGGTTAACCCATGTGACTCTACCTTCTCTAGCAACTGTGCCAATTTGGTTGCTCAGGAGACCTGGCTGGAGTCACTCAGCACACCATGGATTTGAACTTGTGACTCCAGGGGTGGTAGTCAGCATCTTTACTCGCTGAGCTACCCAGGCCCCCCATTACACCCCAGTTCTGCTTTATCAGGAGAACTCTGTCACGCTGACAAGCAGATGAAAAGGAAGAGAATGGTGAGTGATGGTGCACCCCCACTCATTTCCTGGCAAAGCAATTACTCTACCTGTTTTTTTGGGCACTGCTGGGCAGGGAAGCCCCTTTGGGTTATGCCCAGCTTATGTTGTAGAGCTTGCTATTAAAGAGAAGTCGGCTGCTACCATCAGTCAGCCCCCTTTCAACAAGGGCAACTAACATAATGACCACTTTCTGATGTTTTTATTATCCAGCACCCTGTCAAAATCATTAAATCTGCTGAATGGAATCGCAAAGTCCATGTGTTAACTGTAGCGAATTAGACTCACAGACAGAATATATAAATATACACTCACCGATCTTTGGTGCCAGACAGGCTGGTTTGAGGATTTCTGTAACTGCTGAACAGAAATCTAAGGCTGCAGTGGGCACAGGCTCACCAAAACTGGACAGTTAAAGACTGGAAAAACAGCCTGGTCTAATGAATCTCGATTTCTGCCGAGGAACACAGATGTTAGTCCCACTGCAGCCTCAGCTTTTCTTGGCTGACAGAAGTGGAACCTGATGTGGTCTTCTGCTGTTGTAGCACATTCCTTTCAAGGTTCGAATGTTGTGCATTCTGAGATGCTATTCTGCTAACTACAATTGTACAGACTGGTTATCGGAGTTATCGTAGGCTTTCTGTCAGCTCAAACCAGTCTGGCCATTCTCTGTTGACCTCTCTCATCAACAAGGCATTTCTGTTCACAGAACTGCCGCTCACTAGATGTTTTTAGTTCCCCGTCTGTCGCTCACTTTGATGTTGTTTCGAAGAAGCGACACTATGGGTCTCTCTTGAGCACCGAATATACCTCTGATCTATGAAAAAAGGCCAATGAGAAGTTGGCAGACAGTATTTGCATACTCCGCCCCCAGACATACGTGTATAAAGGCGAGGAAATACATCTAGTTCATTCAGAAATTTTCTTTGGAGCTGATGATCGTGTATGCAGCGAGCTGCGAGTCACACACTGTTCCTCCCACCTCTGAGTGCGATTGCTGTTGGATCTACGGCGCATATCAGTGGCTTTCTCCTTCTCTGCACGGCAGTGCGTTTTTCCCCTGGGTGCTTCGACAGCGCAGTTAAAAGAGTTATTTTCTCTAAAATAGTTAGTTTCTCTAAAAGAGCAAATACACAGCTGGCGTTGAATGTCCTTTTCAGGACGTGTCTTTTTAAAGACGTCTTTCCACCTCTGTGTAGTGTCTGGATGCGGTTGAGTTCTCCCCACCTCTGACGGTCATAAAAGCTGCCTCGCGTGCCTGGGCTGCGATCACACGCAGGCAGCGTTTTATTAATGGTTCATGTTCTCAGAGAACATAGCCATGGCAGCATTGCGGTAGCGGCTTTCTTTTGTCATGAGAGAAGGCCACTTCAGCCACCCCCCGCACCTCGCCTCCTTCATACGGGATTGGGGCAGGCGCCGCGGGCGATGACGGCGATTTGGGGATAATGACGGGCTCCGTTTCACCGGGTCTCTGTTTCCCCTCAAACCAGCCGCCTCCCCGGCACGCTTGCTTGCTTCCGTCCGAGCTCGTGATGAGTGCGGCCCGCTTCACGGCCAGTCCCTTGAGCTCCTGGAATTGGATGACGACATCGCCGCTGCATCGAAGAGCATTACAGTGTCATTTGATGATGAAGACTCGCCTGGGCCACCACCTTCGGGTCTGCTCGCCCAGTCTGAGCCTGACGCACAGAGGTCTGCTATGCTTTCCTGGGCTACCGCAAGCGCGAGGCTGGACCGGAAAACCCCGTCCCCCTTAACGGCTACTTGATTGGTTCCACGGGCATGTGCACCGCTCAGAACCGCGCCCCTCCTGGTTCCTGTCTAATCCGGACATGCATGACGAGTTGAGTAAGCCGTAAAGGGCACCTCTCACTACTTTCGATGGTGGAGCGGTCCCAGGCCACTTATGCCATGCCATGGCCCCTCCTGCAACCAACACCAGGCTAAGGCACTTAAAAACTTGCACTTGGGTAGTCTGGCGCACCCAGACCTCTGGAACCTCCATGTCTGGACCCTGGACGGGACGCGGAAGATCTAGCTGGTCTACCACCTGCCGTCGTAGACACGATCAACCAAGCCACTTGCGCCTAGCGCCCTTTCTCTCGGCCAAGGTAAAATCGTGCGCTTTTTCTCCCAGGAGATCCCACTCACTCGGCTCCCTGGATGACTCCTCCCTAGCCCTGTGGGTCTGCAATTCAGCGGAGGAATTCGCCAACCCAATCCACTGCGGGTACTCAAATCTACCCTGCACTGGAATAGGTGCTCCACAGGTCAGGACTCTTGCGTGGAATTCCTCCTATGTGTATTTTCCACGTAAAATACCTGCCCGTTCCTGTGTCAGCAGTACACGTACACGGCTCAGCGCATGGCATGATTCAAATTGGACCCCTTGTGTCACGTCTTCGACACAACGTCAAAGTGAGCGACAGACGGGGAATGTCTAGGTTATGTATGTAACCTCCATTTCCCGATGGAGGGAATGAGATGTTGTGTCCTCCCGGCCACGTCGCTGAGCCGAGCCACTGTTGTGGTCGGACCATTTCTGGCTCCTCAGAAAAATCCTGAATGAACTAGACGTATTTCCCCACCTTTATACCCATATGTCCGGGGGCAGGGTATATAAATACTGTCTGCCAACTTCTCATTGGCCTTTTTTCATAGATCAGAGGTATATTCGGCGCTCAAGAGGGACCCCTAGTGTCGCTTCTTCGACACTCCATTGGGGAATGGCGGTTACATATGTAACCTAGACGTTTTTGGCATCATTCTGACTAAACTCTAGAGACTGTTTTGATCAGCAGTTACATAAATACTCAAACCAGCCCATCTGGCACCAACAATCATGCCACAGACTAAATAATTGAGATTCATTATTGTCCTGGCACCAGCCTCTTTTTAGGCCCCCTCCGCAATTACGATACGTAATGCTCAAATAACAGTTATGCAAATATAAGAAATAAAGTTGAAATTATAACACAATTATGAAAATAAACACATCAGTAGCATTATATATTGCAACAGAGACAGTGTAATATTACTATTATACAGCAAAGTTTATAACAACACATGAACTGATTTTGTGCAGGCCTATTTATACTGTAGGCAACACAATTCAGAAATATGGTTTCTTGACTACTTCAGCAAGAATTTAGGTTACTTGTTCTTGCTTTCATAGGATGCAGAAGATTTTAATGACATATTAGTTCATCTGAAGTGAGGTTAAACAGTAGGACTGAGATGCCCAGATGCTTAGACCCATGATCCATGCTGCTACTTCTCTCTCCACATGGCTGGCAGTTCAACATACTCAACTCAATTCAGTGCCCTGTCTGAGGGCTGCAAGACCTGTCTTGTGTCATGGGCCCCTGAGATGATCAAACAGTGCCCTTTTAAAAAGCCTTTTCATCTACCATTCATACCCCCACAGGAACACAGACATGACACCCTGTTTATTACCTCCTCTTTGCACTTTTTCAAGATCTACAATCTGTTAGAGTTTGTCTAAAACCTTTTTTTCCATTAAGTGAGAGCCAACTGTTTCCATTTACCTTCCAACTGTGAGCAATAGCAGCTTGCTCTTTTATGACAATGGTGAGAACTCATAGGAGTGAGAGTGACTGGACCGCTTTCAGTAGCCAACTCATCCATGGTTTTCTCAATCAAATGGATGGTGTGTTAATCTTTAAATATTAGTCCTCCAAAGCCACAGAAATGGAACAACATCCCTGAAAATTGCAGCATGACACACATTATTGTACACTGTTCAAATGTCACTCCATTAAGAAAACTTTTGTAACTTTTTAATTTAAGGCAGCAATTAAACATAAGTAAAATCAAAGTGGTTCCAAAGTTCATTACACTTTTTCAACCACTTTGAATTTAATTACAAACGAAGAAAATCATGAAACACTGAAATCTCTGAAATAAAACCGGGCAGAAATTACAGAAATTATTATGACAAGTTAAATGGATGGAAATTTAAGTGTTAGTTTTTGTTATAGCATAATGATGAAAACCTTTTACAGGCCTACTCTAAGCAGACCTAATTGCACAATCAAATGGTGTTAGGAAATTGGTGCTTAATGTCAACATTGATTCAGTAAGTTTACACAACTTGGCTTGAAATGACAGATTGAACTATAGATTTACATCTCTTGCTTTAATCCACGTTAAATAAACCTAATCCCCTCAGAGATTTCCAATGTAAGATAATAAGGTTAAATCCAAACTGACATCTTAAGCCGAAGTAGAAAAACTCTAATGTTATTTGGCTGGCTTGACTTGTATATATCACATTCAGCCTGTCGATCCGGGTCAGTAGTAAACCAGAGCACCTTCCTGAGTGCTAGGAGAACAAGAGGCCCATTATGATTGTCTGTGTCACAGCTGGGGCTGGAGACCATTACAGGTGTGAACTTTGAATATTTTGTTTCAATATAAAAGCAATTTACTCAGCGTGAGGTACAAATCACCCTCAATAGCACTGCATTAAGTCAATCTAAGCCGTCTAAGGAGGATATCCAGTTTTCTAAACTAAGAAATGGAATACACATAGGAAATGTGAATGGGGAACTCAGTGAACCTTAAACCAGTAATTCTGTATCATTCAACCACTCTTTATCTGACTACTGCATTATGTACTGTTACAGATAATTATGGCAGTGTTCACCAACTAAGCAATTTCCTTTTTCATTCTCAAAGAATGTGATTTTTGAGGGAATAAAGGAAACTGAATGTGGCCTTAATGATATGTTCATTATGGCAGCATAATGCCTTCTTTGTGTTGGTGAAACTGCATGTAATTCTACATATTTTGAAAGGATATAGCAAGATTTGTTTGAAGTAAGCAATACATTTCTGTAAGTTAATGTAGGGTTGATCTTACCCTCATTACATTAACAAATATCATATGTAGCAAACAGCAAGGGTTGTTTTAAGGATATCCTTGTAGAGCCTGAGCAAAGCTATTGGATTCCCTTCCTTGCAGAGTTTAGCTTCAACCCTAATCAAGCACACCTGAACCAGGTAATCAGGATTACTTGAAAAATACAGGCAGGTGTGTAAGGGCAGGGTTGGAACTAAACTCTGCAGGATGTGGCCCTCCAGGAATGGAACTGAAAACAATATCTATTGTAAAGGGTTACAAATTGATTTTGAATATAGGACACATACAGTACATTCTATAGTAGAGCATTTAAAAACACAACTTTGGAAACTTTCCTTTTACTCTGGTGATAAAAAGTTGATGTTTATACTGAGGTGTGGCTCTGGGGCAGTGCATAGTGCTTTAACCGTGGTGAAATGTGCTCAGCTGCAGTTCTGTAGTCTGCTCATCACAAAGAGATAAATGAGTTTGCTTTGATGCACATTTGCTGGGCTGAGCAGACAACTGTGTGTTATTGATATGGCCATTGAAAATCCATTTAATTTAAAAAACATATTGAACCGAAAGTTCCCCAAACAAAAGGGTAGTGTATTGTAGTCTCATGTGTGACATATACTGTCGTATGCATAGTTTTACATACTAGATGAAAGTGGGTAAAAAATAATTATGTAAATCATTATTGTAAATTACATTTGTTTTTTTAATTTAAGCTTATATATAATATGTATGATAATTTGATATTCTAACAATATGTCATTATTTATCTATATATTTATTTTGAGTAAATTTCAGTGGTAAATAAAATAAGTAAATTGTACTTTACTTTTCGAAGCTGTTGTTCCCAGCTTGCACCAGGCTTGAATAATGAGCTTGCATGGTTTCACTGTTTGCAAGTTTATTTACACCATTTTATTGTTGATAATGTTGTTACATTTGAAAACTTGTTGTTTTGTGAAGTTCAAAATTACTTGTTCATTATCAACAAAAATGATCTATCATGTTTTGCGCACCAAGATTTAAGGTCTGCATGAATGATGTGATCTTATTGCCAGTAATTCAAGGTGATGATGTCTCATGAAGAACTTCCATATGTTATGTGGTACATTATTTAACGTGTTATGAATGAAAGTTCAAAATGTGGAATGTTTGAGTAAAATGTTCATTTAAATTCAACATTATTAAGATTATTAAAAACAATGTAGATCAGATTTGTTAGTAAAAGTTACTAAGATGTTTAAGTTAAATGTACTCTGTCACTTTAATATTATGTCATGAAATAAACTTTTTTTCACTGTACTTGCACAAAATGGATATATTTTTTGTTTTTGCTATGTAGACTCTTTCCATTTAAAAGCATTAGAGTACATTGTTTGCAGCAATAGTTCCTTACATATAGCATGGGTTCAATGCACAGTGGCGATAGGGCAGGATTTCTGTAACTGGACACACCTGAACACCCACCACCCCTTTACTTGTGCACTGACTTCAGTAAACTTTCCCCTATATGCATTCTTGCACTGCCTTTTATCTATTTTATGAGATTTTGATTTTCTTCATTATGTTCTGTATCATGTTGCAAGGCCAAACCTCTTACCACATTTAGGTCTTTACACTCCGTTTACTCTCTTTAATTCACACACAAAATGTGAGTTTGTCCTACACCCTTCAAATTAAATGCAATGCCCATATTCAGGGGCGTCGGACTGGGGGGTAAAGGGTACCGAGTACCCAGGGCCCGAGGCAGGGGGGGCCCCTTAGAAGTCAGTTTTCTATACATACATATTTGGTACGGGGGCCCAGCAAGATGGTTTGTACCCAGGGCCCAAAATTTGGTGCTACGCCCCTGCGAGAATAGAAGATTACAGAACAAATGCAGAACAAATATGCCTTGAAAGCTTGTCAAACACTAAATGCTGATAAAACTTAGCAAAACTTGTAAGAGCCACTTCCTTCCTCTCTTGACATATTTGCTTGCCCAATTATTAGGCAAGTGAGTACTCTGAGTTTATCATAAATTTCATGCACATTTTACTACTTCAAACCATATAAACTTGAATGCTTATTGTATTAAATCATTTTTAGGTGGTATGTATTTGTGTAATGAGGGAGGGTGTGGAAAAAGTGACTAACACCTTATATCAAGGTGTGCATAATTATTAGGCAGCTTCATTGCCTCAGGTAAAATGGGCCAAAAAATGAATTTAACTGACACTGAAAAGTATTATTTTTGATATATGTATTATTTGTTACTGATAGCACTCATTCAAGCATGCAACACAGTTCAAGTGTGCAGTATTCTGCCAGTGTGGTACAATTGGTGCAGATGCAACTGCTTAACCTCCATGACTTCTGCTGTCCTCTCAGCACAAATAAAGCAACAACATCCTGTCTTGCAGCACAGAGCAGTCCTTCAGTCTTGCATTGTGACAGCTCAGCTTCCTCCCAATGCAAGCACTGCTTACAAAATGTGAACAGACGCAACATTCTCTGAACATAGAAATGATGTCATGTAAGTGTATTTGCCATAATTAGGGTCATATAAGAAGCATCTCTTATAGGGAAGATCTCTAAAAAAACATAATTTTAAACCTCTTTCCAGTAACATTAATGACACATACAAATGATATAGCACAACCCCTCTGTGTTCTTGGTGTGTTGAAATAATAAATGGCCATGTCTACCAAACCTGATCAGACACTTTAACCATTTTTTTAAAAAAGTCAAACCAGTCTTATGTACCACCTAGAGCTGTTTATTAATTTAAATGCCTGAATTACTTACTGACATCATAGTATTTATTATTCATTATCATTAAAGATGTCTTATACTGTATAAAGGTGAGTTGTCAGCTACTAAAAGAAGTTACTTCCAAACAGTTATATTTTAACACAAACACTGACACATACATTTAGAACAGTATTACAATTATCTGCAGTCCTGCATTTATCATTCAGACATAGTACAAAAGTAAAATAGCAGCATTTGAAAATAGAGACATTTAAGTAATAAGTGTATAAATGCTTAATTTATGTGTATTTATATGCAATCTGAATAAATCTTGTTGTAGCATTTGAAGTAACAGGTGAACTCAGCCGCGCAAGTGTGTATATTTACTATGTTCACCGTGATATGAATAGTAAATGGAGTAAAAACAGAAACATTTTCACTTACACGAAAGCATGGTAAACGAATGCCCAGGCGCGTGGTCGCTCTAGGACATTGTAGAGGCAGTTCTGGAGCTTCCTGTAGCGCGCGTTTCTCCGGCCGCTCTGCGCGCTGTAGGTGAGCGGTTTCCCGAGCAGGCTCAGCCGGGCGCCCTGCTTTCTCCTAAGGTTCTCCGAGCCTCCTGCACCTGTTGTGCCGGGCGTAGACAGCAGACTGTCGACCGTTCTGGTCGCGTTGTTCATCGTCCCACGACCGGCTTCGACATCTTTCATTCCATAGTTTTGAGAGGTCTTCATCCAGAGACCAGTACCGCCCTCATCGCCGCTGTGGTTGCGGGGCATCGCATCACCAGCGCGGGCTGGAAACGCGCGTCTGACACTAGCGGTGCGCACATATAAATAGTTTGTGATGCGTAACTGTCACAAACACAACAAGAGCTTCACTGTCTCCTAGCTCTGTAAAAGCATAAAGTGTTTTATTGTTCTACTCTCTTTTTTCTACAATTAACAACAGGATTCTTGTTATGCTTCACCTAGTGCAGGCATCCAGCACATTTTCAAGTAGGCTATGAAAGACTTGGTAAAGTGATGAACCTTCAGATGGCTCAGAGATTCTGCACGCGATTGGAGATTGGAGTTTTGAAGGAGCATCACCATCAGCGAAGGAGATTTGTCGAACACCCCCCACTCTCTCTCTCTCTCTCTCTCTCTCTCTCTCTCTCTCTCTCTCTCTCTCTCTCTGTGTGTGACTGTAAACCATAGGCTACTGTATTCCAGATGTCCTCACAATAACTAATGTAAGATTGTGAAAACCTACAATGCAGGCAAATAATGCGCTTTCTGAAGAAGTTTTCTTTTGGGTTTCTTTCCTCAAAACATGTAGAGGAAATACTGTCACAAAAATGGCACTTTTTCCGCCAAATCAGTTATTTATCATAAAATGCGAGGATAAACTGTATTAGCTACTAAATGTTTGGCATCGCCACGCGCTCCCTCTGCAAATGCCCTTTTATGTCGACCTGAGAGAAAGAGCTGCGCGTGAACTCTTTGTGATTAAATGCAACTTATTATTTTTTTGTAGACGTATCTGACAAGTTCTCCAAAATAGAAGACTTGGGGAAAGTTAGTTAAGCCTGAAAGAATCTCTATCATATATGCGCTGTTATTCTGTTATTGATGCGCCTGTTGGTTTTCTGTACTTATTCATTCTACAGTGTGTGTGCGTGTGTGGGTGGATGGGTGGGTGGGTTGGTGGTTTACAAGGACATTTTTTTAGGTTACAAACTGGTAAATGCAAGGGTATTATGCTATAAATGTGGTTTATGAGGACATTTCTAGTGTCCACATAATTCAAATTGCTTAAAAAACATATTAAACGATGCTTTTTATTTTTATGTAAAAATGCAGAATGTTTTTTGCGAGGCTTAGGTTTAGGGTTAGGAGATAGAAGCTATAGTTCATACTGTATAAAAATCATTATGTCTATAGGGAGTCCTCATAAGGATAGCCGCACCGACATTGTGTGTGTGTGTGTGTGTGTGTGTGTGTGTGTGTGTGTGTGTGTGTGTGTGTGTGTGTGTGAAAGTGAGATGCCAAACGCAGCTGTTCAGCTCTTTACTGATTGTCTCAGTTATTCAGTGAAATCTTCCAGGATTACCTTATCATCTAAAGCGGACATTTCACTGTTATCATCTAACACTGTCATTCCACAGTGTGCTTCCAAACAAGCAAATCTCTGACCAGATGATCAAAAAATCAAAAGAAATATTAATTAAATAAATTGTACCAACAAGTCAGCATACAAAATATAACAGTAGTTATTACATCAGGCTTGTTCATCATGTGTATCAGTGTCTTGTTTCAGTGTTTTTCTCAAGATGTATGTTTTTGTTGTTTCATATGTGAGATTTTTTTACTTTTTCTGCTCTTCAAAATGTAACTCATCTTTTACTTTACACCTTGTCATTGCAGCACGGCACAGTCTCCTCAATGCAATAAGGTCCCCGGTTCGAGTCCAATTCACCCAGGTCATTTCTGTATGGAGTTTTCATGTTCTCCCCATATTTGCGTGGGTTTCCTCCGGGAGCTCTGGTTTCCTCCACAGTCCAAAAACATGCAGGTTAAGTGAATTGGTGACTGTAAATTGCCCATGTGAATGTGAAAGGCTTTAGACAGTTGGGATAGACTCCAACACTACCCACGACCCAATATTGGACAATGGATGGATGGATCTTGTCATTGCAGTCTTAAGGCACAATCATGATTTCAAGATCTATTACTTTTCCTAGTGCTTGACACATGCGCAGAGCAGTAGATTGCGCTATGGAAGTGTTATCGAGCTTGAAATCACGATCGCCAAAGAGACTGCTGTCAGGATGCTGAAAAGGAGCTATATTTTCGTCTGTGCAAAACCAACTGTATCACTTCAGAAGACATTAATTAAACCACTGGATTCATATGGATTACTTTTATACTGACTTTATCTGCTTTTTGGAGCTTTTGGAGTTCTGGCCACCATTCACTTGCATTGGAGGAACCTACAGAGCTGAAATATTCTTCTAAAAGTCTTCGTTTGTGTCCATACACATCTGGGATGGTATGAGGGGTGAGTAAATGATGAGAGAATTTTCATTTTTGGGTGAACGAACTCATTAAAGTGAATAAAAAAGAGAAAGGTCAAACAAGTTGAAATCTTGTGCACTATGTGTTCTGTATAACGTGCAACTAGAGCTTGTTTAATAAATTATTATATCTCACACTACGACATACAATATAAAGTTAGTTATGTCATATGGCCTTTTGCATCTAGGAATATACACATACAACATTTATTTTTGTTTATTTGTTCATGTCCTTCTATATTCTGTATATTTGATATTCATTCTGTATATTCTCTTACATTTTTATACAGTATGTCTTGCCTATATTTAGGTTTCACAGTGTCTTGAGTTGGATGGTGATTCAATGGTGAACCTTTCAATAAAATGCAAGTCATTAAATAATCATCGTGCTCGTGAAATTAGCAAAATGTTCTAGAAGTTCAAGCTTTCAGTGCGACCAAGAGAGTAATGTAATAATAAGCTAAAAGAACAATAATAACTCGTTTGTGATGCAAATACTATTATGTTCATTATGTTTACTAAGTGAGGCTGACAATGCAGACTGGAGCTTTTAGCAAGTCAGCATTATTAATAATTGCAAGTTACTGTAAGACAAAGCAATTTGTTCAAATTGTAGGCCTATCACTATAGCCTACTTTGTAAAAAAAAAGAAATAATAAAGAAAAAAAAGTCTTAAAATGTACTTAATTTAATCAAAATCATCAATAATCATCAAAATAAGTCATGCTCATAATGTGTGGGAATAGTGAGAATGCCTCCTAATGAGTGTGAAGAGGGATTCATGCACATCTATCGACAGCGCACTCTAGTGGTGTGACCCTGTTATTACAGCATACTGGATACAGTACCTACATTACTGACGTGTTAAGTTAACCCAGTTACTAATATGTCACATAATGACAAGCTATATTTAAATTAGCAAACAACCACTGCTTGTAACCTGAAGTATAAAGCCTATTCATTGAAAACCTAAAGGCAAAAAAAAAAAAAAAAAAAGGATTTTGCCTTTACCAGAACTAATAAAACTTTATTACATTCACATTCATAATAAACTAGTTGGACTGATTTAGGTTAGATTGCATTGTCAAAACTAAGGCTCCCATGAGCTTTGGCCATTACGTTCTTTGAATCATCAGAGAATTAAGTAAAGCCTCTAAATGTTTGAGCCTCCTCCACAGAATCCATCAACCTGAAACACATTTCTGCAGAATGTGAGTATGGCACGGTGGTGAGAGATGGTGAGAACTCAGACAAGCACTCCAATATCCTCAGTCATAAAAATACTATAAGAATTATATGGCCATCGGGATCAAGGCAAATAGAAATGAGTAATGCGTCTTAAAATATTAGCAATAGATTCATTTGAAGAATGGAGTGCAAAATATGCTTTTTTACATATTTGCAAGACTGACCATAAATCAAGCTCCGTTTAAAAAATGTTTGAAATCTTTTCACGGCCCTGGTTTCATTTCCCATGCAGCCTGAAACCAGACAAGAGTAGACTGTTGCTAACACTCTTTCCTTTAAGAGCTGACTGGCAATTCAACAGCCTTGGGTTTATGAATACTGTGCCAGTGTCACAGTGTCTACTGCTGACAGCTAACTTGCACTTTCTATGCAAGAACTCCAAACAATAGTTGCATTGGTATGCCTTCAGCAGAGATGACTAGAGATCATCTCAACCCCTTGTTAATATGTATTGTTCAGTCACCTATTCATTTCTTAACCCAGTATGTTATTCAATGTACACTAAATTATAATAATGCCATCTTAAATGCTTTGTATGTCTCTTATGAATTTGATGTGCTCCAATGTAAACTTAAATTCTCTTTGTTTGTTACTTTATTTTAAGATTTGCTTACTATCAATATACCATTTGCCCATGTTTGACCTTTGCAGGGTTTGATTCCAGTATTGGATTTTGTATTACAGAAATAAACGGCACACATAAATCCAATACTCTGTTGGCCAGGGTAATCTCATAGGAGAGCAAAACACTGCTATAAACAACGGTCTTTGGGATTTCCAGAACTTCAACCACTAATGAACCTCAAGTCAGTGTTTGAGATGTTGCCATTGTTCCTATGGTTAACAAAAACTAAATGATACTAGCCAGCTCATGCTTATTATTTTATATGGACCTCAGAGAGAGAGAGAGGGGGGTCCAACATCATCTGACCCACTATTAATAATGAGGACATTTAGCTCTCACAAGTGTAAACCTGTCCACACATAACAATTATACCACAGTTCTAAGTCTGAATCTGAAACCTGTGTGACAAAGTTTATGCTAGAATTTTTATGTTTGATGTTTGAAAATATTACACATGCATGTTCGGGTCATTTTGGCCCGCAAACAAACTTAAATGTAAACGAATTTGTAAAATGTAAATTATAAAGTATATAATGACAGAATGTATCATGCATTGAACGAAGTACAGTACAAATACTGTTTATGACAGACCTTTTCACGCAGGTTACAACTTATGTAGTTTGCAAGTTTGCGTAAGGCAGCAGTCATTTTACTCATTAGCACACTGGTGGTCACCCTGCTCTGATTACTCCATTTCATGTACTCCATACACGTAAGCTACATTGCTCCATTTAAAACCATTAAATTCACTTTTTTATTTACTCTTTCATTATTTCTTCCTGTTAAAGCCTTTAGTTTCAAATTCAACCACTCACACCCTCTTTGGACATGGTAGATTGTCCAGCCTATATTGTCCAGTCATGGTTGATCTCTCGACATCTAGTGGACCATCTGCAGTGCGTGGTGGACTGAGGTTTGGTCTTGTGAAACACACCTTGGTTCCAGCTGCAGACATCCTTGACCATTTCATTCCAAAAAATGTATCAGGGGAATTGAGAGTACCCTACTCGTGGTTATAGAATCAAGGTGTGCATTCTCTTACGATTATGTGTGGCTTTTGTTGAACACATCTTTCGTTTCTGTGTAGATGACCAAACAGATTATATTTGTCCTTTTTCCAAATCCTCCTTCTTACCTTTATTTCTGTGTGTGGTTTTGATTCAGATTTTTGCTTTACCCTCATTACTCTGTTCAACGTCAGTGCCTGTTTCTGCTTTCAATATGGAATTTATGATTTGGATTATGGAAAAAAGCAAACTTTTGCTACAGTCCAACTAACTGTACAATGATCTCATTATTTTCCTGGTCGCTGATTAATCTCGCTACCAGATTTGATTCTCAGTGGTGTAGCCTCTGTGATGTTATGCACTAAGTAATAACGGGTTGTTGTGTCTCCTGTTCTATCATTGACCACTGGCCAGACATTAATGTGAAGTGCATCAGTACAATAGCAGCAGTGTGAGTATAATGCATCAAAAGAAGTTAAACAACACAGAATCTATCACTCAGAATATTAAAAGCACAACAGAAGGGCTGTGCATCTTTAAATAAATAAAAAAAAAAACAGCTTCCATTTCCTTAAGGTCATACATATGCCACTGCGTGGCTACTTTTTTACCTAAACAGACACTGACAATAATTTACAATTAGATGTATAACTGAATTATGCATTAGAGTCTAGAACTGCTGCTAACTGGAACAGCATAAAACACACACACACACACACACACACACACACACACACACACACACACACACACACACACACACACACACACACACACACACACACACACACCTGTTTTTATATAACTGTGGGGTCTCTCCATAGAATTCCATGCATTTTATGGATTTTATACTGATCTAATGATAATTTCTATCCCCCAACCCTACCCCTAAACCTTACAGAAAACATTTTGATTTTTTTTTAAAACATTTTTTAGTATGTTTACTAAGCCATTTCCCTCATGGAGTCCGCTGGCTAGTCCCCACAAGGTGGGTGATCTCAGTTTTTACTCTCCTTTGGGGACATTTGGTCCCCCACAATGTAGCATAAATATGTACACACGCACACTCACACTCACATGTGTGCTATATATAGTTTACGAGGTCTTTCCATAGAAATAATGTTTTTTATACTGAGCTAACTAAATGTTCTATGATCTAACCCTAAACCATCCCCTACCCCTAAACCTGACCCTCACAGAAACATTTTGGCAATTTTACATTTTCAAACATTTAGTATGTTTTTTAAGCCATTTAAATTTCGTGGACACTTCCAGTGTCCTCATCAACCACGTTTATTGTATAATACCCTTGCTATTACCAGTGTTAAACCTAAAATAGTGTCCTCGTAATCCATATATGCCAAAGCACACACACAACACTGTCTAATATCATTGCATTTCCAGAAACCTATAACACTAACATTGTTAAGTGCCGTCCCTGCACAAAAAATCTATATGTATTCAAAAAGATTTTAAATAAAAGGATGCAACAGTGTAGTGCTATTTGTCTCCACGTGGTGGAGGGATTGGATTATGATTAACTACAGTTAATGAATTGGTGGACAGGATTATATAGGGCCTACCCTTCTTTGGTTTCATGGTAGGCTATAGATAAAAACCTGACCTCAAATTTTACCTGTTCCACTAGAATGAATTAGACCACCCCCATCACTTTAACCACACACCCTCAGTCCAAAATCCATCTCTCTTAAGAATTGTCAGCCAGCCTGGGGTGCTTCTATTTCAAAAATTGTGCATCTTTGATCCCTTTCCTTGCATCCTAGCTCCACCCTCTTAAGGACATGAAGAAAGGATACAAAGACAAGAAACACGGTTGGAAGAATCTAAGCTGTCTTTGTAAAATGTACTGTCCTGCTCACTCAAGATTCACTTCAGAGCACCGTCTTAGTGGAGCTGCATTGACATGTGATCACTTGCCATTATGTTGTTGAAACTTGATTAATTAATATGTGCATAATAAATCCTGATATTTAAAAATGCACTATTCAAATTTGTGACAAATATGGTTTATTTGAACTTCAAATTTGAAAGATGAATTAAAACTGTTTTGCCTGATGTGAAGGGGAGGAGAATTTATATGTGTCAGTTGCTAAGATGAAAAAATACTTAAGCATAGGAAACTCCTGGATACACCTTCCTCGCTCAAGCATCCTCAGGAAGCTTCCTCTGTCCTCACAGCACACGCACACCTCCTCACAGTGCATTTACAGAATTGATATGTCCTTCAAGATGACAGACTTTGATCAGTTTCTGTATTACAGGTTCAAGGACAGAGGAGCAACGGAAATAATGAACAGTTTTAAAAATGTGAAGCTCCCGTGATGTCAGCAAACTCAAACATAAAAATGCAGAGAGCACTCTTTGATTGGCTAGGCTTTCTGACTGGCTAAAAAAATAACAAAGGGCACTCACCAGAGTTTTTTTCTGTTTTAAGAGCCTAAGATGTAGTCAACATTAATCCAGATATATTTGAAAACGCATCCTTTTTTCTACATTTTGGCCTTGATTTTTGATTGGTTGATAAAGATAAAAAATTACTTTGTACAACCTTGATACTGCATTCCTTCAAATGCGACAAGCAGTATACTCAGAATTGCTGTCCGGAGGTGGAACACAGGCGAACACAGAGATTTTGGGTGCGACCTGGACACATTAGCGCAATGTGGTACAATTTTGTAAATTAAATGGTCATGCCCGAGGAATGGCATTTTACATTTATGTCTTACGTTTTTTTCCCCTGCATACGTAGTAAGCATTTTAGTGTGAATAAGCAACTTTTGAAAACATAAAAAAACGGCAGTGTGGATGGTAATCCTTTTTTTTGGAGGGGGGGAAGGGGATTTTCTCCCCAATTTGGTATGCCCAATTCCCAATGCGCTCTAAGTCCTCGTAGTGGCATAGTGACTTGCCTCTATCCGGGTGGCAGAGGATGAATCTCAGTTACCTCCGTGTCTGGGACAGTCAATCCACGCATCTTATCACATGGCTTGTAGAGCGTGTTACCCCGGAGACCTAGAGCATGTGGAGGCTTCGCGCTATTCTCTGCGGCATCCGTGCTCACTCGCCACACACCCCACCGAGAGTGAGAACCACATTATAGCGACCCCAGAAGAGGTCAACACAACATGCCAACCCTAGCAACTGGGCCAATTGGTTGCTTAGGAAGCCTGACTGGAGTCACTCAGCACGCCTTGGATTCAAACTTGCGACTCCAGGTGTGGTAGCCAGCATATTTACTTGCTGAGCTACCCAGGCTCCTGGAAACCAGTTTTTAAACAAAAATTGATAACATTTTCTAATTTATCTTGATTTATATGGTAATCGTTAGCTCAGTTTCTCAAACACCGGTTTAGCTGATATCTGTGAGGTAGCTGGGACATTTTATGTGTGGTGAACACACACACACATACAGACTATTACCTACAGCACCTTTAAGTTATTCTGAAATGATTACCAGTGTTAGGTAAGTTACTTAAAAAACAATCCATTAGAAATAAATAATTACTTCTCTAAAATTGTAATCAGATTAATTCATTGAAAAGTAACTACATAAGGTAGTTACATTACATTACCACATACTAGTTACATTAATTTTAAGTTACTTTCTAAAACCCTTTTGACAGAAAAGTTTGTTTTTTCCACTCAGTGATTTCAAAATAATGTATATTGTCAAATGTCTAAATATATGTCTACAGACTCAGCACCTCACATTTCTCCCTAACAATGACTCTTTAGTGACTCTTCTGCTGTCACAGAAATGCAAACAGATGCACATGGGAAAAAGTCATTTTTTAATGTATTCTACATTATTAATATAATAAGAAATGAGTGTAACCCAAGTAATGTATTTCAAGTAATTAACTTAATTTATAATCAGTAAATGTTATCTGATTACAATAAATCTAAATTGATACATTGTAACCAGAACAGACCAAATTCTGATGTTCACTTTAAATACATTTAACAAATCTAGTATCACATATCTGTAAAAGCAAAGAATTAACAAACAGTTTTTCAAATATTTCAGTACACGTCAACTCTTTCTCCCACACAGTCTTTTATTTGTAAATAATAAAAATGAACTCTTGAATATAAAACATACACATTATTTGAGCCACGTCTGCTGTACAAACAAGAAATGTTGCAGTGAATACTTTCAATTTTGTTTCAGTGGAACACATGAACTGTAAACAATCAGTATCCTTCAATAATACTGACAAAGTAAATAAGTCTGCCGTAACAGGCATATAAAGTAAACTTGTCTTTCATACAAGGAGTCATGGGTGTTTATGATAAAGCAACAGATCAGTAGACGTCCAAATTTCTCTTGTTAGTTTGGGCATAATTAATAGAATAAAAAATCAACTTTAGAGGCATCCCTTCTTCCGCTCAGCAGAATCAAGAGACAGAGCACTGATCACATAACTTGAATGGGGCCACTTTGTAAATATAAGTAAACTTCTCTGCAGACTCATATTTACAATATATGCATGTACATAGGTGATGTTTACTTGATACACTCCTCTTTAATATTGATATATATCTAAGTCATTGTGAGTTTTGTATAATCATAATCATATTCCATATACAGATAGCTCTAATTTTATACAGGTTATCTACCTTTGTTTGAGCCCCACAGTAGTACAACTACAGTGAACACCACCAACATCTTTAATAAAATAGGGCCTTGTGTTTGCTCAGTACTACAGTACAGCACTTATTTATCCATAGGGTAAAAAAAAGTTAAGAATTTAGAAACTTGTAGACATTCAGCCCCAAATTAAGGCCTGTGTGTATGGCAGAACCTGGCCAAATGCCCACACATGGAATGAATGGCTTCATTTTATTTGATAATCTATTTATATCAAGTACAAGCAAACTGTACAAGTACATGCAACATACAAGCTGGCCTACAGTTTGTGGAACTAACACACACTTATTGTAGTCTCTTTTTTCTCGTCTGTCTTGTTTTACAAAATGTGCATGCAACTTGGAACAGTTCCAGATTCATGCTGTTCCCCTTGTTGGTGGTGAGTGGTCATCTTACGAGACCACCTCTCACCCACTGTCACATTCATTCAAATGTTCAGGGGGATCTGTGAGATTAATTTTATTAAAAACTAAACAAAAAAAAAACAAAAAATGACAAACATCTTAAAAAAATAAAATTAAAATAGGAAGCATACAATAAATTGGCCTCTTTTGAGGGGTTTTCCCAAAAAGCTTGAACATTTATTAATTTTTTGTTCAAATATCAAGCAATTGCATTTGCATTAAAATAATGTAGACTTAAGTTGTGTAGAAATTATAATCTTGGTATGTACAGGCCCTTTACCAAACAAAGCAGAATAAAAATGCTCTGAAATGTCAGTAATGCGTATATGCGTTGTGATGGCAAGAACCCAGAGTTGTTGTAATTCAAAAGTATTAGTGAGCTAATGCAAGAGTTGACCATTCCTGTAGATTCCTGGTAGGGTTGAAAAGAAAAAACCCTAAGTTATAGTGGCAGCTTCTTAAAGTCCCAGTGTTCAAATACAAGTGGTTTTGTGTCTTCCATGAAGCTTGTATGACACAAATGTCAGAAAACATTAAACATGTTTTCACATTCTACAAAGTGTGCCTATTTACCAAATCAACAGTAAAGTGAAAAGGCAAAGCAGCCAGTGGTGACTGCTGTAAACAGACTTAAAAGGTTCTCAGGCATCCCTGCTTTCTTAAACACAAACACACACTCTCTCTCTCTCTCTCTCTCTCACACACACACACACACACACACACACACACACACACACACACACACACACACACACACACACACAATAACACAATCACACAATCTGAGTCTGAGTTTGTGCTCGGACACAGCATCCTTGATGTAGAGAGGAAACTCTCTGAGAAGACTAAATCTTGACCTTTTTAAACTTGACCTCTGGTCTCTCTCAGCAGAGTGACTTCCTATAAGTGCAATATAAAGGAGGGGCAGTGCCATCCATTCTCTCTCACCGATTCTCTGTCATATCGCTGCCTTTCTGAAAGACTCTGTACATGGCTAGAGAACAAATGTGCTGAATGACCAGAGCAATCTAGGTTACCAGCACCACTCCTGTCAAATGAAGCGGATCACGTTTCAGCGGCCTTGCATTATTCTCTTTTATTTGGGTCGAATCGTCATCTTAGCAACAAAACATGCAGTAAGGAGCAGAGTGGATCAAAGGAAATCTATACAAACCAAAGATCAAAAGTAAAAGAGAGAAGTGATTGTCAGGCTTCAGCAAAGCTTTGATCATGATTCTGTCCATCTGTCTCTGTATTTGCCGCTCTGGCTCTGATTGGTGCCTTGGGTCCTTGGTCCATTGGATCATGTTTTGCATTGCACCTTCATCGGTTTACTAGGTCCTGGTGCCTGGTGGCCCTGAAGAGTCCAGTGATGTCTGGGATGTGTGGCGAGTGAGAGGAGCTAATGTTGGGTCAACCAATGACGAGGGGGGAAACAGTTTGTACCAACCAATCACTGTGCTAGAAAGATCCAGCTGTTCTAAAAGAATCTGTGCAACTCCCATGAAACATTTGTGGTCCATGCGTCCATAATCTCCCCAGACTATTACCTAGAGACACATTCAATTTGCATTGCTTAGATGTCCAATGCACACAAATGTAGAACTTTCAAAAAACATATTAAGTTGGTTCCTACCTGGAGAACTTTACCCTGTGGACTTTCCTCAAACAGCAGTGATTGCTGATACAAAGGATCAAGAGTTTTTCGTGCAATCTTGGTTTTCTTTTTGGCTTTGCAAGCTCCATTTTCCAGCAAATAGACCTTGACATAGGGAGCTGTGAAGACCAGACACATAGCTCAAAAAGGCCATTCACAATGAAAGACATAACTATATCCTACAGGAAGTTATTGTGCCTGGCTTTGCCAATTATCAGAGTGAGTACAATGAAAGACTACTACACAAAGTACAATGTATTAATCAAGTTCATATACTGCAATAAAAACAGTATGAACAGTTGAATCAGAAGTTTTTATCACACATTAATTATCCTAAGCAGTGCCAGTGCCTTCCCTACATAGTAAATGACATAAGTGGCTGCATAGGGCCCCGCAACCTCAAGAGGGCCCCATTCTGTGGGCTATAGCAGAGTAGACCATTTTGCACTGGCTACCATGGGTCACACGGCCTGGCTCTTTACATGGCAAGAGTCAGATGGAACCAGACAAAATTATAAAAAAAATACCATGTAATCGTTGAAGTGGCATGGAGCCATAATTGTGTAAATTTCACTTCGATAACCGTTGATAAGAAGTAGGGTAAAGGCCCAGTAATGGAATTTTTGTTTTTTTGCAACCTGAGATGAGACCTCCTTTTGGCAATTTCATTAGTTACTAATGTGGGTGTGTTTGGTTAGGTGTACCTGTAGGCAGGGGGCTACCATTTTGAAAATCTGCTTAGGGCCCCCAAAATGCTAGGGCTTGCCCTAATCCTAGCAGTGTACTTCAAGTTACTTCAGTGACAATGTCTTTACTGTACGTGTATTGTAAATCACTTTAGGTAACAAATCATTTAATAAATGACAAACTGCAAATACCTAAGCTTGCATACAAGAAAATCAGCGCCTTGAGACTTGCACTGAAGAAATCACTGATGCTGTTTTCATAATGAGTAAAAAACACATAATGAATCACTGGTCCATATTCAGTTCGAATTTAATTAGAACAAGCCTTTTTTGGGCACACCCTTACCTGGCAGCGATTTGGAACCTGGTTTAGATGTAAGACCACGGGCCCTGATGACCTCTACCTCCAGCTGCCCTTTCTTATCCATCAGTCCAATCTGAACATCTCCTAAAACACACAAAAAACAATGCAAAAGAAGAGATTATAGACACTTAATTAAAAACCCATCTTAACGCATGTTAAGCTTTTTAATATATAATTTCAATTCAGTGTTTGGCAGCAACTTCATTAAAAGGATAGTTCATCCAAAAATCAAAAATAAATCTCTGATCATTTACTCACACCCATGCCATCCCAGATGATTATGACTTTTTTTCAAACAAAGATTTTTAGAAGAATATCTCAGCTCTGTAGGTCCATACAATGCAAGTGAATGGTGGCCAGAACTTTGAAGCTCCATAAATCATGTAAAGGCAGCAAAAAGTAATCCATATGACTCCAGTGGTTAAATCTATATCTTCAGAAGCGATATGATTGGTGTGGGTGAGAAACAGGTCAATATTTAAGTACTTTTTTAATATAAATCTCCACTTTCAGATTCTTCTTTTGTTTTTACTGATTCGTAATCGTTGTGCATATTGCCATCCACTGGGCAGGGTAGAGAATTTATAGTAAAAAAAATATTAAATATTGAACTGATTCTCAACCACACCTTTCATATCACTTCTGAATATATGGATTTAACCACTGGATTCTTAAGGATTCATTTTATGCAGAATTTACATGATTTTTGAAGATTCAAAGTTTTGGCCACCATTAACTTGCATTATATGGACCTACAGAGCTAAAATATTTTTCATAAAAACCTTTGTGTTCTGCTGAAAGTCGTATACATCTGTGATGGCATGAGGATGAGCAAATGATGAGATCATTTTCATATTTGGGTGAACTAACCATTCAATCCTAGATCAACTTATACTATACTGAGATATTTACTTACCCATAGCAGGCGTGGCAAGTGTTTGCCTACCCACCAATTGAGCAGGGCCAAGACCATCCAGGAAGTCACTAAACTGGCTGTCGGCACCCAACCTCATCCCTGAGAAGATCAAACTGACACACATTTACACACACACAGGTAATTTAGAGAATTATACTTTACCACAGTAAAATTCTCTTTAATACATTTTATAACAGCAGCAACCAAGAGTACAGAATCACTAATATACAGATCTCTCTGAATCCTTGGTATAAAGTTTGAAAAAAAAGTTTATTTGTGAAGTTATGCAAACCGATTTATGGATCAGGTTAAGCTTATTCTACTTATGTAGAATGAACCTACTGCACTTATATAGAGTTCAAAAAGCTACTGAAAAGCAGACCATCTCCTCTAACTGCCTTACGCTGAGCATGGTATGTAAACCCTGTCCTGAATTAAGGCCCCTCTTAATACACTCAATATTTCCTTTGAGACCAGCACAATTTCCATGACCTAACTCCTGCAGGAATGTCTGAGGGACTTGCCAGCCCGTGTCATGCTACCATATGAAGGGCCTTATGTGATTTCAGACTCAACTAAACACATTCACATGAAATAAGCTTTATTTCATTCTGTTATCACACTCTCCTGTTACACAGTAGTTAGGTCAACTGACCGTTGCTCTGAAGCAGCAAAGGGAAGTGTGGCTGCTGTTTTCTGCACAGCAGCAGACCCTGTCAAGTCCCTTTTCTCAGATGATGGATATTTTAATTATTATAGGGGAGTACTGCTTGCCATCTGGCTCCAAAAATGGAGCTAAGAAAGTAGTGGACACAGCATTTGGTCTGCAAATCAGTGATCACATGTTGCTCTGCAGGCTGCTCTCTATTAGCTTATCCATGTGGTTTTCCCAAACAAATCTAGATGTGAGATGCTCATGTGCACATGACACAGAGCTTGTTGAGGGTCCACTTATATATGAGTGATGAGTTTGTAGTGGATGCATTAAAATTGCCAGAGACAGGAAATTCTTGAGGGAGTGTGAGCTGAGGAGGAGGTCAGTTTGGGGTGAGAGAGGTGAGATGTATCCTAGAAGCAAAACATGCTTTATCAAAGTCACTTTACGGTAAGTCAGTTCACTCAGCGGTCATATTGGCAACACCTCAAGGCAGATATTTTCTATATAGTCAATAAGCATGCATGCATAGCTCTTGAACGGTTAAATTTATTGAGCAGTTTCTCCAAGACGGCAATGAGATTAAATTGAGTACAAATGGAAGACACCAGTAATCTCACATGTCTCCTCTAGAATTTCAAAAAATATTGCAACTGTGTCTTAAACTGTGATACGATTCACCACAATACCAAAGTCTCCAAAAACTCGAATGCTGTGGCTATGTTATCCAGATAAATGTATAGCTCTATACTCTCACCATATGTCAACAATATCTAGGTTACTAGTGTAACCCCCTGATGGAGGGAACGCGATGTTGTGTCAATTGTAGTGACACAAGGGGCTTCTTTCGGGAGCCTCGGATACCTCTGAATATGAAAAAGGCCATTGAAAAATTGGTGAACAGAATTTGCATGTCCCACCCCCATACATACGGGTATAAAAGGTGGGGATCGTGCACCTGTTCAGACAGGTTCTGCACTGAGGAGCCGAGAATAAGGTTCGGCCATTACAACGGCTTGGTACAGTGTTGTGGCAAGGGGGACGTCTTGTTCCCTCCATCAGGGAACATGGGTTACACTAGTAACCTAGACATTCCCCTTCTGTTACTCACTCAACGTTGTGTCGATTGTAGTGACACAAGGGGTCCCTATTCAATAGCGCCACCTACACTGAACCGAGTAACATGATCTGCTGATGCTGGTGCAGCAAGCTGTAGCGTGTCAAAGGATTATGGGCATCAGACTGCATGTAACCTTCCCCAACGCTCCATTAAGACTTCATATTGTTTTTATTAGGTTCCCGGCATCCGAACAAGGTTTTCCCTTGAGGGGTGGAAACAAGCGACATGTTGCTCTGCAGGCTGCTCTCTATTAGCAGCCTTTTCTCTCTCAACGTTTCTCCTCATAGAATGTTAGATTATGCTGGGGCCATCTAGCTATGACACGCATCGGGGGCATTCTTGTCAGGTCCTATTCTTTCAGGGGGAAAAGACCCCATGAAGACCACATCCTGCCCAGGCTGGGGAGGTGAAAATGTGGCAAAATACATCACATGGGCCTGTTACGCCATGCATGGAAGTGGTAGGTCCTGCCTAATGAGGGAGACACAGCAACTACAAACACAGCGGGGCAGTGGGGACTGCCCAAGGGAGCCACGGGCCCACCTGACAGGGGGACGTACCGTGGAAAATACATCACAGGGGATTACCATGATAACCGGCACCTATGGTACACCTATTCCAGTACAGAGTAGTTAGTACCCGTAGTGGGTCTGGTCAGGAATTCCTCAACTGAATTTGCGAGCCAGAGGGCTGGGGAGGAAGAACATCCTGGAAGCGGGATGAAACGGACTCAACACGGAGATTGTAGAATCTTTCAAAGGTATTGGGTGTTGCCCAGCCCGCTGCTCTACTGATGTCTGCAAGAGAGGTGCCATTGGCCAGTGCCCACGAGAATGCCACACCCTTGTAGAGTGTGCAGGTTCACTACCTAGTCCCTGAAAGGGGTCGTAGGAACCTTGGGCACATAACCCGGTCAAGGTCCTAGGATGACATGAGCATCTGCCGGACTGAAATCCGGCAAGTGTCACTGACATAGAACGCTTATAGGTCTCCAACCCTCTTGATGGAAGCGAGCGCAATAAGGAGGGCCATCTTCTGGGAGAGGGCACTTAGCTCGACTGACTCTTGTGGCTAGAAGGGGGTTCTCTGAAGGACTATAAGGACCATGGAGATATCCCACGAGGGGAACAGGCATGGCCTAGGAGGATTCAACCTCCGGGTGCCTCTTAAAAACCTGATAATCAGGTCGTGCTTCCCTAGGGATTTACCATCCACTGTATAGTGGTGGGCCACTATAGCGGCTACATAAATCTTCAAGGTGGAGGAGGACAGCCACCCCTCCAGCTTTCCCTGCAAGAATGAGAGCCCTGACCAAACTACGCACCTCTGAGGGTCTTCAGATCGGGAAGAGCACTACTTTGCAAACAGATGCCCCTTTAACTGCCTGGTAGAGGGAGCTCTGGCTTGGTTGATCGTGTCTACGACAGCTGGTGGCAAACCACGCAGATCTTCCGCATCTCATCCAGCGGCCAGACGTGGAGGTTCCAGAGGTCTGAGCACAGATGCTAGAGGGTGCCCGTCCCTGAGAAAGAAGGTCTTTCCCTATATTTGCCAGGGAGGTGCTGTCGCGAGGAGTATAAGATCCGAGAACCAAGTCCAAGTAGGCCAGTAAGGGGCCACTAGAGTGACTTGTTCCTCGTCCTCGCTGACCTTGCACAGCACCTGTTCAAGTAGGCTCACTGGGGGGAATGCGTACTTGTGCAGCTCCCGGGGCCAGCTGTGTGCCAGTGCATCTGTCCCGAGGGGACTTGCCTCCGACCTGAGGGAGTACCAGAGCGGGCAATGGGATTTTCTTGGATAGCGACAGGTCTTCCTATGTTTTTCCATAATGGTCCCAGATCAGCTGAACCCCCTGGGGATGGAGCCTTCCTTATCGAGGCTGCCCGGAATATAAGTGGCGTGCAGCGACCTCAGTCAGTGCTGACTCCAAAGGAGGAGATGGCGGACGAGTTGTGACATGTGACAAGAACGCACGCCGCCTTGGCGATTTATTATATTATTATATTATTCTACTGTCACGGTACTGTCTGAACGGATCAAAACATGCTTGCCTCGGATCAGCGAGAGAAACCTCTGCAGGGCAAGAATTACAGCCAGCAACTCTAGGCAGTTGATGTGCCAACGTAACTGTGGGCCCGTCCAGGAACCGGCGGCTGCATGCCCGTTGCACAGGGCGCCCCAACCCTGTTTGTAGGCATCTGTAGAGACCACGATGCATCTGGACACCTGCTGCAGGGGGACTCCTGTCCGCAGAAAACAGAGGTCTGTCCAGGGGTTCAATAAATGACGGCAGAGGGGGGGTGAAGATCACACGATACGTGCCGCAGTGCCATGCCCATCTCGCTACTCGAGTCTGAAGCCAGAGCTGAAGCGGTCTCATATACATCAACCCTAGCGGTGCGACCATGGCTGAGGATGCCATATGCCCCAGGAGACTCTGGAACTGTTTTAGAGTGACCACAGTGCCTATTTTGAACGACGAGAGGCAATTCAGCACTGCCTGCACATGCTCGTTTGTGAGGCACGCTATCATTGAGACTGAGACCATCCACAAACGCTGCCTTGGTGTGATCAAGATGACCAAGATGCACAAGGCAGCGCCTATGGCCATCAGAAGCGGAGAGATATCTGAGGGCATCTTGAGAAAGATGCGTCTTTATAAAGACTTTCGATGCCAATGCGTTAACTCTTTTAGAGAATTTATGGCTCTGTTAGAGAAATTGTTGCTCTTTTAGAAAGCTGTCAAAGTGCCCAGGGGCGTGGACTACACTGGCGTGCAGAGGAGGGAGAAAGCCGCTGGCAGTGTGCCGTAGATCCAACAGCAAAGCTCTCTAGAGGTGAGTGGAACACTAGTGAGTTTCTCAGCTCGCTGATCACAAAACCGCTTGGGTCCGAAGAAAGAATCTGACTGAACAGATGCACAATCCCAGCCTTTTATACCCGTATATCCAGGGCAGGACATGCCAATTCTGTTTGCCAATTTTCATTGGCCTTTTTCATATTCAGAGGTAGCCGAGGCTCCCGAAAGAAGCCCCTTGTGTCACTACAATCGACACAACAACGAGTGAGTGACAGAACGGGAACTGTGCCAGCTGTGTCTATAATTTTTCCTAAGAAATATTTTATGAGAAACATCTGAGACAAAATTGATACTTCAATGAAATATTAGACCGATTAATAGACCGATATCTCAAAATCCATATGTAAAGATTATGCAACACAATCTGGAAATACAATCTTGGAATCATAAATTTAGCTCAAGTCATGCTAAAAACGTATGAGTAAACTCTTTTAACAAGGTTACTAGCTCTTTTTATGAAATAATTTCTCCTATTTATTATGAATTATTCTATAAGTGGCCTGTCTCCTCGTCTTTATAATGTTGCTGGCTTCATCTGCAAGGTTGTGTATACAAAGAAGGGGCTACTGAACATTGTGCTAGATACTCACTTGCCCTCAGAGCTGTAACTATTCATGCTGCCATCGGTGGACTCTCGGCTGGCTTGGCGGGCCATGGCATTGCGGGGATATTCCACTGCCATACCCGTCTCCTGACTGCGCTGGATCTGACTGGATCCCTTTGCCTTCTTATTGGTGGCTTCTGTGGATGCAAAAAAAAAAATAAACAAATTGTATTATGCCCTTTGACAAGGTAATGCTTCAGGACCCACATTTGTTTTTTTACCTTGACTAGTTTTGTTGCTATTTTCAAGAATGAGTGCATTTACATGCACACCAATATGCTGATAACCAACAAAATCAGTTTATTCAAATAATCAGACAATGCAAGAAAACTGCATTTAAACAAGATTTCAAATCATCCAGTTATTCTGTGCTTTTGACATCAAAACATAAACAGGCATGCCCACATTGATGTTTACATGCAACTCAAAGTCAGGATAATGGACAAAATTTACTGTCTGCCAACAGGTTTATTTTTTTAAGGAATTTACATGATCTTGAATGTTGTTGGGCTTAAACCTCACACGTACACATGCGTGGATGTTGTAATTTGGCTTCTATGAATGCAAAACGTAATTTAAATTAATTTAAACTGACTGATCTTAGTTCAGAAGACTCTGGGATGTCAGTAAAGCATTAAACTTTCATTGTAAGGACTCATGTGACAATACAACATGGTGCCGATCACAGCAGAGTTTGTCTTTGGGAGAAAAGCCAACAAAACTACATCTGGTGAGAAATCAATTTAAGTTTTTACGTTGAAACCCGTCTCTGGTTTGATCTGATTTTTAAAATAAAAAAATAGCTTTATGCAACTACCGTATGCTCATTTCTGATGTCTCAAAATCATGAATAACCAACAATCCTGGAAAAATAATAAACAATTTGATAAAAAAAAACAGACTTTCTATAGCTTGATATTATTTAAAATGTCACAAATTAGTCCCGATGCCCACATATGTTGCCATACATTTTTAGGAAAACTATTTTCTCTAGAATCACACAGATCACTCAGATCATTAGGATCACATCAGCTAGAAATACCAAGGGTTAACTCTAAGCAAGGAGAGTTTGCTTTTAGCTATTATGCCAGCCGCAGCTGGAACCAGCTTCCAGAAGAGATCAGATGTGCTCCTACAGTAGTCACATTCAAATCCAGAATCAAAACACATCTGTTTAGCTGTGCATTTACTGAATGAGCACTGTGCCACTGTGTATCCTACTGTTTGTACTGTATTTTATTTTATTTTATTCTAAACTGTTTCAATTATTCTTATTTTTTTATTCTTATTTTAATCTCTTCTATGTAAAGCACTTTGAATTACCATTGTGTATGAAATGTGCTATATAAATAAACTTGCCTTGCCTAGAAAATTATTAAAATTGTATTTTTTGCATGTTTATTATGTGCTACTAGTTTCAAATCAAAAAGGCAAATGTAATATACTCATGAGACCCAGCAATCACGCTCGGGTCTCATGAGTATAAAGCACAATCGGTGTAAGATTGTGCATGTAAACGTGCTAAATGAGGGCATGTTATGCTACCTGTCCATGTTGGCATTTGCCTAATTTACATATCTTCTACCAACAAATATTGCGCCAAAGTACCACAGAGTTTGACTGGATGAACAACCTTTGACATCAAAATGGGAAGCATTTTTTTGTTTTATTTTAATTGCTAACATTATTTGTTAACATTTATTTGTCATCCTAAATGCACGATTATACAGTTAGTAGCATTTCATAATTTGGATTTAGCATTGTTCTTCCTTCCCATTCGTGCCCCACAGAACCCATACAAACCATACACTACAGTAATAGTCACAACTATGACACTATTAAAAGATAAAAAATCCTCAACATACTCACTTTAAAAGATGTGTCCTTCTGTGGCATTCGTCCATGTGTGTGTACATATACCCATGTGAGCGGGCTATTCTTACTTCTGCCACTTAGGAGAATAAATTAAGTCTTGAGACAAAACTTTTGGCCCCTGGTTAGTGTAACATCTTCTGCTAGATGTAATGGGGTGCCATCCTTACTATTTATGGCCTTTTGCTGGATTACAGATCTTTTGAAAATGTCAGCCACTGAGGTGGCTCACAGAGCGCTATGCCAGTTGTTTTAGTAAAACATGTTGCAGAGAGATTAATCTCTTCACTCCACAAGATTTATCACATCTTCAAACATTTATCAGTGTCTAATTCTGACAAGAGTTAAATAAAAAGGTCCAAGTGTTCTCATCAACAGACCTCTGAAGGCTCTCAGATTATTTAGGGCAACAGAAAGAGCTTCTTGCCTGTCAGAGCAAAAAATATCTAAAAACTAAACAAAGCACTTATCTATAGACTGACTGAAAGGTAAGAATAAAAACTTTGACACATTTTTTTCAAAAAACTTTTAGTCACGCTCATGTCGTTAAAAACATTCTGTGAAACACAAAATGAGATGTTAATGGTGCAGTATGTAAGATTCAGAAACCCTTGTTATTAATGACACATGTGGCCCTTAAGTGAACTGCAGCCAGCTATCTGTTGCTCGTGCTCACACTCGTACACACACTCCATAGGGACGTGAGCGAGCATCAGCCAAAACAATGACATAACATACAAAGAGACTGAACATGATCCACCGGCATTATGACGACAGAAGTAATGCATAATTAAAATTACACAGTTTTGATTGTTTTTCTACAAAATTTGAGACTAAAGTAAAACTACTTATCAGCTAACGTAGCATACTGATACACACATACAGATACATACTACCGAACTATACAAGACAGTTTACTGTTGCACTGCAGTTATGGTGCACTATTGTATGTTTTGTATGTCATATGTTGTACTATGAATAAGAAACCAGTGCATTTGCTTAAATATATCCTGTATACCTGACTTTTAGCTTAAAGAGGAGATCGTTAAAATTATTAGAAATTTACGAAGCAAGGTAGCTTGCAATTCGTCAGGGTTAGCAGGCAAGATCAAGTTGGCTAAAATTGCACAGATCAATCCTTATGGCACTATATTTCACATGATTTGCAGTTATGTAAGCTTACCTGTCCAATAAGAAGAATGCCAATTCAGGGTCGGTTTTGATCCCCAAAACCGAACGAAGGTCCCTCCAGTAATTAAATGCCCTGTCGATGTTCACCCTAGTTTTCGCTCGACTACGATCACGTTCCTGCTTGACTACGATCACGTTCCTGCTTAGCCAGACTGGCTTCAGTAGATACATTTTTTGTTTTGTTTTTTGGCTTCCTCTGAGTTTGTGTAGGAGTTGGTGTTGTGCTGGGAGCCAGACGTTTGCTGGATTCCATCTCTAAGGTAACGTTACCTAGTGTTGCAGTTTGTTGTCTCTGTTGAATAGCAGAAGAGAAGCTATGACTGAGGCAAGTCTCTCGGAGCATGCTTTAACGTCACATCCTTTGGATTTTCCCGGCAAATGCGACCCGTTCCCTTTGCATGAAAATAAGTCTACAGGCTTTAATAGGGAACCTAGGAAGTCCAGGATGGGCTCATTTTAAGTTGCGTTACAAGCCGTTCACACATTGGCAAAACATTTTTTTTCCCCGAATATTACATGAAAATTGCAATGACTGATAAAATGTTATTACCTTTCAATGTATGGTAAAAAGAGCAGTGTCTTTATATTTTAGACTTTCTCCTCATGTGTTCCACAAAAGAAAGAAATAATATTTGTTTAAAACATTATGAATTTTTATTTTTAGGTGAACTAACCCTTTAAGAGCACAAAATTGCTGTGGACCTGCTATGTACTGATTAATTTAATTAAAACCAATCTGGACTTGTAAGGAAAGGTTTTAGGGTCAAACTCCCAATGGATGATCCATGAGCTATCACTGTAAGATCACCATTGACCTTAACTCTAGGTCACTCGAGGTCAATTATATTTGTAAAAAGTGTACTTAAGGCTATTTAGGCTGTTTTGACTAAATCATCTGCCAAACTATTTACTGTATATAAAGTAATTCAGGAATTAAATTTTTCACATTTCGATGGCCAATGTAATGAAGTCAGCCCTTTGCTTACTGCACAATGTTTTTGAAACAGAAATATGCATTTACATAGTAATCTTATTTTTAGTGTTGGCTATCCTTGTGAATGGAGCAGGATGGCGCAATGCGCAGAGTGTGGAAAAGCTGTTACTAAAGAGCGGAGCTCTTTAAAATGCTGATTTATCGCAGCTTTGCTACTCTTTCTGATTGATCATTTTATGGGCCTTTTAAGATAATATCCAGGAGCTTGGCAGAGAGATGTGCCAAAAAACTATTTTTTGCCATGCTTTTTGAATTTGTTTCTTTTTTCAGCCATCCATTTATTAAACTATAAACAGGCAGCACTCAAAATGTGGGATTTTAGAGGATATCAGATCCAACTTCAAAGGCATTTATCTACATTACATCTGATAAGAATCCAGGGTTGATCTGCACCTGACAGTGTAAACTCCTGCCAATGCTTGCATGCTGCCATTCATATTTTCAGTCTGAGGCTTCAGCTCCTACAGTTTAACGAAAATAAATGCTACTTTAATAGGTGTAACAGGGATAAGAGAAAAGAAAATCAGTGGATAAAGAGGGAGAAAGTGACAGAGATTGAACGTTATGCACCTATTTTTTTAAGAGGATTCCTGGCTCACTTGGTGCCATAGGTGAGATAAGACATGACCAACACACACACACACAGACACACTTTAACAACTTTGTATTTCTGAACACAAGTTGTTAGTATAGTGCAACAATTTAAATAACTGCACAAGTGGGGACCTGGGTTCAAATCTGAAACAAAACATAAATAAAACAAGCAAAATTGAACTAGACAGCTAGTGACCATACGTTTTGGTTAAATGGAAAAGAGCGGCTTTAAGATTTTAATAATATCTTTTAGTTATATGTGAAAAAGGCATAGTAGATTAGAGCAACATGACAGTGTGTAAATAATGGTAGTTTAAAGCAAATAATCTGTGGAAGGTGAGACTCGATTGAACTGGTTAATCACCAGTTGTGAATGGGTGATTTTAGCCAAAGCCTTTTAGACAAACCTTGTCCAGTATGTCCAGTAGTCTTGGCAAATCATCTGAGCAGTGGAAACAGGCCAGGTGTAAAAAAAATGGTCCTTAAAACATGCCAGTCACTCCAGCCAGCCAGCCGAACAAAAATAACATTTTATAATAACCTCAACCGAAGCTAGAGATAAGAAACTACAGTTCAGCTAAATGTTGAATTGTTTCTCCCACTTTAAAACGCATTAAAATGCATACAATTAAAATGTAATAAGTAAAAGATTTTGTACATTATAAATGATTCATGGCTTGCAATGTAAGCATCATTACAAAGTATGTAAATGCATTAATGCAGTTCTACATGTATAGGATGTTATTATAAGCCAAGCTTACAATGTAATACTCAGTTGTATACTGTAAGTAACAGTAGGTTCCTGATACATCCCTCTTGTCACAAAAAGGTCCTTGGACTGGAAAAGAATGAAGTCCCCCTGTTCTTGGCCATATTCACTGATTTTAAATTTGACACCAGTAGAGGGCACCTCAGACTACCCTAATAAAGCATGCACATTAAACATATCTTTGTCTTGTATCTGTTCTCTACTGTTTATAATGTAACCTTCAGTTTTACAGAGCATGAAAGTTATATTTAAAACTTTATATTTGTAAAGTTTCCACTGCCACTGTCAGCATCGGGAAAGAATGTGTTTTAATCACAGTCTCATGTGTGACCAGACTGTGATATCCAAACTATGAGATTTACAGGGACAAAAGGCCTCATCAAAGGCCCTATATGGTATGTGGAGCACCATGCAGCATGTCTTAGAGGTAAATAGGTCTGCTAGTAGATTTGTTGAGAGTTTGTTGAGAACAATATCTGATCTATGTGCCTAACATAACAGGAAAGCAACGCCATATTGAGAAAACTGTAGTCAGTTGATGGCTTAAGACCTTTTAGAAGTATCTGCCAATTGGTGGCTTTGGCACTGGCCTGCTTCATTGCTTTATATGGATTAACGTTACTTCAGTTAATTCATTTCCATGAGCCAAGATAATAAGGTTTATAATGTTTCCCCCTACCTTTCAGATCGTTCTTATGCCTCTGCATAAACATATTGGGTATGATGTATAAACATTGTGTATGCACAAAATGAGCATTGAAATGTGTGCATGCAATTTCCCATGCACACATCAGGACTTATAAAAATGTACTTGTTTCTTGATTGTGCGAGTGTCGACTCTAACTGGACAAATCAAGTAATGAACTCAACACATTTGAACTCAATTAGAATAAAAAATATGGAATTAAGAACTTTAGAAGCGTTGCGTTTTGCGATAAATCTCTCAAATTTTAAAAATCAGATCAAACCAGAGACTCCAATTTTTTGGCAAACAGGTTTCAGCGTAAAAACTTAAATTGATTTCTAGCCAGATGTAGTTTTGTTGGCTTTTCTCCCAAAGACAAACTCCGCTGTGATCGGCACCATGTTGTATTGTCACATGAGTCCTTACAATGAAAGTTTAATGCTTTACTGACATCCCAGAGTCTTCTGAACTAAGATCAGTCAGTTTAAAATAATTTAAATTACGTTTTGCATTTATAGAAGCCAAATAATAAATAATTATCCAGTTGATATTAAGCTATGTTAATTGTATGTAACTAATTAAAAAGGCATTCAAATATAAGCTGTAAAAAATAAATATTGGTAATGGATGTGATGCATGAAATTGTGTTCTATTACAGAAATCACGTTCTGAGGTAAAAGACCAAATTCAAATAAAGATGATCTGTGACACGCACTTGATGTGGAATGGCCTAGTAAAACCGGCGTATTCAGTAGTCGAACGGAGCATTGCAAAGACTAGTGGTTGGCTGTCTGGATAGCTCTTGCACAAAATGGGCATAAAATGTTACCAGTAATCCCGACCCATGGTAATAAAAAATGCTATTGCCATACAGCAGTGTTGGGATATATGTAATAAGTCAATTATGAAACAAAAGATAAGCTTAAACGTATTTATAAAAAAAAAAAAATGCAATCGGATTTGTTTTTTGTAAATTGCCTAAATTAGGTTAGGTTTACTCATAATATAGTAAAAAAAAGCCTAATTTCTAAATGGTGTAATACACGTAGTATAATGATAAGAAACATTCTAGAGATAATAAGATAGTCTTAATATACAATTATGTTTCTCGGGTAAAGTTTAGATATTTTTATACTAAACTAAATTATTTTTAGCAGCATCTATTCACAAGCAACATTTAGGCTTCAGTCTGTATTATCTTCCATTTTCCTGGTTTCTCGTACCGTAAAATGTAGTAGTGTCACGTTCCTGATGCAATATATGGTAA
This sequence comes from Xyrauchen texanus, assembly GCF_025860055.1. Classification (NCBI taxonomy): domain Eukaryota; kingdom Metazoa; phylum Chordata; class Actinopteri; order Cypriniformes; family Catostomidae; genus Xyrauchen; species Xyrauchen texanus. The sequence continues at coordinate 19,176,954 of NC_068295.1, read as the reverse complement.
TCATACTGTATGTAGATGAGGTACTACATAGTAAAAACAGGCATTGTAAGCTTCACCTATGTGATTTTGGGGAGAAGACGGAAAGAGGAATAAAGAAAGTGCATGTACGTCCAATCTTCCTTACGGATTTATTAATCTGAAAATTTTGTCCGTACGCAAAATCTTAGTTTTTTTACATGAGGCTCCTGAGCTATTCATTGTATAAACGTCAGGAAGTCACAAGGCAACAGTGCATATGATTGGCTGGAAGTCTGTCTTACCCGTCTGACTGAGCTGAGAGGTACTCCTGCTGCGGCGAGAGGGAATGCCCACGATGGCAACTACCCGTGCACTAAGGCTGGATCTGCGCTTTTTCCCTCCTCCTCCTAGTGTTCCAAGAGCTGTGTCTGACTGACTGCCATCCGTACGCTCCAGAGAGTAGATTTCCCCACTAACACTCGTACTCTTCAGCATATTGTGGCTGGATGGACGAATGTGGCGGCTGATGTACAGAGAAAACATGACATAGAACAAAACTGACTCACAACTGCAAAATCACCATGCTGCAAACTGCAGTCATTCTGACTCTATGACTATGGTTATTGTCTGTGTATTTAGCTAAATGTGAAACTGCTGTGTAACACGACATTTACAACCAGTCAGAAGACATTTGATGTTTAATGTACAGTTATGAGGAGTGGGATTTTGGACCAATACGATTTCAAAGTGGCCGGGGTAAATCAAACTATTTACAAAATATCTTGTCGCTTGTCGTGGCTGGTTAGAACTAAAATAGATATACATGGAAGAGAGCATTTGTCACTGGTTGCGTTATCAAATCAAACCTGCAGGAAATGTTTAGAATATGGCCCTATTTCTCTTTTGAAATATTTTAGGAAACTCATAAGACAGAAAGGTTCTAAGAATTCCAAGATTCACAGCTTCCTCCTTGTTAGCAACTGATTCTCATCTGATCCATTCCAATTCCCTGTCAACACCAAATATACATTCTGCACAACATGCAACATTCCATGCAACAGTAATTATGTGTCAAAATATTCCAACAATTCACTGCTCTAATGTGAATGACCTGTGTATGCATCTCACCTGAAGCAACCCCTGGGCCGTTCTGATTGGATGGACATGTAGCTGGTGCTACTGATCCGTGAGGCACTGCTGGCGTGAGAGATGGCTGACACATCGCTGACATCACTGTCTGAGGATTTATGGGACACATTGTCACAGCTCCGTTGCTGCTCCTTATAAAGCTACAGAATACAATGTGCCACATATTAAAGAACATATACATTCTGAACATTCTGGATTTCAAGAAATAGAGATGAGATTACAAATTAAGATGATACAGTACATGGTTAAGGGGCTAGGCTCTGAATGAAATACTAGCTTGCTATTTACTAAATGCTGCACAGTATAAACTGTATGCTGCCAACTATTTAGGAGGTGAAACAGTAGGTATTATGCTGCCTTCATGTGCTATCGGAATTGTCCTAGTTCCCACTTCTGATGTGGTAATTACAAGTATGTTGCATTCAATTGCTTTGTTGTCGGAAAGAACAAGAAACATTCATCAAGTCATATATATTTCTATAAAACACATTACTCAGTTAGCTTGCTGACGATAATGGAATTTTGGTCAAATATAAACTGTTTTCACGGTGATAAAATGTACAACATGCTACAATTGGTTGCTGATATAGATAAATTAATATGACCGAAATGGCAACCGCTAATAATTAGGCAAGCTATATTTAGAAAAATTAAGAAAACGTGTCATTCACTACAGAAATTGTACTCTCCTCCTCAATGTTGAAAATTGACATATCCTCCCAAGTTGGACACTCGGATATCAAAATTATCTCTGAGTTACCCAGTCGTAATTATGACTTGATGGGTTGTTCATGTACAACTTCGTATTTACGATAATTCCAATAGCATGTGAAGTCAGCATTACTCCATGACTGCAAACTTGATTGACACTACATCTCATGCTATCTCATGACCTTACTACGTTAGTCACATGAGCTCATTATAGCATGTTTAATGGAGCGAGTGGCATCAGTCTATTATTTTGGAAATTTGGCTTTTGTTCATGCATTACACTGGACATGGAATATGCAGAATATTCTATATAGTATACTGCACATTTTGGCAATCTGGTTTTCTACGAATAAAGAAAATGTATATAGGGCTACTGTGCATAGGATTCCAATAGTAAGTATGATATTCCGTATATATACTGTACTAAATCTGAGATAGGTAAGATGCTGCTCACCTCTCGTTTATTCTTGAGGTCCCTCTCCAGATCCTGGCTGGTACTGGAAGGAGCTGTGGTTCGGAAGGTACGTACTTTCATTTGCCGCGTTCGCTCCTCTGAAGCAAGAGCTAAAATACACAAGATACATGATGTTCATACAGTATTTTCAAATGTTATATTGTGCACTGTCACTCACACACAAACATATAAAAACATTAATTTATTCTTATAAATACAGTTGCTCTAAAAAACTTATTTATCTTTTTTCTCCCCAATTTGGAATGCTCAATTCCCAAAGCGCTCTAAGTCCTCATGATGGTGTAGTATCTCACCCCATTCCGGGTGGTGGATGATGAATCTCAGTTGCCTCCGTGTCTGAGATCATCAATCCGTGCATATTATCATGTGGCATATTGAGCGCATTACTGCGGAGACATAGTGTGTGGAGGCTTCACGCTATTCTCCGCAGCATCCACGCACACTCACCACGCACCCCACCGAGAACCACACATTATACTGTAGCAACCATGAGGAAAGAACCCCGTGTGAGACTACCCTCCCTAACAATCGGGCCAATTTGGTTGCTTAAAAGACCTGGCTGGAGTCACTCAGCACACCCTGGATTTGAACTCGTGACTCCAGGGGGGTAGTCAGGATCTTTACTTGCTGAGCTACCCAGGCCCCGGTCATTTAAGTCACTTAAAAATCAAAGTAACAAAACAGCTTTTTTTTTCTCTGAGCCGTGACTTTTAATCAACTGGTTTCAAAGTCATTTTTTTAGGTGGATGTATGAAGTAATTTCAGTTCCACTAAATGTACTTTTTGGTCACAATAGGAGATGAATCCGCATGCTGAATACACAGCTTTTGAGAGGAAACATCTCACCACTTGTTGAATTGACCGCCTGTCCGCTAATCTTGAACATGTTTTACACTAAAAAATCCTTTTGAGATGAACTATGTGCGGAAATTGCTATGATAAAAATGCTGTTTTATAAGAGATGTCGGAGTAGAGAATGAAGCGACACATTTACATTATTAACACCAGCCTAGAGATTCTTTTATTATTGTCTCCAGCTCAGAAAAATTGCATCGATGAATTAAAATAAGTGTTTGGTATTAAAATATGATACATTTTGTACAATATTGTAAGTTATCTATCTTTTTCCTTTGATTATGGGATTCAACAATTAAATTAGACTTTAATTGTAATGCTTAAGTCAAGTCAAGTCATTTTATAGCACCTTTCACAACACACATTGTTTCAAAGCAGCTTTACAGAAGATCACATATTAACAGAAGATAAAACTGATTTTCTCTTTTTTTGAGTTTTGGAGTTCTGGTCACCATTGACTTGCACTGTATGGACCTACAAAGCTGAGATATTCTTCTAAAATTCTTCTTTGTGTTCAGCAGAAGTTATAAAGTCATGCACATCTGGGAAGGCATGAGGATGAGCAAATGATGAGAGAATTTTAATGTTTGGGTGAACTATCCCCAAGTGTCCAAATACCTGTGGTGGGTCACTAGGTATAGGTTTAATCTGAAAAAAGTTAAATGGCTTAATTTGGGAAAAGTTAGTGGAAAATGACCATACCTTGCTCTACACTGCTGCTTTTGGCGGGGACTTGGGGTAACTGTCTGACTTTGCGTGTAGACGAAGAGGCCGATGTTGATGAGGAGAATGAGGGGCCAGAGTGTGGTTGCACCCTGATGGAGGAAAGATGGAGAGAGAGAAAGAAAAGATGGGGGAAAAAATTTAGACTTTAGCATACAATATTACCACACAGTGTGGACCAAATTCAGTACTACTGTTTGATAACCGAATAACATTAAGAAAAAATAAAACACATTTTCATTAAAAGACAAAAATCATACCAATGTCTGCATGATCTTTAATAACATATCCAAATTGAGTTAAAATATAATCTGATTTGTATTTTTGCCATAGGGAAGCAAAACAAGCTCAGGAGAGAAAGGAGTGAAACTGATGAAAGAAAGAGCGGAAACTGTGAAAGCTGTGACAATGTCATTATGATGCACATGGCGACAAACAGAATAATGTGGGTAGGTGACAGAAGCTGGTGTATTTACAGTATAGAAGCAGCAACCACACAGAACTGAGCAAAGACAGCAAAGATTTTAGAAATTACAAGGCTGAAGGATTTGTGCTTACTGAATACATTGTCACACAAAGGATTGTTTCGATATGTGTGAGAGATATGATTGTTTTTGTGTATATGTAGGATAGGTGGAGCACAGCGAGGCTTCTCAGATCAGGGTTAGCACCTTTCCATTTGGGGTGAGCCTGGGTTTGACCACCTCCCCTGGTTCACCTTACCCAATGGAGGCAGTGATACCCTCTTCTTGCGTGAGCCCTTTAGAATGGAGGTTGGCTGTATTCTGCAGACCAGTGAGAATAGCAACATACAAGACAGTATAATAAAAGCAATGTGAAAAAAAAATGGACAAAAAGCTGACAAAATCTTTGCGAAAACAGATACAGAACTCGAGAAACAAATATGTTTGTGGATGAGCCAAGTGCAGTATTTCTCTGTAAAAGTTATATTTTTTTTATTTATTATTTTATACGTTTATACCCATAAACGTATAAAATAAATTGTCCAGAACAGTCCAAAAAACACTTGTTGAAACATTATTTATCATTTAAAGGAGAAGATGGTAAATTGTGAGCTTCTTGCGGCACAAAAAGTAAAAAAATAAAAAAAAAGGTTTTCCAAAAAATCCCCCCACCGGATGGACAAAAATATAGTCCTGCTCATGACATTTGTTAAGCCATTGGTTATTGCTGTGTCCAGCTGCTTGGAATGCTTAAACAAAGCAATGTTTTTTGATTGTGCCACAGAGCCAGTGTGTTCAATGAACTCTTACTTTTTGATTTGTCATATTAAGCTGGGATGGCAGAAAATCTTTTGACTTCACCTTTAATACAAATCAATGTACAGCACAATTCCAATATGAAAGGGAAGTTTTATCCAGAAAGAAGTATTTTTGGCTAACTGTAAACTGTATTAAACATACACACAAGACAAAGAACGGACAATACAAATGTGAAATGACATGGTTTTACAGGTCTTACCGCTCACTGTCAGATATTCTCTTGCCAAGTTTCTGACAGCTAGGCTTGTCCAGAGTTCTCGACTGCCTGCAACATGGAAATGATTCAGGCAAGACAAAAAATAAAAGAATGAGGAGCGGCTTCACACAGGACTGGATGAAACATTCAATGAAAGTGCTGTCTAATAATATGCCATGATGGCGATGGACATGTTTTTTGTATGTATATGTGCTCTAGAACTCTTCCTGTGTGTGTTCCTGTGTGTATAACTCTGTGCATCTGGCTTTGCACTGAGGTGGTGTACTGTCTCCTGAGCAGGGAACATAGCTCAGATCAAAGACATGTGATTGACATTGAGTGGATGGCACATAGACACAGACTCACAATGGCACAGCGTGGGCTGACGTTAATGAAACACAATTGTGTTAAGTCTAAATTACACCACTTTGGTTACACTAGCACAAAAGGAAATAGCATGTGATAAATTGTAATTAGCATACACACATGAGGCAAACAGTGTATGATATGAAGCACAAGTACAAAGACTTGACTCTTATGTCTCAGGAGCCACATTTGGCCATGTTTTGCACTTTTAAACGTTAAATGCAACCCATACACAAAACGTGTAAATACGGGGGGTTAAGGTGAAGACTGCAAAAAGACAGGGTTCAACAATAAGGATGGCCAGTGCTGGGTCTACAACTACATCTCAAATTTACTGATCATATACTGTACATACATTTTTATGCCACTTCACACTTAAACATTTGGTTTTCTGCAATGTACTGTCATGGCTGTTTTGTGAAATATGCTGATTTAAATATGTCAATGAGGTAAAATGTAGGTAAAACAAAGGTAAAACACAGATGAGGTAAAAATGGCAAGAATGACTTGTGATTGTCTTGGATAGTCTTTTTAATGATGCACTGATATTAAACTTTTTAGTCGATACCGATATAGATTTTAACAAATAATACCGACATTTTGCCACTTAATTTATTTTGTCAACAGATTTTCAAAGAGGTAAAAAAGCATTTTTTACTAACAAAGATCATTTCCATTGAACATGGATTGGATCTGTTGAACACATGAATGCCCAAAATTTAAAAGAGAGCCACAATGAATAATAAATAGAAGATAAAAAGATTTTAAAAATTATTAAATATGATAACATGATGACAGACATGAAAACAATTTTTTTTGTACTTCTGCTGACTGAAGCCCTGAATGCAGACTAAACTTTAAAAAGCAGCCTTTTAAGGTTTAGTAACCACGCAAGGCCAAATTGTGATTTCAATCTTAATTCAATCAATCATGCAGCATTAATGGATATTATACCAATGTCTCATAAGTAAAAGTCTGCTTGTTTCAAAGCATTTCAGAAGGTTTCCGACATAGTGTAGCCTATAGGCAAGCGCCGCTTTCACAACTGTCAAGTCCACTTATGGCGGTTTTTCAGCATAAACACGAGAGAGAATTACAATTTAATATAGCACGTTCTTAAGAGTGCCAACCCTTCTACATATTGTAGCTATTATTATTTTGGATTGTACAATATAATTTGCAGAGTTTTTACAAAGTGTGTTACTAATTAATTATAAATGTAAACATTTTTTTTTTCCATATCTGCATTTTCACTCTAATAACTGAAATGCTGATGGTTTCACTTAGGTAAATGATTGGCAGATAAATATGGACAGCCGATATATAGGTGCACCTTAGTGTATACTGTTTTTCAAACTATTATTTCAAAATAAAAATTTCAGTGACATTCGCAGGGATGTTGCTAAAAATCTAATTAAATTTTCTATGGTGGGGCCAGTAAAAAGTTTGGCAGGGCAAGTAAAAATCTGAACTACTGGCCTGTCTGAGAAAAAAAAATCATTATTGTTGAGCCCTGAAGCATCTTTGGTAAATAACTGTACAGCAAAAACTGGATCATAAGCACTAAAAAAATTCACTATAGAAGAAACTGTGTAAGATTAGAACAGGTCAGTAAATTATAGTGTGCAGAAAGAGTTCAGATAAAAAGATTTGTGAGCAACCTTTGGAAATCCAGAATATATACACAATACACTATACACCACAAAAACATAAGTCACCACATTTGTGTATAACAAGCCACTAAGCAGCCAGAAATCTATGAAACACACTGACGATCACAAAGTAGGGAGCTACAATCATGGCGTTGGGTCACAATAAGCTACAGAAAACACATCTAAGGGTGACAGCAGGATAATGCTGGAGGGTTAGCTATAAAGAGTATCTACAGAACTGAGCCCCATGGCAGAAGGGGTATTGACAGGTTAGAAGAGCAGAGAGGTTGGGCAGCAGGACTGGAGGAGGACAGGAGGGATACCTGTCTTCTTCTGGGGAGGCATGCTGAATTAGGATCCTGGGACTCGTGGGTCTGGTACGGGGCAGAGACTGCGTGCTCCTGCGTGAGTGTGTGAGTGTGTGATCCACAAACACCCAAAGAGTTTCAAGTGGAGATGGAAGAAACATGGGTGGTCAGTATATAGAAACTGTGACAATGGTCATCTCAAAAATACAAGATGATGCACAGGGGACTAATTAATTAATTCTTGATAGTTCTCCATCTACAGTGGAAATAAACCTAGACAAATGCTCGCCATCAAAGATGCAAAATAGAGCCGTCAACATCAGGCCATAAGAGTCATTGGACACTAACAAAGTGTGTTACACAAATGTAATATATTACTCTGACATTAACATAGACATAATGATTGCTGTATTCAAGGGGTGACACAAAAGAATATTCTAAGAGAGTCCTTTAATGTCTGTGAATATTAATTATATTAATGACAGATTAAACAAAACTGGTATAATCCAGTTCAAAATAAAGTGTGTACCTGTCTTGGTCAGGTGAATTGGAATAAGAACCTGGTCTCAGACAGTTGGTACTAGCACTTCTAACCCTGTCAAGAAAGGGTTGTAGATCACTAGGGTCACAACATGCCATGCCATCCAATGTAGAAACAAGAAGGAAAAGAGGATAAGAAGATGACAAATCATAAAAATGTTAGGTCCAATGTAAAATTAAAGGCAAATCTTAATTTATTCTACTCCGGTTCTGGAGGTCAAAAGTCCTGTAGAGTTAAGCTCCAACCCTAATCATACACAGCTGAAGCAGCTAATAAAAGTATTAAGGATTACTTGAATAATACAGAAGGTAAGAACAGGGTTGGAACTAAACTGCAGCACGGTGGCCCTCCAGGAGCAGAGTATTTAAGTAGAGGAAGTTGGAAGTTGGAATAACGGCTAATGTTGTGAGATAATGGTTGCATTTGATGTTGTTTTAAAGCTTTGAATGGGGAGCTGATGGCTCTTGGGAGCTACTGAGTGTTTGGGGGATTTATTGCCACCTACAAGTCTGAGCTGGGCATTTGTTATTACAACTAATGTCATGCATTCAAGTTGAAAAAATATATATAAAAAAATCACAAAAAATTATGGCAAAAGCTATTTTTTTTCTGTTGTAACAGTGAATAAACTAAAGTTAATGCATCTGCATGACTTTTACACAACCTATTTGAATTAATTAGTTAATTTGCATTAATCAAACCACAAAGACAGAGTCAATAGCTTTAGCTTTACATTAGTTGACTATAATATATTTCATATTTAACAAATAAAATGTATTGGAACAAAGCATTGAAACTGAAATCGTTTTCCATCGTCTTTCATGTCGGTACACCCCTTCCAATTTGGCAGCTTGTGTACTCAACTCGAGTTTCTTAATGGTAAATACAACTTCACTTCGAAACACGAAATTATGATGTTTCTGACTTCATTCGAAGGCCGCATTTTTGGTTGTAGTTTAAGGTTGACATGTTCGACCCCTTACCTAATGATGATCTTGTCTCGGCGTGTGACTGTACGTTGAGTTGCAGTGACTACAGTCAGCCGTGACTTTGACTTAAGGCATGGAGAAAGTGTGGAGCTGAACAAAAAAAGTAAAACGAGTGCAAACAAAAGTAATCACAGTTGTAGAAATAATATATACCAAAATAATACAAAGATAATCACATAACCAGGTAACTTTTACGCCAACAGAGAGAGCCATATGAAGAATGTTAACAGCCAAAACTGAAGTGTGATTTCTACGGCACTTGTGGCACCAAACAAAATTGCAAACATAATGACTGTTTTCAAGTACATTTTTGTATTAAAAAAAATCACAACATTTTAAATTGTATTCAAATAGTTCCTTCATCGAATAAAAAGGTAGTCCCGTCCCAAGCTCATTGGTTGACCAAATGTTATGTCGCATCCAGTCATGTGGCTAAAAAAAAAATGATTTCAATCCTATTTGGTGCTAATAGTGGTGCAGAAATGTCACACTTCACATTACTTTTCTAATTTACGATACTAGTTACATCCACAGAAACCAGAAAATCAGAAGAAAACAGAAAATGGCAAGCCAGGAAGCATTTAGATCCCCACTGTGGTTAAATAATACATACCCGCTAACATCTAACAGTTTCTGATTCCCATAAGATGGTCTCTATTTCTATCTCTAGTTGAGCAACTACAATACATATCTATCTGTTTGTATGAGTGATGTTATTGCGTAAACAATTATAATGCAAATATGGCGTTTTTATACACCCAATATTACTACACTGCCTATATGTATTTACAACATAATCTTGAAAACCTTGTCTAATAGTTTTTTGGGAGAGAAAATAGACAGTATGCCAATGTTTGACTATATATATATATATATATATATATATATATATATATATATATATATATATATATATATATATATAAAATTATGTACCAATATATTGTTTTTTCCATGAGCTAGACTGTATTAGAAGCTCTCTTGAGATCTGAGTGGGTTTGAGATTAACAGATGCTATAGATGGATTCAGCATTCTTTTTTGGCCGCCTTACCTGTAAATATCCTTATGAATTCCATTGACTAATAAAGGCATCTTAGGTGGAAGGGCACTACTGTAATTAGATGGACTCCTGGAACAGTTACATTAACATTCAAGCATGCAAAAGGAAAATAAAATGAATCTATAAAAAACACTGTTATTAGTCCATGCAAAGAGCAAAAGAACAAGTCAAAGGTCACATGCAAACATGCAAAGGTCACCACAGAGGCAACTCCCTCATTCTAGATCATCTACATCTTTATAAGTGAGCGCGCAGTTTCCTATTCAGGTGAGTGACGAACATAATAAAAATAAAGGTGCCAAAATAACACTTGGGTAAAAGAAGCTTGTTATTTTGTGAAATCAAACTGTAGTTGTGAAGAGATTGCTGCTATTCGTTTTTTTATGTGTGTGTGTCTGGGGGGGCTGTATGCCAAAAGCAAGTGGAAAGTCCCAGTTGTAATGTCTCTCATCAGCAAGCTTCTCTAAAGTATTTTAGAATGTAGAGGCAGAGCTTTTGACAAGAAGTGTTCAAGGGCGATTTAGGTTTATGGAAAGAACCTGATGACATCAAGTTATTTTAATTAAATGGAATAAACTTCAAAGGCCAAGTAAAAAAAAAAAAGATACAAGGAGATCATTCATGGAGTCTTCTCAAAATTACAATATTGTATATGTTGAATGAAAATGAGACTATTTCAAAATAGTAATATAAATTTGTTTAGTAATCTGAAGATGACAGTACTATAATTCACAATTGGTGGTCCAATTCTGTCCTTTTTGTTTACCTTTGGGTGTGCAGACACTCTGAGCTTCTACCTCGCATTGATCTGTGTATCAAGATGACCTCACTGCAGTTAATATGGAGATGGATGACATATAGGAAAATAAACACAAACAAAAAACAAAACAGACCAATAAACAAGCAAACATAAAGGAAAAACATATACACCATAAGTGAGTTAGAAGAGGAAGGGTAACACCTCAAAGCCAGAAGAATAAGAACAAAATAAAGGTTAACAAGACGAGTCTTACTGCCATATGTGTCAATACAAACCCTCCAATGACAGCCAATTCTCAGTGTTCTGTACAATACCAAACCTTTGATGAACCACTTACTACAACATGGTTCTGTTCTAACCCACCTTTTCTGAAAATTATGCAGGGCCTTTGTAGGTTTGCGTGTCTCAAAAATGCTTTTTCTCCCAGTATTTTTAAAGAGGAAAGATTATTATGCTGAATTAGGGCACATGTTGGAAGTGATGAAAGCAAAATATATTATTCTTTGAACACACAATTTAACACACGTACACACTGACTTGGATGCACATATTTCTACACAATTTACCTGTCATCTACGCATTCTCTCTCTTGCACACGAGAGCTGTCGTTGTAGCGTGTTGGGGAGCGGGATCTACGGCTGTGCTGGACCTCATCCAGACTCCTTAGAAAGAAGAAAGAAAGTAAGTATATGTATTATATGCAAATAACAAGTTGACTGTAGTCAAACTCATTCATTAAAAAAAGAAAGAAAAATGTTATATATATATATGGACACACAGTAGTCTTAGGCACATAAGATGTTTCCCAAAAGCATCTGTCTTAAGATGGTTATTTATATCTGCTACATTAGTGTGTCAATAGGAAATGAAATTAGTGCAGCTAATGAGAAAATCTGTTGCCTGGGATAATAGGTAAATGATGCAGTTTAGAGGTCACTGTAAACAAATATTTTAAAGAATGCATTAATTGACCAATCAGAATCAAGTACTCCAAAGAACCATAGCCTGTAATAATGAATCTTAAACATAGTTGAAGCCGACTATCCAGTTATTATCAGCTAGAGTAGAAGTCAGAGTTTGCCGTACCTCTGTGCAGGGATGTTGGGTGGGCGAGACCGCCCCCTACTCTCTTCCTCTCTGTGTGGGGACACAGACCGTGAGCGATACTGAGTCGGTCTCTGCTGCTCAGGAACCTCTAACGTTGTTGCCTGGTCTCTCTCTCTTTCTCGGTCTCTGTTCCTTTCCCTTTCTCTTAATCGGTTCTCTACAGCTGTTTAGCAAAAAAAATTCAAAAAAATGTAAAGAAACATTTTATTACTTTGGAAAATTGAGATGTCTAATACCACTTTTAAAGCTTGCCAAACCAATTTCCCCATGTTAGAACCCATCCAAAACTAAAAAGACTGTCACGTATTCCCTGTTTCTGTGCTTAGACTTTTTGTTCCTGTTTCTTGTTAGTTTTGTAGTCCTTTTGTAGTTTTCCCCTGATGGTTTTCTCCAGGTGTTACTCGATCCCTTGTTTGTTCTTGTGTATTTATGCACTTTTTCCCCTTTTTTCTTTGCCAGTCTTCACATGTTTTGTCCATATCTGTGTCTGTTTCCCTGTGTTTTTATTTCCGTTATATTCTGAATACTTTGTTTATCTTTTGTTTCATTAAAAACGGCATTTAGAACCTCACCTGCCTCATCACAAAAGTCTAAGAACAGAAATAGGGAATATGTGACAAGGAAAGACATAAGATGTTAGATCCTGTCTAACAAAACATACCAGACCATTAAAATACATAATTCATTCTCCTTTTCCATTAAAAGTTCAATAACATCTTATTGTGACCAATTAGTGAAAAGAAACCATAGCTTAAAATAATAATTGACCCCAAAATGAACATTCTGGGCCCTATTTGAAGAGCGCTAGAACTAAGCGCTTCACTAAGTCATTAGTCATACATGCAAACTCAATGGGCACGAACAAGAAGTTTTGATATTTTCATGTGTGTTTGCGCTAAGTCTAGAAGCAAGTTGGTTTGCCGAAATTGCATGTGCAAAGCCCTAATGGGCTGGGTCAAGTGCAACTTCTGAGGTTCTTTTCCGGTTATTCCACCATCTGTGTCCTATATAGTCCATTCCCTGTCAAACATCAGGCATATAAACAAAGACAGCAGATTTATAAGTAGTTGGTAGAACTGTATGCAATAAATTAGAAGAATAGAAATATGGACTTACGTTCTTTTGTGCATTAACTGTGGCCTTGTTGATCAGGCATATTTCTATAACAGTGACACGCTCCTTTTATAAGCATGGAAAATGCGGTTCTCTTTAGGATATGTTTTTATGCTCCATAAAATTTTAGAGAATGTAAGTATTATTAATCATGGTCATCTACTGACACACAAATCATGGCTTGATTTAAAAGTGATTGTATCAGAATGCACTTCACCTCTACCTGTTGGTTCTGATTTTGAAAAATATAATTAATTCATTGAATCACAAACAAATTACACCAAAAATATTTCTACATTGAAATTACACTTCAAATGAAATTAAAATATAATCAAAATAACAGTGTTCAAAAAAATCATACCAAATCCAAACATTTCACTCCAACTCCAACTTCTTTCAGCGGCCCCTTTTGCAGTGAATTAAAACTCTCTCGATGACAACAGGTGGAAAAATACCAATTAGATCCTAAATACAATTGTAAATTAGGTATGTATAGTGGTATAAATTAGGTATGTATAGGTATGTATGGGGATGCTGCTAGTTGACACTAGCAGCATCCCCATTAAACCGTTTAGCATTTTTACACATTTACGTTTGGCTTTGTATTTTAACAAAGGCTGCTAACATTGACTCAGTAAATGCTCATCATGTTCTATATTTAATGTAACCTACAATGGTGATTGTGGCAGCGGGGGTGTGGTCAAGCGCCCGTCCGGGAGAGAAAAGCGGTAAGGGCGCTCACACCTGAGCTAAAATGATGACTAACACCTGTCTCTAATTTCAGTAACATGAGGAGAGCGGCATAAAAGGGCAGCAGTGACGGAGCATGGGAGCGACAACCCGTCCAAGAAAAGAACCCAGAACCAGAGAGTGTATTAGAAAAAATAAAAGCTTACCCCTTAAGCAGAGACTTGTTTCCGTCACTTCCTTTGGGCGCGTGTCACATTGGTGCAGAAATCCGGGACATTATTTTTTTTTGGTTATGGAACAAGGTCGCCCCATAGAGTCCTCCCAGCTTGCGGAAATCCTCCAGTCCCTCGCCACTCTCCATCAAGGCCACCAACAATCCCTGCTTGAGCTCCGCCAGGATCAAGCTCGGCGGTTCTTCGAGATCATGCGGGCTCAGGCAGAGGACCGACTTGCTATCCGGATCCTCCTCAGCCAGGAGGCTGCGTCGGCCCCAGCCGCGACCCCGGACATTCGTGCTACGCTGCCCCCGCCAACGTTACAGAAGATGGGGGTAGCAGATGATCCTGAGGCCTTCCTCGACCTGTTTGAGAAGACGGCTGACATCTGGGGCTGGCCGCCCGAACAGTGGGCAGCCCGTCTAATTCCTCTCCTGTCCGGGGAAGCACAACTCGCGGCACAACAACTGCCGGCGACTAACCTCCTGGCTTACTCTGACCTAAAGAGGGCCATTCTGCAACGGGTTGGTCGGAGCCCGGAGGAGAATCGCCAGCTCTTCCGGAGCATGAAGCTTGAGAAGTCCGACCGCCCGTTTGCGTTTGCTCAACGGCTCCGGGACGCCTGTCGGCGGTGGCTGCTCGCGGGGACCGCGACGTCGAGGGAGTCATCGATCAGGTGGTACTGGAGCAATTCGCGCAATGACTGCCCAGGAGAACGGCGGAATGGGTCCAGTGCCACCGCCCGGCGTCGCTGGAGGCAGCTGTCCAGCTCGCGGAGGACCACTTGACGGCGATACCAAGGGCGGATGAGCCCTCCCCCTCTCTCTCTCTCTCCCCTTCCCCTGTGTCTTCCCCTGCCTCTCCCCCCCCCCGCTCCCTCTCGCTCTGCTCTCTCCCCAGGGCCCGTTCCTGCCCCCCGCAGGCATGGAGGATACACCAGGCCAGCTTCCCGGCCGTGGGAGAACCCACCTAACCCTTCTCCGTCCTTCAGCCGCTCTCCTCCTCAGGTGGTAGCGCCCGCCAGCACGGGTGCGGCCGTGGCGCCTGGGCCGGTCTGCTGGAAGTGAGGAGACCCGGACCACTTCCGGGATCAGTGTCCGCTGATGGAGGTGGGGACGGTGGTGCGGGTCTCCGATGTCCCGCAGGCTGCCCCTGGTCGGGCTGGAGCGTACCGGGTCCCGGTAAGGATCCAGGGGGGTACATACCAAGCATTGATGGATACCGGCTGTAATCAGACCACCATCCACCAACGCTTGGTTCGACCCGGGGCTTTGGGCACAGCTAAACGGGTGAGGGTGAGGTGTGTGCATGGGGATATTCACAAGTACCCCTTGGTGACTTTAGCGATCAAATTCCGGGGAGCACAACATAGTGTGGAGGCAGCGGTTAGTTCCCGCCTCACCCTTACTTCCCGGCCGAATTTTAGAAGTGTATTAGAGGGAGTTTGTGCAGATGGGTCCTGCATGAAAGTGAAGAGGTGTGTGATGTGCGATGCTTTGGCGGGGGAGGCGGAGCCGGGGCCGTCCTCGGCTGCTCCGAGTGACGAGGGAAGGGGCGAGGGGTCACCCCTCCTCTCAGGGAGTTCCCTGAGGGGACTTTCCCTTGGAGCAGTCAGCGGGATGAAACCCTTAAGCACGCTTTTGACCAAGTGAGAGTAATCGATGGTCAACAACTCCGGCCGGGTATCGCCATCTCATATCCGTATTTTTCAGTTATTAAAGATCGGTTGTACAGAGTGACGCAGGACGCTCAAACAAAGGAGGAGCTGACACAATTGTTGATTCCACGGAGCCGCCGGAAATGGTTTTTCAGGCGGCTCACTATAATCCTATGGCCGGTCACCTAGGGGAACGGAAAACACTTTTTCGTCTAATAGCCCGTTTCTATTGGCCGGGCATTGGCGGCGACGTCCGCAGGTGGTGTGCGGCGTGCCGTGAATGTCAGCTGGTAAACCCACCGGCCACCCCAAAAGCGCCTTTGCGCCCCTTCCATTGATCGAGGTTCCTTCGAGAGAATTGGAATGGACCTCGTCGGGCCATTAGAACGTACGTCACGCGGACATCGCTTTGTGTTAGTCCTGGTGGATTACGCAACGCGGTATCCGGAAGCAGTGCCTCTGAGCAACATCTCAGCACGTAGTGTTGCCGGGCACTCTTCAAGATAATCTCCGGTGGGGGTTCCGAAAGAAATCCTCACCGACCAAGGCACTACTTTTATGTCACGAACACTTCGCAAACTTTACTGAACTATTGGGCATTAAGTCGATTCAAGCACTAGCGTGTACCATCCGCAGACGGATGGACTGGTGGAACGATTTAATAAAACACTCAAAAATATGATTCAGTAAATTCGTGCACGAAGACGCTAGGAATTGGGATAAGTGGCTGGACCCCTGTTATTCGCAGTATGAGAGGTTCCGCAAGCCTCCACGGGATTTTCCCGTTTGAGCTGCTGTACGGGCGACGCCCACGCGGGGTCCTCGACGTCATCCGTGAAGCTTGGGAGGAGGGACCTTCTAATGCTAAAAATGAAATTCAATACGTTCTTGATCTTCGAGCAAAACTCCACACACTGGGGCAATTAACACAGGAGAATTTGCTCCGGGCTCAAGAACGCCAGCGCCGGCTGTATGACAGGGATGCTCAGCTACGAGAATTTGCACCGGAGATAAAGTACTTGTACTACTCCCAACATCGAGCTCGAAATTACTCGCCAAGTGGCAAGGACCCTTTGTGGTCACACGACGAGTTGGGGATCTCGATTATGAGGTTAAACGTACCGATAGAGGGGCGCGTCAAATATATCACCTCAACCTCCTGAAATTGTGGAGGGAAGAGGCAGCCTCTGTGACGTTGGCAACGGTAGTTCCGGAGAGGGCGGAGCTCGGTCCGGAGGTAAACAAAGCCCGCAATCCTAACGCCCCGGTTCCTTGTGGAGACCACCTCTCCCCACGCCAACTCACAGAGGTTTCCGAACTACAAAAGGAGTTTGCAGACGTGTTCTCTCCCCTACCGGGCCGCACAGACATCATACAACACCACATCGAGACCGAGCCGGGCGTAGTGGTACGTTGCCGCCCCTATCGCTTGCCCGAACACAAAAAGAAAATAGTTCGGGAAGAATCGGACGGGCGCTTGACCACGCCCCCGCTGCCACAGTGATAATGTAGGGCAAGCACGTTTTTTCCTTTTCAGCAAAATGAAGTGTCGGATTTGACTGTTGGAATTATTTTAAATGAGTCGCATAAACGCAATGTTTTTGACTGTTTTCTGAGGGTAGAGTAATCATTTCCAAATTTTTCATTTAAACATCGGTGAAATTAGTCATTCCTCACATCCCTATTGTAAATATAAACATAATAATAAACTGAAAAATAAACACGAAAATTGGATATGACGTTGCACATGGTTCATATAATACTGTGGCTTTTTGTGATGAAGAGACAGAAATGAATTCATTATTCACAGAAAATCTTCACCTCCACTGCAGTCAACTGTCATTGTATGGATGAGTGTCTAAGAACCTATGTAATTCTCTAAAATTGTATTTTATAAAAGTGGTGTTCCCTGTCAAAAAGCTACACTTTTTGGTGTCCCTCTGCAGCATGTTTGTGATGCGGCAGGCTGGTCCTCTCCACACACATTCATAACAATTTATAGTTTGGATGTTCATGCCACTCCGGGCTCTTATATCATCGAGTCAACGTCACAAGCTCATGTGTGAGACCTCTCGCGCTCTTGTGAGCACAACTACACAACCGTAAGCGGTCCAGACATCCACAGTGCGGCGGTGTGGGTATTCTCGTTCCCAAAGCGCTAAATCAGCGCAGCATCAAAGTGTAGCTTTTTGACAGGGAATGTCTCTCCAGGGAATGGAGTCCTCCTGTTTGTAGACCTTCTTATGTCACATTCTCCATTGTTGTCATGCATGTGGGACTGTGAGTGCTACGCTATAAGTCTACTACTATACTATAGAGAAAAGCACTGGAGAAAGAACACTCCGGATAGTCAGTCAGCAGCATGTTATGAAAATCATTTGGTTCCAGTATTGCTTTAAACATCGATACCTAAAGATTTCCAACCCTATTAACAGTAACTCAATAGTCAGTCCATTATAACATGGAATAAATAAAAAACATGCCAGATGCATAAAATGACTGGTGACTGGTGAGTGTTTGGTGCATTGTCTCCAGGACAACAGCTGTAACCTCTACAGTAAGGGATTGCTTCTCTCTTTTGGGCTATTCTACTGCACAAAGCACAGAGAAGTGCCAAGGTTGCCCGTGCTTTGGCCCCTCCCACCCACCTGTGGCAACTACACCAATAGCATCATTATAATCTGTTTCTTTAATATGCAGCGAGCCTGCACAGACATATACAGATATACACACAGGGATATCTGGACAGTTAAATACATAAACATACATGGAAAAAGACAAAAACGAATGCACACGAAGGACCATTGGAATAATACATTGTTATGTGAGCAAACCACATACAAACTGGCATACAGAATTAACTTAGCATATTAAAATATGTGTTGTAGATGTACCCATGGGCCACACTCCTACACACTAACTCACAGGCAGCATTGTTCATTGTTCATTGTTCAGAAGCATACTTCCACACAAACATATAGACAAAACAGACATGAAAAATCTTACAAATTCATGAATATTGCAAGACATCATTAAAACGAATGAGAGTGGATGAATTCTAGGACCTTGAAAAAAATTATATATTTTTTTTAATGAATTTTCCAGGTTCAATAAAAGTTAAACTCAAATGACTGCATTTGTGGCATAGTACTGACAACCGCAAACATATATTTTTTATAAAAAAAACAATAATAATTGGTTACAGTAAGACTCTTACAACGTAAGTCAATGGTGCCAGAACATAAATATTAAAACATACACAGTTAATGATTAGTTCATATTAAATAAGGTTAGTAAGCGATATAATCAAACTAAAATCTTGTTAACATGAATAATGTTTACGCCTTGTGGCAACACTTTTAAAACAGTGTGTATTTTACATTATGCCACAATGCAGTCGCTTGTGTCACAAATGTAGAGGCAGAACACAATAGCGGAGTTTATTAAATACAAAAAATAAAGGGAAAAAAATAAAACTCCTACAAGGGGGTAAACAATAAACATAAACTACCCTGAAGGGGAAAAACACAAAGTAAATAATCCAGCCTGGGACAGGGGAAAATGGAGACAGCACCAACTGGACCTGACAGGGATGGGATGAAACAGGACAGACAAACAGGACCGATATAGTGGAACAAACAGGACGAACTGGCCCTCAACAGCACACACAAGGAGGCTAAAATAGGGAGAGAAATCAAACGGGTTAACAGGGGACGGATGAGGCAAATGAACTAATAATAAGCAAACAAGGAGGCGGGGTATGACCTAAGACAGAGAGACACGTGATACAGAAACAAAACAAAACCACGTGCTCTCACAAGACAACAAAACACCCGAAAGGTGTGAGCGCACATCGACAAGACAATAAGGAAACAAACGCTCATGCCAGGCGACAAACCAGACAAGAGAATACGTAGCAATGGCAAAACAAAACCAGAGCGTATATCAACAGGTGACAAAAACAAGACAGGACACCTGGGCTGTGAGAGATTGAGCTTAACTTGTATTGAACCCATACAATTCCTTTAAGTGTTGATGTTTAGTTAATGTTTTTTAATGACTCACACACAATGATATTACTTATGTTTAACAGCCTGTGGCCAGAAACGGCCTTCACTTACGCTGCAGCTTCTTGGTGGGTGTGTCTGTGTGGTCTTGTCGACGAGGCAGGAATGGGGACGGGTGTGGAAGTGGAATGGAAGAAACGTCATGTGTCTGAAGCTTGTACCAATGAGGTTTATCATCCAACAGGGCAGTCTCCAGCTCGATCAGGATCTAGATAAAAACAGTGTAAAATGCAGTCAGGTGATATACAAATATTGTCAGACAGCAATTCATGTTGCAATTCATGCTACCTCTCCCAGAAAGTCACTCTCCTCCTCTTGTATTCTGGGTTGGTCCCACACAGTGATCTCCAGCATGTGCTCCCTGAAATCCCGCCGGTGGACATGAGAGTACACAAACGTCTGGTTCCACTTAGGCTCCAGACTTTTCTTTACTGTCTTTGTTCTTCTCTTGCTTTTATCACTGAAGTAAAAGCAAATATACACACAACTTAACAGCTAGAATGTACTAAAATAAAATAAAAATCTGTATTTTTTCTTGTTTTCCAGTAAATCTATATAAACATCTTAAAAACTAGGTTTGGGCATTTCGAGTAATTTTGTAGTCAAGTACTCATAAAAAAATAAAAAAGCTAATATTTTCAAATTGAAGTTCAATCCTACACCTACAAACCTGGTTTTCTTATGAAAAAATTAGCACTACACATAAGCAGCTAAAATATAATTTGACTCTTGAACGTATGTGTTATCTTTGATACCAATCTGTCCTTTGAAAATCAAATTATCAATGTTTGTAGAACAGCATTCTTCCACCTAAGAAATATTGCTAAATTACAACACATGCTCTCTGTTGCTGATGCCGAAAAATTAATTAATGCATTCATGACTTCAAGACTAGATTATTGTAATGCATTACTGGGAGGATGTCCATCAAGATCAATAAAAAAACTTGGTTCAAACACAGCAGACAGAGTGCTGATGAGAACCAATACGATTATTTTAAATAATGACCAAATCTCAATTTTTGGGTCAACTATTTAATTAACAACATAAACATAGCTGTTTTATCATTGCCAAAGGCACAAAGAAAAGTCATTATGCAAAATTCAAGTAGTGTTTTTACTAGTCGAATATTTAAAGTTGAACGAGTACTCGATTAATCGATTAAAAACAAGATAAATTGATTTGCAAAGCAAAATTGCATAATATATTAAGTGTTGTTTTAAGAGAATATATTTTGAATCTTACCCTATTGGCAAATGTTTTTTTTCTCTAATGGCAATTTTCTTTTTAAGGTTGTTTAGTCCTCACAATGCAAGTGACCTTTAAAGCTCCAAAAGGACATAAAAGCAGCATAAAAGTAATCCATCAGACACCAGTGGTTAAATCCATATCTTCAGAAGTGATATGATAAGTATGGAGGAGAAACAGATCAATATTTAATCCTTTTTACTATCAATCTAAACTTTTACTTTCACTTTCACTTTCACATTCGACTTCTTTTGTTTTTCCCGATATGCATGCTTTGTGAATATTGCCACCTATTGGACAGGGAGGAGAATTTATGGTTAAAACTTAAATATTGATCTGTTTCACTCCCACACTCATCATATCGCTTCTGAAGACATGGATTTAACGACTGCAGTTTTATGGATTACTTTTATGCTGCCTTTATGTGCTTTTTGGAGCTGCAAATGTTTGGTACCCATTCACTTGCATTGAGAGGACTTACAGTGCTGGGATATTCTTCTAAAAACGTTTGGTTACGTATGTAACCTCCGTTCCCCGAGGGAGGAAAGACACGTTGTGTCGGAGAAGCGACACTAGGGGTCTCTCTTGAGCGCCGATATTCACCTCTGACCTATTGAAAAGGGCCAATGAGAGTTGGCAGTCAGTATTTGCATACCCCGCCCCCGCATACGGGTATTTAAGCGGGGCAAATACGGAAGTTTAGTCAGGATTTTTCTGAGGAGCCGGAAATGGTCCGGCCACAACAGTGGCTCGGTTCAGCGACATGGCGGAGGAAAGACACAACGTGTCATTCCCTCCCTCGGGGAACGGAGGTTACATACGTAACCAAACGTTCCCCTTCTGTCGCTCTCTCCACGTTGTGTCGGAGAAGCGACACTAGGGGACCCATTCCAATCTTGCCATGCGCTGAACCGTGTACGTGAACCGCCGATACAGAGGCGGGCAGGGATTTCATACAGTGCCGCGCATCGTCTGTACCTGGCTGCACATACCCTTCCCCAATGCCCCATAAGAACATCGGAATCCTTCTAGTTACCCTGGGAGGGGAACAAGGCGATGTGTGCCAACATGGAAACGGGCCAGCCTGGCTGGGCCTCTTTTCTCTCTATGTTTCTCACATAGAGCAATCACGGCCGGGGCCCTTACACGCATATAGGGAAGGGGGTCTTACCCAGACCCTGCTGAGACCACACCTGCCCTTTTTCTTGGGGAGGAAAAGTGGTAGACACGTCACACGTGCTCTGTGTGCGGTCCAGGTAAATGCGCAGGGCGCGCACTGGACATAGCAACGAAAGGGCTGGGTCTGCCTCCTCCCGGGGCAGCGCTTGCAGGTTCACTACCTGATCTCGGAAGGGTGTGGTAGGAACCTTGGGCACATAGCCCGGTCGCGGTCTTAGGATCACAGACGTATCTGCCGGACCGAACTCCAGGCAAGTGTCGCTGACAGAGAACGCTTGCAGGTCCCCGACCCTCTTGATAGAAGCGAGCGCGATCAGCAGGGCCGTCTTAAGAGAGAGGGCCCTGAGTCCAATTGATTCAAGCGGCTCGAAGGGAGGTCTCTGGAGTCCTGCCAAGACTACCGAGAGATCCCAGGAGGGAACTAGGCCTGGCCGGGAGGGATTCAACCTCCGAGCCTCTCAGGAACCTGAGGATCAGGTCGTGCTTACCCAAAGACTTGCCGTCTACAGGATCGTGGTGGGCGGCAATGGCGGCAACATACACCTTGAGGGTGGACGGGGACAGCCTCCTGTCCAGCCTCTCCTGTAGGAACAGGAGCACTGACCCGATCGCGCATCTCTGCGGGTCTTCAGTTCGGGAACAACACCAATCTGCGAACAAACACCACTTTAGGGCGTAAAGGTGCCTGGTAGAGGGGGCTCTGGCTTGGTTGATTGTATTCACAACGGTCGCCGGTAAGCCGGCTAGCTCTTCCGCATCCTGTCCAGGGACCAGACGTGGAGGTTCCAGAGGTCTGGGCGCGGGTGCCAGAGCGTGCCCCGTCCCTGAGAGAGGAGGTCCTTTCTCAGGGGAATTAGCCAGGGAGGAGCTGTCGCGAGAAGCCTGAGTTCCGAGAACCAAGCCCGAGTGGGAACTGAATTGCGTAACCGAGTCGAATGGTCCAGTGCAGCCAGTGTGATGCATTGGGAAGCGAAAGCCATGCTTCCCAGCTCTGCGCTAGGGGCACCAAAGGGACGAGTATTTTGGACGTACCCAGCGGGGCCTCGCAGCAGGGCGGAACAGGTAATGCAGCGTCGGGTGGCTTCGTTGCGGCCTGAGTCTGAGGTGCTGAGAATAGACTCAAAGCACTTACCTTGCTCCACGTGCCCGGCAGGGGGTGGGTTCGTGACTGAGGAGGAGGTCTGATGTTGGCGTCCTCTGGACTCGTCTGAACCGGCCAGCCGGGGGACAGTCGTGGGCAGGCGGAAGGTGGGATCGCCGTGTCTGGTGTACCGGGACTGTCGTAATCTGAAAGCACATTGCCGTGAGAACGGCATTTGCGGGCCAGGTGACCCAGAGGCAAAGGAAATAGCTCATTTATTGAGAATGTGGGTACCACAGCCCCGTCAGGGGGTCTTCGGCTCTGGGTCGACTGTCTCAGGAACGCTTGGGAGCCTTCCGGGTCCTAGAGGGGATTTGTGAGACAGGGGGCGTACGCCGCCTGCGGGGTGCTCGACGCAGGGGCTAAGAGCTGGGCCCGGGTTGGGGCGGAGCAGGAGCTGGTTTCTTCGCCGCAGGGGGACGCCCACGGCGAGCAGACGGGGCAGGGCCCGTAGCGGCAGGTGTGCGGCGGGGCATGATGTGAGAGATGGCCTCCATCTGCTTCTTCACCGCGGAAAACTGTTGGGCGAAGTCCTCGACGGTGTCGCCGAAAAGGCCAATCTGGGAGACAGGTGCGTCCAGGAAGCGTTCTTGTCAGCCTCACGCATCTCGACCAGATTGAGCCAGAGATGGCGTTCCTGGAACACTAGGGTGGCCATCGCCTGTCCGAGTGCCTGCGCTGTGGCCTTCGTCGCTCTCAGGGCGAGGTCGGTCGCTGAGCGCAGTTCCTGCAGCACATCAGGATCAGGTCCACCCCCGTGCATGCTTCTGAGCTTGGATGGGAGTACGGGGCGGCCACGCCAGGAGGTAGGGCTACCGGGGCATAGATGGTACGCAACTGCCCTATCGACCTGGGGAATCGCTCCGTATCCGTGGCGCTCTCCGCCGTCGAGGGTGGTGAGAGTGGAGCGGGTGGCACCTAGACGAGCGGAGAGCGGGGCTCTCCACGTAGATGTCAGTTCGTCATGCACCTCCGGGAAAAACGGGACCGGGGGGATGCGAGGCCGCGAACGGCGCGCTGTCCCCAGGAACCAGTCATCCAACCGTGAAGGCTGTGGGGAGGATGGAGGGTTCCAATCCAACCCCACGCTCACGGCGGTCCGGGAAAGCATGTCAGACATCTGAGCGTCGGCCTCAGCCTGGGCCTGCTGGCCCGAAGGCGGCAGTCCAGGGGAGTCCTCGGCATCAGACATCACACTCTCCGATGCAGCGGCGAGCTCATCTGCTTCGGGCTCGGGAGGATAGACAGCCGGGCCGTGAGGCGAGCCGCTATCGCAGCGAGCGTAGACGGGGACCAGCTAGTGTGTTGGGGAACGGGAGGTTCGCGGGGGGCTACCCGGCAAAACTGCACCCGCTGCCGCCCCCAAATCGCCCCCAGCGCCAACCGCATTGTCCTCAATCCCGTGGGAAGCAGGAGCAATGCGGGGTGCAGCTGGGGTGGCTTGCTCTCTGTTGAAAGCAAGCCGCGACCGCAATGTGGTCATGGTCATGTTCTCGCAGTGAGAACATGAGCCATCCACAAACGCCGCCTCGATGTGATCGCGGCCCAAACACACGAGACAGCGCCTGTGGCCGTCTGAAGCGGAGAGCACTCTACCGCATCCAGGAACAACACAGGGGCGGAAGGGCATCTTGAAAAAGATATGTTCAACGCCGCTGTGTTTTGCTCTTTTAGAGAAATTACTCTTTTAATAGAAATTGCTCTTTCAAATACACAGTGTGTGTGTGTGTCTGCACTGTCGAAGCGCTCAGGGGCAACAATGAACACCGTGCAATGTGAAGGAGAAAGCCGCTGTTGTGCGCCGTCAAGATCCAACAGCATGCAGATCGTCAGAGGAAACAGGAACGTTTAAAGTGGTGTGTAACTCGCAGCAAACTGCAGACAGACCATCGGCTCTGAAGAAATTTTCTGACTAAACTTCCGTATTTGCCCCGCTTAAATACCCGTATGCGAGGGCGGGGTATGCAAATACTGACTGCCAAATCTCATTGGCCCTTTTCAATAGGTCAGAGGTGAATATCGGCGCTCAAGAAAGACCCCTAGTGTCGCTTCTCCGACACAACGTGGAGAGAGCGACAGAAGGGGAACCTTTGTTTGTGTTCAGCAGAAGAAAGAAAGTCATACACATCTGAGATGACATGAGGGTGAATAAATGATGAGAGAATTGTAATTTTTGGGTTAACTATCCCTTTAAGCAAACTATTTTTTGCATTGTGTCAGCACTAATCAAATACAGACAAAATCTGTATCCATTATTGGAAAATCAGTTATGCAAATGCAAATGGAAAACCCAATATTTTTTATGATTTATGAATATATCTTCAAAGTCTGAATACCTTCTATCAGGAAGGAAATACATTTTGACGTAGGGGTTTCTGGGTCGTCCATCTAGTCTGGGCGGCAGGTCTATTGCGTGCAATACGTTCACTATCAGCTGATGGCCAACCTTATCATACCACATTTTTACCTGCAAGACATCAATACCAACACAGCTAATAAACACCCTGTAGGAAACAAACACTCTAGACACATCATGTTGATGTAGCTGTTGTGTTGCTGTATGTACTGACCGACAGCTGTCCAGGCAGTAACTGAGGGGCGTCTCGAAGACCACTTGGGCTGGATGGGGACAGGACAGATATAGAGGGTCTTTCCATCTTCTGTGACTCGAATGAACTTGAACCTGCTACAGTGGGACAAAGAATAAAAATAACAAGTGTTGATTATATTAGAATAATATTTGCAAGCAATAAAAATAAAGAATACATAAAAATAAATATCTATACAATTTAAGACCAACATTTCATGACATTTGATTCAGTACATACTAGATTCTAATGGAGGGTGTGATGTTTCTGGTATTCGTGGTATATCACTGAAAAAAAAAAAAAACGATTACATTAGTTATCACCATTACAACAATCTCACACAGCATATGGCTAGTTGCCATGAAATACTTTCATGAAGTTTCCATGTCTTGCGGTGTGACATGACATACTCCATCTAAAACAGCATTTTGCTAATTCTTTTATAATTACTATGAATTCAGCTTTTATGATCTCATATGCATTGAGAGATTGTATGAAATATTTGTACTTTTAAATATGCATTTTTCACACCGCAAGACTTATTCAAATGAACTATTGAAGGCAAAAAAGGTATTTAAAAATTGTGAAAAGCTTAAAAGAAATGGTTACCAGTTATAGAACCTAAAATATACACTTTCCCATATAAATTAATCCAAAGTTAGCTTAAAATCTTGATGTTGATAAATACACATACATATACAGTGACAGTTCTAATAAAACACTGTCATCCAAAAGTTATATACAGAGTACAAGAATACAGGTGGGAGGTGTATCAAAGGCTCCTCTTTCTTAGGGCTTAAGGAACAGCTGACAGAACAAATCAGAGAATTCAGAGATGAAGTCCTAAAATCACCTCTTAAACTTTGTTTTACTTACTGGTAAGATTTATACACCCTTCGCAAGAGTTTGGAGAGAAATCAGTGAATATATCTTTTTAAAGAGGTAGGAGGACAGAGCAAAAGAGAATATAATGGCTTACATAGCCAACTAAACACAAGAGAGTTCATCAGTTAAACATCTATTACTCAGCAACACAATTGCTTCTAGACTCTTCAAACATTCTTGTTTAATGAATGGACTCCTGACTTGGATTAATCTCAATTCTTTAAAAATCCATTGGGTGTTTTGTTGTTTCAGTGAGGCTAGTTACTGTTAGGAGAGTCAGATTCCCAATAAGGGTGAGTACGTTTGTATGTGATGGACGACTTACCCGATTGGCCTTGAAACTACTAATTCAACTTGTGGTTCTTTTTGGGAAACCAAGATGATATTGTAAACTTCTTTTGTGGTTAATCCTGGTAATGATTTACCATTCCACTGAAGCACCTCATCGCCTACAAACAGAGAATATTGTGTAGTCATAAAACCTCACACACACATTTTTGCACATACCTGAGGACATTCACTGAGCCCCTGAGATTTTTTTTTTCTGAAATGTTTTTCTGTGCCCTTGCAATATGTAATGCCTGCCCTTGCAATAGTTTGTATTGCCCCGCAATAAGTTTTGCATGCCCTCGCAATAAATTTACCATGGTTTTAGTACAGAAACCATATTTTAACCATGATATTCAAAATGAAACCATAGTGATAATAAAGGAAAACAAAAGCTATGGTAATAAAAATCATAATTGTGTGCTTATTATGGTTTTACTCTACAAATACCATTGTTTAACTATGGTTTTACCGTAGTAATATTGAATAATGTAGTAACTATAGTTTTTGGAGGAATACATTTTTCTAAAGTAATATTAAAGTAACCAAGATTTTTGCACGCTAACCATGTTATGTTTTAGTTTTTTGGTGTAAAGCATGGTTTTAATAAAGAATACTGTATTCATATAGTAACCATGGTTTAATATAGATTAACCATGATAATTATTGTGGTTACTATGGTTTCACTATAAATACCTTGGTATTTGTAGTAAAACCATAATGACCACAAACTTGTAATTTTTATTCATATAGTATTCATTTTCCTATATTATTAATAGTTTCATATTAATATCAAGGTTAAAATATGGTTACTATAGTAAAACCATGGTGAATTTATTACGAGGGCATGCAAAACATATTGCGAGGTAACGCAAAACTTATTGCGAGGACACGCACAAATATTTCTGAAAAAACAACCCTGGTCTTTTACAAGCTCAGTACTTCCACCAACTGAATGATTTAAAAAATTGTTTTTATTGTTTACCATACTTTTTTAGATTTTCAATTCTTAACAAACATTAACAAACAATGAAACAACTGATAAAACAAACAAACTAATTAAATAAAATAGATCTTGTGTACTTTACTGATTAAACATACTTATTCTTAAAATATCTGAGGAATAATGGCATCATTAAATTCCGTTGAAATGTTTGGTTGTTTCCTTGCTTTATTTTTAAGTGACAAATTGATAGTGTAGAAGAGCTGGACTCACCGGCCCGGAGATGGCCCACCACATCAGCAAGACTTCCTTTCTTGACTTTAGTGATGAATGCCCCAAGTCTCCCAGTTTCTGTAATCTTTCCCCCCACCACCTGCACCCAAACAAATCAATTAAAGAAATGTACAAGTCTACAGATAATTCATATAGGCTCATATATATTCATTCATGTATGGTGTATTATATATATTATGTTATTCCCATGGGAACAGCAGACCACAACAAACTGATATCAGAAGCCCAATTTACAGTACTGGTGCCTAAAGCCCATGATATGGTGTAGTTGGTGACCACAACAGTTACTTTGTTTTTGTGCGTGTCTGTGAGTGACTTTCCCCTCACCTTTAGACCCAGCAAAGTCCCAGCCTCTTTTGGCATGGCTGTTCTCTTGCTTAAAGTTATTCGGCCAATTAAATGATCACCTTCCTTGGAGGGCTGCCATGTAACTGGATGCTAAAGAGAACAAGCCAGAGATAAATTCCATAAGAGAGAGACCATCTCTTTATATCTACCCCTTAACTCACCTTCTCATTCATACACACATAACACATGCACGCACGCACACACTTTACTCAAATACGAGCATACCATACAGTAGATATTGTTTTTATACTGTATAAACCTAATTATACAATTAACCTCATAGAAAACTTTCCAATAAAACATAGTTTAATATGTTTTTTTTTTAAGCTATTTAAATTATGGGGACACTAGAAATGTCCTCATAAACTACATTTATAGCATAATACCCTTGTAATTACCAGTTTGTAACCTAAAAAACCTAATAACCTCGTAAACCACATAAATATGCCCACACACACACAAAACACAGAAAGTTGTGGTGAACTCCTGACACCTGCATGAGCAAACCTGAATGGGCAGGCAAAACAGACACACACAAACCAAACAAATTTTGAGCAAACTCATATTCACCATCTCAAATCTAACCTTTAATGTCACAAGTATTAAATAGACTTTCTATAGGGTGGGAAACACTTACATGCCATGTGGTGGAAGCCAGTGGAAAACACTCCCAGTCCCCTAAAACACACACAAAAGTTCTTAAAGCTTCTTTTTACATGTATTAAAATGGCAGATGCTTTTGTCCAAATGACTTACAGTGCATTCAAGGTACACATTTTACCAGTATGTGTGTTTTTTTGGAA